>NW_026000205.1:2454771-2583281 GCF_001458135.2 Marmota marmota marmota
AGGGACAAATCTGTGTATGGAGCTTAAATTTAAGCCACGCCCACTTAGAGTTCCTGGGACTGACAGTGATGGCTTGAAAGGCACTCAGGAGACAGGTGGTGCAGATGGAAACACCCCGCGTCACTCTGTACATATACAGGACTGCTTTGCAACCAACATCGTCCAGAAATTGTCTTACTCCGAAGGATGACGCTACATGTGGTGTCAATGTGAAGGTGATTGTCAAAGTATTGGCCAAGGTGAGGTGGGAAAAAACAGGATCCATAAGCTTCATGTGACGCTGGACTGAGAAGGTGTGCATGTACAACAGGAAGAGGAACAAGTTCCCCGCGACTCCCACGCACAGCTGTGAGACTAGAAAAACACCAAACATTGTGTCACTTGGGAACATTTTCTCCTTATTATGACCTTGCTGTGCCTAGGACAGAATCCAGGTCTTCATGAATGCTGGGCAGGTGCAGAGAATTGAGTTACACCAGCCCAGGAACACTATCTTAATGATGGCTTAGAAGATTTTATTGAGGGAAATAAGGCCCCAAATGGAAAATAATTAATTAGGATTATTTTTAAGACATAGATTTGCAATAGTATTAGGGTTCCGGAGGAGAAGAATATGATGGAATGTGCAGTTCTGTGTTTCAGGGCCTGGTGAGACACTTCCAGAGCCTGGATTCCAGGGATTCCTGGGATTCACAGCAGGAGGTGGACAAAGAAGGTGGAAATCAAGGCACATCAAGCATTTAGGACACTGAGCAGGGGACAGGTGGCCTGTGTGAAAGACAAATGTGCAGGTTATAAGGCATATTTTCCTCTGAGCCCCAGGCTATGTTTTATCTTCAACCTACATTTCAGTACTCTCAACTCTCTAAAGTGCATGATACTTAAAACAGGCAGACTACCCTGTGCACTTCTGTCTTGGATTTTCATGACACCCACTCTTCTGCCAAGTCGATAATTGTTAAAAACTCATCCGACACAGTGTTTTCAACCTCACTTTGTACCCATGGGTCAAACTAGAATGATGTGAGTCATTTGTGGTGCTCACATCTTGGGCCGGGCTACTGTAATGCAGAAGGCTGAGGCCAAGATTGCTACTCAATATTCCCCAGTGCTCCACACAAATCCCATAACATGGAATGTCCAGCAGAACCAGCACTCACATCATGGTTGATAACCCAGGATAACAAAGGACCCTGTATTCTGAGGACTGCAGCATGAATAAAAGCTACTTTTTGGTCTGGCATTTTTGTCTTGATTCTTATAGGAACAGAATTAGTTTCAGAAATGTAATTGCAGAGGAAATGATAAGATGTTCATTTAGGTTAACAATGAAATGGATGAGATCAATATCTCAACCATACTTCTTGGATTTTGGAGTTTATTTCAGTATTTCTTTTGCTTGGGGATACTTTCTCCGTGACCCAGTTCTTCCTTCACCTGAACCATAGTCCTTCCTGGACCTCTGGTCAATTCCACATGTGTCTCCACACTGAGCAAGTCCATGAGAACATTGTCAGGTCATCTTAGGCTACACTTTCACCACAATCCACGCTTGGGCATGATCTGTACTGCAGGGATCCTACTGTCACTGTCCTGTTAAGGGATCAGTATTCAAATTATTCTTTGAACTTGCACAGTGTTGGAGTCCTGTTCCTCTACAGGTTCTTTTGTGCCTTCCACCAACTATGCAGTTTAAATTTTGTGAGTTTGAATGGTTTGAATTTGTGAACTAGTCACAGATTACCATGGCGACCACACTCTCATTATTTAAAATGCATCTTGTCTTTAATCACGTTATGATGATTTCAGGCTCAACCTCAAATGTTTTGATCATTTTATTTTCCCTAGTTTCACTAAGGCATGGCCTCTCTCCCTCCTCACCCTAGCCAGAGATCTTCCTTCAACATCTTCTCTCCTTGCTTGGGACATTTGCCATTTCCTCATTTTATCATCCAGATCTATTCACAACATTCCCTTCTATATTGATGTAGTCCACACTCCCTCTGGCCAGGGGCAGGAGGCCAGGGATGACATCAGTCTCTCATCTGGACATCTCATACACAAGCTGCATAGTCTTTGTGGATGAATGGGATCAGCCCCACTTAGATGAGCAGAGGGAAAATGTATAACCAAAAAGGATCAGAGATTTTATGAACAGTTGTATTCTAAGCAATTAAATGAATTACAAAAAATGAATAAACTTTTAGAAACATGCCAACTACCAAGAATGAATCATAAAGAAATAGGTAATCTGGGTTAACTCAAATGAGAAAGATGGAATCTGAATTTTTAAATTGTAGATTGATGGGAGGTCTGGGACAGGAGTTCTTCACTGCTGAGTTTTAACAAACATTTGAAAAATAATGCTAATTCTCTCATACATCAAAAAAATATATATAAGCACAAAAAGTAGTACCAAACTCATTTTTCAGAAATGGTATGATCCCAAATCAAAGGCTTGACAAGGACACTATGTGGTAAAAATGCTACTGTTCAGTGTCTTTGAAGAACATCCTTGCATGCACTTTAAAAAAATCATAACAAGCAGAATCCAACAGCACATTAAAAGGAACATTCAACCTGAAGGGCTGGGATTTACACCGGGAGTGAAGTATGGATCAACACACAACTGAATAAATGGATACTCATATTAGCAGAAGGAAATGTGAAGTCCATTGATCCTCCCAAGAGATGCAGACACAGCATCCTCAATTGATGTGAAAATACCATCAACATTCTTTCATGATAAAAACTCTCAAGCAATTAGGCATGGAAAGAATGTACCTTGACATAGTGAAGACCACGAGTGAGAAGCTCAACCCAGCATCATACTCAATACCGACAAGCCAAAGGCTTTTCCTCTAATAAGCACACTCTTGCCTCTTTTCTCAGCATGATACTTGAAGTCCTAGCCACAGCAATTAGGCAGGAAAAACAAATGATTAATGTGGGGACAATGCCCAGGCTACTGAATTGGATTGTGGATTCAATGGAATTTCAATGAAAATTCTAATACCAGTTTTCAGAGAATTGGAAAAACCAATCCTGAAAGTCATGAGGCTCTCCAAAAACATACCTGATAGCCAAAACTCTGCTGAGATGTAATAAACTTTGGGGTCATTACACTTGGTGATTTTAAACATTATCAAAAAACTATAGTAATCTAATAAGTACATTAGTGGCATAAAAGTAATGTTAACCACTGAAGAGAATGAGGATTCCTGAAGTAAACCCAAATATATACAGTCACCTAACCTTTGGGCATCAAAAACTCACAATGGAGAAAGAAAATCCCTGTAATTGCAGGATAAGGAATATCTGGATTTCCACATGCAAAGAATGATGGCGGACCCTTTCCTACTATCACACAAAAACATCTATTCAGATGGGATTAATGATGTAATGTAAGATCTGTCTCCATATGATTTCTTGGACAAAATCATAAGAAAAAAACCTCCTTGACATACATTTTTGGATATGACAACAAAACTACATGTGACAGAAAAAGAAACAAGAAGGAGCAATTCAAAATAAAAAGTTACTGCGTGACAAAAAGGAATAAGTAGAAAAGGCAATTTGAATCAGAGAAGGTGTTCACAAATACTATATCAGACAGGAGGCTAATTCCACAATATATAAAGGGACATGATACAACTCAAGAGCAAAAGACTATTATTTCAATTGACAGGTGTCATGAATAGACAGTTATTCTAAAGAGTTCTTTAAATGGACAAAGGCAAATGAAGTGGTGCTCTACCTCACAGACCATGAGAGAAACGAAAATCAAAATCAGAATGAGATGTAACTTCATCAAATGGCCATTATGATAAAGCAGGAGGAACAAGCAGCGGTTGAGATGGGAATCAAAGCCGACTCATGGGCACTGCTGGTAGGAGTTCAATGGAACAACCTTGATGGAAATTGGGTGGAGTTGGCTCAAAACTTTGCAACTGCAACAACCGTGTGCCCTGGCAATCCTGCCTCAACACACACAGAGGGATTGACATCAGTCTCTCAAAGGTGTCTGCCTCCTGCGTTCACTGCAGCATGTTTATAAAACCAAGATATAGATACAACCTGCGTGTCCACCAATGAACATGAGGATTAAATGATTGTGATGTATGGATGGATACATGATACACACACACACACACACACACACACAGATACAATGAAATAATATTCCTTCACATGCAGGAAGCAATCCTCTCAATTGTGTCAACTTGAATCAATTTAGAAGACATTATATTTGTCAAAGAAACCAGATAGAAAGGGAAATATTGTATGATCTCCCTTATATGTGAACCCTAAAAATGTTGAACTTAGAGGAACAGGGAGGGAGAGAGGTGGGTGCCAGCAGTTGGGAGATGGGAACTGAGACAAGGTATCAAAGGGTACAAACTTTCATGTACTTGAGAAGTAAGTTCAAGGTAACATACAACAAGAAGATGGTATTAAGGTGTGGTGTATTCAAGTTTGTTGAAAAGTGATCTTGAATACTCTCAACACATAAACACACACTGTGATTTGTCAACCAACTTGATTTTTTGTAGTCATTTTACAGAGTACACCAGGTCAACACATTCTTCACCTAAAAGACTATTGGTAATATTTGTTAATTAGACCTCAATAAAGTTGGAATAAATCTGTAAAAAGTAACTGAATTAAACAGACTAAGCTGAAGGCAGAGATTGCAAGACTGAAAAATACCACATCTCTTGTGTCTTGTTGTGGGTCTGATGTAATTTTGTACAGCAGATCCACACTAAGGACTCTAGTATGACTTGAATAGTGGTGGACATCTGTGTGTGCTAATAGAGTCACACTGTTCATAGAAAAGAACACCAGTCAAAAGCAACAGCATGGACAAGTCTTGGGCACGAGCTCCTCAGCAGATCCCGGAGGGTCCCGTGCAGAACAGATGAACTGGCCTGCAGCACCAGCACACGAGCTGAGTGACACCCACCCAGTGAAGGACATATGGGGACTTCCAAGGAACAATGATATCACAAACTGCACTCGGACTTAACTAAAGGTGTCCCCCTCCATATGTTGGGAAATGTGCTTTAGGGGACAGAACCCCTGGGTATAAAAAGCCCACTGCGTTGAAATGCACCCCTTAAATGGCTGTCCTCAAATACACAGGGCGTCAATATTTATGGTGTAAACACACACATCCTTAGTGGACCACAGTGGGCGGAACACACCAGGTCAGGACACAACAGACCCACAGGTCAATTCACATTCCACCTAACTGCTATAAAAGCACCACCCCCACAGTCACTGTGAGATCCCAGCTTTCTCCCCAGGCACTTGAGAAGCAGGGGGAAATGCACCCAGCAGCCAGCCCTGAAGTGAGGGCCACAAGTGCAAGGGCTCATGTGACATGGCAATCCATCTGGAGTCACAAAAGAGAAACAGGAAAACCCTGATCTTCAGTATGTTCAAAACACAAAGCACCTTTTACTTACCACCTGGTGACTCAAACTCTATTATGCAGAGCACTGTGGATGTGCCTTCCGGAAGTAAACGTGAAGACTGGATGAGAGCCCGTGGAAGAATGATGGCATTAGAACAGGAAGAGCAGAAGGAGCCCTAGAAATGGAGGGAGAGAGAATTTCTGTGAAGGCAGCAGAAAACTATCAAACAACCTCAATAGAAAGGAAAAGCAAAGGCAAACACAGTTCCTTGGACAGACTGCTGCATTTATCCCCTCCTGTGAGACTGTCCCACTGCCCCATGTGAAGGCTCCCCAGTGTCAGGTGTACAGTGTGAGAAAGAGACACTGAGAAACCGCAGACGTGTGTGAAAAGGTGATGTTGGGATGGACTATGTCAGTGAATTCAGAGGTATGAGACTTGAGAAAACCCTAGGAGACTCGACTTACCATAGATTTCAGACCTGCAGGCAGCAGCACAGTGCAGTGCTCTCCAGCATGACATCGAATATTGGGAAAAAGGGCTTCCTAAGGATTCCCAAGGAATGCTTCAATAGCAAAGGATGCCAACCACCAGATGCAGAAACATCTGCAAACACTTCCTAAGGGCAGGAAAGTGGATTCTCTTAATCACACTGTGAGGGCCGCATAGCCTTCACAACAGAAGGAAATGTAGTTGAAACGTTGATGACAAGAGTGTGTCCTTCCACTTCCAGATGAAAAGCAATCTGCACAAAATTATGGCTGACAGGAATCCCACACTGTGCAAAAGGATTCCAGCAAATGAGCAAGTGAGTTGCCCATAAGTGCAAGGAGGCTCAGCATTAGAAAGGTCAGCTGTGTGACCACCCCCAGGAGTAGACTCAAGGAGAAATCTCATCATCAACCTCAATAGACACAGAAAATCATGGGATTAAATGCCACACATATAAAGTTAAAGTTGTTATGAGCTAGGAATAAAAATGATGTTGTTACTATAATAAAATATCAATAATGTCAACAATACCATTTTGGGGTTGAATATAGAAAGCTTCTGTCATATCAGATACCAATGCAGATAACTTCTCTCTCTGCTTTTGCCCCTCATGACAGTAGAGGGCTTTATTGTCAACACAGAAGGAATAATTTATAATCACTGGGAAGAAGGCAACATTATTTTTTTTACCTACACAGATTAAATTGTAGACAATAATGTTGGCTAAATCATATGAATCATTTGAGAGATTATTAAGGCTACTGGGAGAAAATCAGCATAAAAATCACTTGAGGTCTGTATTCCACCATAAAACTATTATTCAAACACCATTGAAGTATGACACAGTTAAGCCGCATGCAATAAAATGAACCTACCAATTGTTACATGATAAAATTAGGCTACGCCTCCAACTGGACATGTATGAAAAGTAAAAGGAATCTGGGAAGAGAAACTAAAACTAGCTACAGAGCAGAAAAAGGAATAATGAAGTGACCCTGGAGCTAAACTGCTCCAGAATAACCCCGCATCAATGGAGGCACTGAGATGGAGACAGAGCTTCACAGAGACCAGGGCACGGGAGACCCTGAGGTCAAGGGCGGGACTGGAGGGAACTCTCACCTGTGCTCTAATCAGGAAGGAGAGGACCCAGAACAGAGGAAACCAAGTGCTCTCAGTGTTAAAGGAAAACTCAGTTGAAGACAGGATGGATTTGTAGAGCTAAGAAGTACAAACGACTTAAACACAGGCCAGATCAGAAAGGGAAACCGTGTCTGCAGAAAAGAACAGAAGAGTTGAAGGAACTAAGAGAGAAGAAGATATGGGCATATCATGAGAGGAAGAACATTCAGGAGGAAACCAGACATCAAATGCAGTCCTTACCGGGCGTGGACTGGGCAGGGGGAAAAGAGCCCCGGGCTCCCCTCCTCTCTCTCCAGGCCTAGGGCTGCAGGGCCCTGCTCCAGGCAGTCGGCCTCCCTGACACGGTGAGGAGTCTTGGAAAGGCTGCGCCTGGCCCTGTATTTCAGGGGCAGAATGACAGGACCTCTCCTCCCAGGGCACATCACTCACCTGTCCCCTGTTGCCCCAAGGACCTTGTTTACTGTGCCTCATTTTGAAGCCCAGGAGGAGCAACGGGTCCTCTCCCAGGGGCACTGGGAATCTCCTGGTGGACTTGCAGGTGGAGTGAGTGCAGTCACTGCCTGAGAATGTGGTTTTCCCAAGACGAATCCAGAAAGTGAACTTCAGCATCCAGGAAGTCATTAAAGACTAGTTTCCACACAGCTGGTGGAAATGACCACAAGCCTGGATCCAAGCTGACCCTGAGCAGGACCCTGAGGACTCAGGAGGCCACTGTGCCTCCTCTGCCTACAGTGGGTTTTACCTTCCTTCAGGCTCCATGCAGCACAGGCTGGTGCAGGGCACAGGGTGAACTGCCACCCGCAGCACAGGGAGTCGCCATTGTGTGGAGCACGCGTGGCCTGTGTGGACCTGTCTCTCCTTTCAGAATTGTGGAGACGTGGGAAGTGCTCCAGAACTGAGCTCTGAAATGTTTCCCATGCAACCTGTGATAGAAGCTCAATAAATGTAGTTAAAGCACATTCCTAACGCGATGAATTGTGAAATGAAGTTCGTGACTCTCAACACCTAAAATACATGCTCCTAAGACTAATGAAATGTCAGTTCTCCTAAGGCCCCAAATCCCCGCATTGCCCATATATCCTTCACCTTCTAAAACCTGTGCAGATTTAAATTTACCAGTACAATCTTTGGGTTGTTATGGGCTTATGCTTTTGCAGAAGGCTTATGCTGCATGAATTCTTCTCAAGTTGACATTTTTATCTTCTAGAGGGATTTTCTATTTTCTGGAGCTTAAACTTGAAGTTGCTGGTTACTCGTTTTCCTGCTGCCCTGCATTCCTTCTGTGAATATGCCCTAAATTCTTCCTCCCTGAATTGATAGATGTTATCTCTATGAACTTTCCTTGGCCTGCACCCCTGCATGAAAGGCTCTCTGTGATTATTGGAGAGTTTCTTGCATTTCTTTGGGGAACATATAAAAGAGAGGAGTTAATGACACTAGGTATGTGTGTCATTAATTGTGATTTCCCATCCATTCCAACAACATCTTTATAGACGCTGACAGTATTTAAATGTCTTGGCTCTACCAATCATATGAGGTTCAGTAGGCTGTGGGATTTGGCAATTTGATGAGTATACTGTGGTCCTGATTACTAATGGTCCTGATTACTAGACATTCAAAAATCTTAGTTGGCTCGTAGTTCATGTGATTCACATTTTGTGAAGTAATAATCTTAATTTTGACCCGTTCTGTCCACACAGTTTACTTTTCTGTTCATCATTTGTGTTCTGTTCCATTATCACCTGCAGTTTACATAGCTAATATCATATTTGAAAATCACACTTCACTTTTGAATCTTAATATCAGCAATGTATCTATCTGACTTTGAATTTTGTTTGTGTCTTTTTCAAAAGCTTCATCAGGATGTGTTCCCAATTCAGTAAACTGTATCATTTTATCATCATGGAAAAGTTTGGTCTGTTTCCATTTAGGGTAGGAAATGCCATTGCCCTCCTAGAACAAAACTGGACCTGCACAGCAGCCCGGACAATGACTCATGAAGTCTTGATGACATCCTCTGGTCAAGCCACCTGCACATGCAGGTGCCAGTGCTCATCAGCACACTGAGGACTTAGGAGCTAATGAAACACAGAGGCACATACAGTGGTCTGAATCACACACGAATGTTCTGGATTCTGAATTGACACTGAGTTGAGAGAAGACCTGATCGGAAGGAGAAAAAATGCACATGCTCGACTGGGTACGAAGAAGAAAGCTCACAGAATGACATTCGAATGTGCAGGACACAGAGCAGAACTACTCACAGAACAAGTGAGAGCTGTATAATGGCGTTGGCGTTGGCTTGTGAAGGACCACTGCAGAGGACACCTGCCGTCAGCGGACATGCATCTACGCTGAGCACTGAGATTTTGTTGTTCACGGATTTTTCTGTCACTGTTTACTTTCTCTTAGTTTCCACTGAAACCCTTCCTTCAGCACCTCTTGTGACCATCACAAATCTCTTCAGTTGTTTTTACCTGGAAGATGGGAACTTACATTTTACTTTGAAGGACTGTTGAGCCAGGTACAATACCATGCACTCTGCATGTTAATCGTTCAATCCCTGCTCTCCTCCTAGCTAGGGCTCTGCTGAGGAATGACCTGCAGTCTTTTCAAAGACCGCTTATATACATAATGAGTTATCTTTCTCTTTTTGCTTTCAATATTTTTCTACATCTTTGCCTATAAATAATGCAGTCTGAACAGTCTTTTTGTAGATCTCTCCAGATTCAATGTCATTATCAACCATGATGTTTGCTTCCTTAGCATATTTTGGAGGTTTCGATGTTCTTTCCTGCCATGGCCCCTCTGTCCATTTGTCTCTTCCTTCCTCCTCATGATGCACATCTTTCTGTGTGGCAACATTCCGCCCCCGTCCAGCACAGGCAGCTGAAGTAAAGTCACTCGTGTGAATTTGGGGTGACACAAAATACCACACGGACACAAAATACCTTTTATATGAGCTTCAGGACAGCTTTCCTGTCTCCTGGCCTCAGGCTCCCCAAAGGGGGCAAGAGAAGGTCACCAGAGGCTGAGGAGAGAGAGCAAGCATGTTTGGAAGTGGGCTTTTATTTTTGGAAGTGGGCTTTTATTTGGGGGGGTGTCACTGTTTCTTAGAATATTCTATCCAAAAAGGCAGAAGGGGTAGGATTACAAAAGAACAGGTGAGTGTAACTCAACCCCAGTGGGTGATGCCTACACTTGGACAAGTACTTTCGGTCAGACTCTGGGGTGAGGATAGTAGCTGAGCCAGGCAGATATCCTGTTGCTTCGGCTCTCATGCTTGCAGTTAATCTCACTGCCAAAAATACTGCATTAAACACTGGCACAAACCTGTAATCCCAGTGGTTTGGGAAGCTAAAACAAGAGAATCGCAAGTTCAAAGCCAGCTTCTGCAACTGCAAAGTGCATTGAGACCCTGTCTCTAAATAAAATACAAAATAGGGCTGGAGATGTGGCCATGGTTGAGTGCCCCTGGGTTCAATCCCTGGTACAAAAAAAAGGAAAAAAAAATTGTATTAAAAGCACAGACAGGCTCTGACCTTGAAGATGAGTCAGGTGAACAGTCCTTTGTTACCATGTGAATGACGGGGTTACAGAAGAGACCTCAACCAGATGAGAAGTGTTATTCATCCAGCATATGGGGACCAACCTCTGGTGGCTTTGATTGGAGTGTCGAGAGCTATGACCTGCCCAGAATGCATGTGGGTGATTGGATGCTTTTGGAAAACATGGGCACATACACTGTTGCCACTGCTGCTACTTTCAGTGGATTCCAGAGGCCATCTATCATGTGATGTCATGACCAACACGGCAATGCAGGCAGCAAAGTCAGAACCATGGCTTCCCACCCGAAGTGGAGGAGCAGGACGTGGGCACTCTGCCTGTGCCTTGTGCTCAGGAAAGCAGCATGAAATGTCACCCGGCTGTGAGCACCTCCACTAGTATCAGAGTGTAGGTGTCACTCTGAAGCTGTTCACTGCAGGGATCTGGGGGACCACTGGACTTAATTACTGCTAGTTTTGAAAGTTCTCCATAAGAGTAGGTTGGCCCAGATGCAGTAGTGTGTAAGATTAGAAGGTGGGGTCACACTTACCCATCTTCCTACGGAAACTATTGAATATTTGTTTGGTATGGATTTTTATTCACTTTTCAAACAAGCTACTAGAGAATGTCCCCTCAGCTGCCCAGCTGGCATTGGTAGCTTGTACAATGTCAGGATAGGTCAAAAGGTTAATGTTGTGACCTGTTTTGAAAATAAAGCATCTTGAGGGCTGGGGATGTGGCTCAAGCGGTAGCACGCTCGCCTGGTATGTGTGCGGCCCAGGTTCGATCCTCAGCACCACATAAAAACAAAGATGTTGTGTCTGCCAAAAACGAAAAAAAAAAAAAAATATTAAAATTCTCTCTAAAAAAGGGTAAATAAAGTATCTTGAAATAAATAAATTAATTAATTAAAAAATAAAATTTTGTAAAATGGTCGCTGGTATAGCTTAGAGAAGGAATGGTCCTGGGTTCAGTCCCCAGTTTCTCTCTCTCTCTCTCTCACATACACGCACGCACGCACGCACACAGTCATAGAATGAACAAAACCAAGAGGGAACTATGGTTTTGGATAATAATGTGTTAACATAGGTTCTGTCATTTTAAGAAGTGTTGAATTCTGGTCGGTAGATTGAGAGAGGGGAGGCTGTAAACCCTTATGAACAGGGTAAAAGGGAGGGCCTGAACCTAAAAGTGGTCCAAGAAACACATTTTACAACAACAACAAAAGCTGAACCAACTTCCTGAGTTACAACTCTGCCTGTGTACTGCCTTGGAAATACGTGGAGCGTCCTTAGCCCTTTTGTCTTCACTGTCAGTTATTAAGATGGGCTTCCATTAATAAAGAAAATACTGCATTTTGCAGTGTCTTCCATTTGTTTTGAAAGCACACCATGTTGTGAAATCTGCCTCTAAGTTTGGATTCTGTCACCCTTGAATATTATCAAGATGAACAAAATCAGATATAATAAAACAGGAACCGAGTTTCCAGGGGTTCATGGAAGAGGGGAAGAGGCACTCAATGGAAATCAGCTTCCTGGCCACCTACTGCAGACACAAGATAGAATGGCAGGGAAAGAAAAAGCAACCCAGGAACCCTCACAAAAAATCGTGGTGAAAGGAGTTATCCACAGCTTTTTAACATATCACTTAAGTCAGATAAGTTCTCCACAGAGGTAAGGTATATGCACACACACACAGGTACCTTCACGTACACGTGTTTATATGTAAAATACGAGGCTGGGTAGATTAGGGACCCTCTTCTGAGGCCCTATTGAACTAGAGTTTTAAGATGAAACTCAATCCACTGCTTGTGCTGACAGGTGGGTCTGCGCAAGCGGCAGGCCTATTTGCCAGGAAGTGTGGCAGCAGACCCAGCAGCTCATCTTCAATTTCTTCTTCTTTCTGGGTTCTTGACTCATTAATCAGAGAATGAAACCCACAGACCAGGATGAGTGAGTGTAGAGTTTATTGAGGAACAGAACTCTTGCAGCACAAGAGGGAAACCAACAGCAGGTTTACGGGCCCAGTGTGCTGATCTAGGGGTTTAAATAGCACTTGGTCCAAATTTATGATAATGAGGGCTTGGAAATGTACTGACGCTCTTGCTCTTGATCAGTTCTGGAGTCCCATCTTTTGTTAGGTCTGCCCCACTTACATTTTCTCTTGGCAGGTAAGGAAGCAGGAGGTTGATGTCATCAGATGGCGCTGCTGTGCTATCTGAAGGGCACTTACCGCCCACATCTGCACGCAAGGGCACAGGTTACCCTTCAGTGGGATGGGCTGGCTGAGAAATAAAAGCTAAGAAAAGCAATACCATGAAATAACCACAGAACACAGAAAGTAGTGTCAAAGTGAGGGCAGCAATGGGCAAAGCTGACCAGAGGGGTCCGGCTTCTAACAGAGAAAAGGGCCCGTGCTTGCTTTATTTATATTGGAATACATCAAAGGCTTCCTGTAGAAAGTTCTTCACCAAAACAGGATAAAGGTCAGAGCAGGTAGGCTGCTCGGTTTCTAGGGGGTCACTCCCATTTCCGGTGCTGCAGGAGACCTCTGCAGAGCTGAGGGGGAGTTCACTTGTGTTTGAGCCCTCTATCCCGGTGGGACTGGCATGGGAGGTTCCCTGTACCAGATTTACCCCTTCACTGGCTGTGATGCTGAAAAAGGTCCCCACGCATTTCACAAATGGCTTCAGGCAGGAGCTTCTGCAGCGGGCATGCCCACTGTGTGCAGGCCACCTTCCCGGGGATGATGGGTCAGTTTGCCCTGACTCGGTGCTGGCCCACCACACCGGCATGGCAAGTTCCACACTGCCACAAGCGACCAACGCTCCAACCCACCAGGGCTGCCACTCTGTGGCTCCACAGCTCCACTGTAGCCTCCCAGCCAGCACCAGTAGGCAGGCTGTGCGGTTGGCAGCAGGGATCCATGTCACTTTCTCACCTTGATCAGTAGAAATGGTGAGGCTGAGGGCCTCCCTGGCCCCCTCACGCAGGAAAGGAAATATGAGCCATGGTGGTGGACAAAGCAGGAAAGGATTCAATCTACAAATCCCTGTGTGACATTCTGAGGATCTGAGTGAAGCACTGGCTTCTACAGAACAAGGACTTCAAGTCGGGGAGGTGGGAGTAAAGAAAGGAGGTGTGGGGCAAAGATTCCGCAAAGTCCATGATGCCAGCAATGGAAAGGGGCTCGCAGCCTCTCATGGAGAATGACTGAGAGAAGACACACGTCAGCTTAGACATGAGAGACTGCATCCAGATAGGAAGCCCTCCATCCCAATGTGAGTGGGCGTCACTGTGGAGAGGTTTCTGCAGACGTCAGAGATGCCCCAGGGCAGCTCACTGCAGGCTCAGAGTGAATCTCTAGGCCTCCCAGTTCTCCTCCCCAGCTCTACTTGTAGAGCTCTCCTCATATCACAGATATGATCCCTGCACCATGAAGAATCTATTGAGTCCCTTGGTTATCATGTCTTATGCTCTCAGGACACTGGAGTACATCCAAGCCCTAATATCTTACCTGGAAGATGTAAGGAGGGCAATGGGCATTGGTGGGATACACAGGCAGTTTCTTAGGCCAGCACACTGTAGTAGAAGCATGATGCAAACTCCAAGTCAATTTTACATTTTCTTGTTGCTGCATTTCAAGAGAGGAAAAGCAAACAGAAGAGTTTTAATAGCATATAGAAAATATACTCATTTTACTCAAAATGTCTTAATTCAGACATGTAATCAATGTGAAAGCTATTCCAGTGATACATATATATATTTATTCAAACTAAGCCTTCTATTTTGAGTGCATTTTAGATTTATAGAATAAATGAACTCAAACTAGTGGCATCTTAAGTGCTCAAGTACTACATGGATCTGCTTTTCCCATACACATCATTAAGGACTCTCTTCTGTTAAAGCTTGGGAAGTCAGTTCAGCCATTAAATATTCCATGGGAACCTGTTATTCTTATCAAGGAAAAGGATGAAATAAGTTGAGAAACAATTTTATTATTTTTCATCAGCAAAAACGGGCAGATGGTTGGGTAGCATGATGATAAAACTGCGCTAATCCCCTCCAGGCTTGGAATTTTCTCATGTGCATAAAATAAATAAAGAGTCAGACAGTTGTTTGAGAAATAAAAGAACAAAAACCAACCTACAAGCAGGAGGATGGTGCGGGTGGCTTTGTGTTCAGGAGATGTCTGGGAGGAGACGTGGGGGCTGTGGAGGTGCAGGGCTCTCCTGCGGTGTCTGTAGAGGAGATTCACCATGTACAGGCTGGTGCCGATCATGAGGAGCACCGACACCAGATCTCGAATCACCAACAGACTCATAATATATGTCCCTGAGTTCTGATTCCCAAACTGCCTGGTTTGACAGTAGGCATCAACATAGCCATGACCAACCAGAGTGAAATTGCTCCTGGCTGTGACAGTTTCAATGATGCGTAAGTAGATGAGCATGTTGAAGATCCAGAAGAAAAGGAATGAGGGACAAGTCCATGTAGAGAGCTTACATTTAAGCCACGCCCACTTTGAGTTACTGGGACTGACAGTGATGGCTTGAAAGGCACTAAGGAGAGAGGTGGTGCACAGGGAAACACCCCGCGTCACTCTGTATGTATACAAGACTACTTTGCAACCAACACTGTCCCCAAACCATCTTACTCCAAAGGATGACATGATATGTGGTATCAATGTGAATGTGATTGTCAAAGTGTTGGCCAACATGAGAAGAGAGAAAATGGGTTCCATAATCTTCTTCACATGATGCTGAAATAAGAAGGTGTGCATATACAGCAGGAAGAGGAATGAGTTACCAGGGACTCCAATGCACAGCTGAAAGATGAGGAAAACCCCAAAGACTGTGTTCCTTGGAAACATTATTTTATGATTATTTTGCTGGTGATGGAATCCAGGTCTTCAAGCATGCCGGGCAGGCGCAGTACCATTGAGCTACCCCGCCCCCAGCACAGAAATATTACCTTAATGATGGCTTAAAAGTTGTAATGAGGTAAACTAGGCCTACAATGAAAAAAAAATTACTTACAATTGTTTTTAAGACATAACTTCTGCAAGAACACCAACATTGCAGGAGGAAAAAAGGTGGTGAAATGTACAGTTTTCTTGCATGTGAGGGTGTAGTTAGACAGTTCCAGAGCCTGGATTCCAGGGATTCCTGGGAGCAACAGATCACAGAAGTAGGCAGAGAGAGAAGGGGAACTCAAGCCACATCACTACATTCCTGGATAGTGAGCAGGGGCCATGCAGCCTGTGTGAACGGCATGTGTACAGGTTATCTGGCATGAGCCTCAGACTGTGTTTCATCCTCAGCCTGTGTTTCCGTAGTCTCGCCTCTCTGAAGAATATGATCCTTCTAACAGACAGACTACACTGTGTACTTGAACTTCTGCCTTGGAGTTTTCATGGCACACACCCTTCCTCCAAGTCAGTGACTGCTAAACAATCGTGCAATACAGCGTGTTCCATGTGGAAACTTTTCACCTCCCTCCCAACACATGGGTCAAACAGCAGTGATCTGAGACACCTGACCACAACTTGTGCACAACTTGTGCAGAGCTACTGACATGCAGAAAATTGAGGCCAAGACTGCTGCTCAATATCCCACAGGGCTCTGGACAAACCCCAGAACATGGAATGTCCCGCACAACCAGCACTCATACCATGGTTGATAATCCAAACAAGGTCCCTGTGTCCTGAGGACTATGATATTTGTAACATCTACCCTTTGGTCTGATTGTTTCTGAGTGCTTATGGAAACAGAATGAGTAGATTCAACAATGTTATTGCAGCAGAAATGACTGGACATTTTTTCAGGTTAATATGCAATTGAAGAGGTCAATATCTCAACCACATTTCTTGGAATTTGGAGTTTATTTCACTATTTCATTTGCTTACGGATACTTTCTCCCACTGACCCAGTTGTTCCTTCACCTGAACCACTGTCTTTCATTTCTTCCTGGACCTGTGTTCAGTTCCCCATGTGTCTCCACACTGAGCAAGTCCATGAGAACATTCTCAGATCATCTCAGGCTGCGCTTCCACCACCATTCCTGCTTGGGCATGATCTGTACTGCAATGATCCCACACTCATTATCCTGTTAAGGGAGCAGCACTCAAATTATTTACTGAGCCCCCACAGTGCTGGAGTCCTGTTCCTCCACAGGCTATTTAGTGCCTTCCACCAACTATGCAGTTTATGTTTTATGAGTTTGACTTAGTTGAAATTGTGATACTTGGGCTGGGGCTGGAGCTCAGCGGTAGAGCATTGGTCTCGCATGTGTGAGGCCCTGGGATCAATCCTCAGCACCACTTAAATAAAATAAAGATATTGTGTCCACCTACAATTTAAAAAATATTTAAAAAAAAAAGAAATTGTGATACTTGCCATGATTGACTATGGTGACCATATTGTTGTTTTTGAAAATGCACCTTGTCTTTAATATGTGATAATGGTTTCAGGTTCAAACTTGACTACTGTGATCACCCATAATAGTAGATTCAAAGACATAAATCCATCATCAACCTCAATAGATATATAAAACCAGTGATAAAATGCAACATATATAAAAATTAAAATTTTTATGCTATAGGTATAGAAAAAATTATTTACTATGGTAAAAATATGAACCAAGTCCATGATATCATACGTGTGGTTTAACATGGAAAGCTTTGCCTTCCAGATCACATATGAGTGAAGATCTGTTCTCATTACTTTTGCTCCTCATGACTGCAGAGGGCCATTATTGTCAACAGAGAAGGTACAGTTTATAACAACTGCAAATAAAGTAATATTATCTTTCTTCATATATATTAAATCTTATGGAGAATAACTGCAGGATCAATGACTAAACTATTGGAATTATTAGAGGGATTTTTCAAGGTTATGGGGAAGAAAGTCAGTATAAAAATAATTTTGATTGCTGTATTGTGTCACAAAAGTATTATCAGAACACCATTTCAGAAGGATACCATTTAGATAGCATAGAATAAGACAAACCTCAGAATTAATATATGATAAAAAGTTGTTATGCACCCAATTGGAAATGATATGATAAATTAATCTAAGTGACTATAGCATTTAATGAAATGAATGTCCTTTAATTTTTAAAAGGTAATATATGTATTATGTTTATTATATTACATATTTCATATATACATGTATATGCTCTGAAAACTAAAACTTAATCGTAGAGTAGAAAAAGGAGTAAATGAAGTTGGATGTAAATCATTTGAAATATAAGCAAATGTCAATTGAGCCGTTGAATATGAAGATGAGAGTGTGAGAAAGATCACACAATACAGGAGACCTAAGATTGTCATGGAACTGCATGGAAATTTCACATATATGTTAAAAGAAAATTCAAGATCTGCACATCAAGAATGTGTGTCAGATACTTTCAACAAAACTCAATTGATTTAAACAATGACAGATATGCAGAGTTATAACAGATACTAACACACACAGGAATGAAAGAATGGAGATAGCACAGGCATATATTAAAAGAGAATTAAGAGTTAGAAAGTGGGCTGGGTTTGTGGCTCAGCAGTATAGGGCTCCCCTCGCACATGTGAGACCCTGGGTTTGATCCTCAGCACCACATAAAAAAATAAATAAATGAAATGAAGGTATTGTGTCCAACTACAACTGAAAAATATTGTTTTAAAAAATGTTTAGTTTTCAGTTGTAGTTGAACACAATACCATCATGTTATTCATTTATTTTTATGTGGTGCTGAGACACAAACCTGAGCCACAAACTAAGTCCAAAATAAATATTTAAAAAAAGAGAGAGAAACTAGCCAGGTGTGGTGGTGCACACTGTAATCCCAGCAGCTAGGGAGGCTGAGGCAGGAGGATCGTGAGTTTAAAGCCAGCCTCCGCAAAAAGGGAGGCATTAAGCAACTCAGTGAGACCCTGTCTCTAAATAAAATTCAAAATAGGGCTGGGGATGTGAACTCAGTGGTCGAGTGCCCCTGAGTTCAATCTCCCGTATCCTCCTGCAAAAAAGAGTTAGAAACTAAGAGAAAGGATCATGCATGTACATTATAACGGAAGTATTAAAAATAAAAATCTAAAAATAACTGAAATCTCTGTGCAGAAGTTAGACGTGGTAATGGGAATACAGACAAGGACTTCCTACCTTACTCTCTCTTGAGGCCGAGGGCTGCAGGGTCCCTGCTCCAGGCAGTCAGCCTCCCCAACACAATGAGCCATCTTGGAAAGGCTGCATGTGGCCAGTAGAGACTGTATTTCAGAGACACAATGATAGGAACTCTACTCCCAGGGGTCGTTGATCACCTTGTCACCTGTTGCCTCAATGACCTTGTTTACCAGGAATCATTTTGATGCACCCAGAGGAGCAACAGATCCTCTCCCAGAGGCACAGTGAGTCTCTGGGTGTAACTGTTAGGTTTATTAATTAGGAGTGCTACGTCATCCCTGAGGCTGTGTTTTCCCTCGTTGGACTGCCTCAGAAAGTAAACTTGAGAACCTAGAAAGCCACCAAAAGTTTCCAAGCAGCTGATGGAAATGAGCACAGCCCTCGATTCAAGCTGACCCTGAGCAGGACCCCAGAGGACACGCTGGCTGCCTCAGGGGAGGCCGCTGTGCCCCCTGCTCCTCCACCCTCCGTGCAGCACAGGCCTGACAGGGCAGCAGGGTATACTGTAGCCCTGACATCACTGAGGATTTGTTACACACTTGGTTTGTTATGGAATCTGTTTGCTGTTTTAAAATTGTTTGCCATAATATAAAATTGAAATTTCCCTCCAAATTCCACTGTTAAATATTTCCTACACAATATATGATGCAATGTAAATGAAAAGAACCCATATACATATTCAAAACAGCTTAATTAATACAATAGCCATTACTATGAACACCTAATATGTGTATAATATATTCCTTATTTCCTCTAGGGGTTAACATTTCTAAATGTTTTATATATTATCCTTTATTTTTTAAATTTAATGTTGGTATAAGTTTGATTTCGAAAGTATGTATGTTTGGAGGGTTTATGGACTTTCACTTTAAAAAAATTATTTAATTTTTAGTTATAGGTGGACACAATATCTTTATTTTGTGTGGTGCCAAGGGTGGAACCCAGTGCCTCATGCATGGTAGGCAGGTGGTCTACCCCAACCCTAGACTTTCACTTTTTATTGATGGCATCATACTGCAAATTTTTTTTTTTTTTTTTTTTTTTTTTTACTCTGTTGCATAATGATCAGTCAGGGATGGCTACAGGAAGAGAGAGAAGGGGCTCAGGAGAACAACATTCATTTTACTCAGAGGTCCTAGAGACAGGATGTTAATTAAGTAGGTGTTCAGGGCCACCAAGATGGGTGTAAGAAAGATGCTGCTGGAGGACCAAACGGAGCTGGATCTACATGCTGTGCACTGCTTGCCCAAAGAAGCCTCTTTCAGATGGTTTTAGCTTGCCTATTTGTGAATTCTATCCCAATTACAGCAGACAGGTTTGGTAGCACCAAAAGCTGGTAACACTAAAAGCTACTGAGAACATGTAGCAGCAGAGAGCTGTTGAAGAATTCCAGAATGACCAAGAGCTCCGGGAGAGCTGCTGGGAGCCATTAGCTCTGGCTGTGGAGAGCTGCTAACAATAAGAACCAAGAGCTACCGGCTCTCGGAGTTCAGAGCTGTTAGCAGCACTGAGGGAGCTGCATTTTGCTTTTCTACAATTTCTATCCAAATTGAGCAAAAGAACCCTCAGCCAACTGGTAACAATAGTATACAAATACTTAAACAATCATTGACACTATTTCATATATATGAAAACATAATGCAAGCCAAGAAATAGAAATAAAATCTAGTTACACACACGGAACCTTCAAAACTATCCCATTTTTGAAAAATCAAATATATACAATAAATTCCTCTGGTTGATCAAAAATTCTAGAACTTCTTGCTCATTTATGTACAAATAACTGGAAAAAGTAAAACACTTTATGAACACTTATTTTAAGACTTGGTGGACACTGAAGAAGAAAAAGGATCTCATTTGAATTCCTGAACGGTAATGACAGATTTGGAATGAGGTGCAAACCGGCTTCTGAAGATGAATTTCAAAGTGTTACCTACTAAGTTTGTTTTTTTCCATCTGTCCAAATGAATTTGAAAGAAAATTCAGATGGATTCATTAACCATGTGATACAGCAGCTGCAAAATCTTTAGTCTACAATTGACTTGTCTGCAGTGACGTTCCTTCCAGCTGATTAAATTCCAGGAACTTTTAATGAGTTGCAGCTTTATGTGTCTGAATAAGCCAGCAAAGTTACAGACAGGTTGGAAAAGAATCACAAGCACAAAAGGATAAGAAGACACAAAATGGTGTTGCTGCTTGACCACAGTATTATTTCTGCCATTGTAGTGGTGTGTAGATGAGTGCGTGGGCAACGGGTTTCCATGTGCCCAAGACAGCATGGAGCCTGGCACAGAAGATGGGAATGCTGAATAGGCAGCACTTATGTTGGTGTGTATTGAAGCATAGAATTCCAAGGAGAGCAGTGCCACATAGAAAATGAAGGTGAACATATCCTTCAAGAAAAGTTATACTTCAAATGAAAAAAGCAGATATTCATCATAATGCAATACTTCAAAATCTGATTAAGGGTTGTGAATGTTGGCCGGCTCTATGGACCACCTCCACGCAACTGCCCATAATCTATCCCTGTAATACACTTTATCATGTCAGATTTTCATTTTTGTTTTGTTTTACTTTGGTTTTTAGTCCCCCGGGACTATGTAAAATTATCAACATTAACTTTTTACAGTTTATTTATTTCACTTTCATATAATTTCTCAGAGGTATAAATTGTGTAGAATCTCTTAGAGGGTTCTAATTTGTTTTACAGATTTTATTCCAAATTTGACTCTCTAGAAGCACATTCTCACAACACTGACTGCGGATAATCATTATGCACGTACATTAAACCACTGATACTTGCTCAGAAAATGGAGAGAAGTCTTTTTTGTTTGCTTCCATGTGTGAAAGATGACATTTCTCAAGATCATGGCTCTTTGGGTGACTGCGTGTTGTGTGGTGACTCCTCGTGGTTCTTGACCAATCTCATCAAAAGACTTAGGTTTCCATCATGGTAATTCAGATGACAGTTATAAAGTTGAGTGCATAGAAATACTAACTGCAGTGATATGTTTATATCTTTTGGGATTATCAACGGAACCAGAAACATGGAGATGGAGTAAGCAGGTTTCCTGCCATTGGGCATGTTTAATTTCCATATATCTGTAAAAAATCCAAAACTGTTCTTGTCACTGATTTCTTACTTTATTGCATTTTGATCAGAAAAGACCCTCAACATCAATATATCTAAGATACCCAAAAACTTGGAGTTCAAAAGTAGACAAGTGTTCATGGCCATAGAGCTAAGATAACATCTGGAAATGAGAGGTTGGGAAGTCAGCACAGCCTTCAAAGCCTCTGGTCAATGGGGACACTGAGAAGCCAGGGCCAAGAAAAACAAGGTCATTAAGAAATCCACTGAGGGTTGGGGATGTGGCTCAAGCGGTAGCGTGCTTGTCTGGCATGCGTGCGGCCCGGGTTCGATCCTCAGCACCACATACCAACAAAGATGTTGTGTCTGCCGATAACTAAAAAAATAAATAAATATTTAAAAAAATGAAAAAAAAAAAAAAAGAAATCCACTGAGACAGGACAGTGCCTTCCCTGTTCTGAAAATAATATCAGGGACTCTCCCAGATGATAAGAGGCAACTTTCTGTTGGTAAGAGACAAATGATGCATAGAATAGTCACTCACATTGTGGTAGTAGGAGCAAATGTGACTCCATTTTGTTTTATGACTTCATCCTGAAAAACAACCATGCCAAGTAGAAGAGTCATGACTGGAGCAAGATATTCTTTTCCTTTTGCTATAGAAACCTTTAAGAACATAAAACTACCTAATGGGGTATTGTTTCTGTAACTAGGGTAACGGGGCCCTGTTTCTGTAACTGGGGTGACTGGGCTAACTGGGATTGGTTAGGCTTCCCTCCGCTTGACTGCACTCTCCCGCTTCTGTAACCTGGCTTGCTTGCATTGGCTAGACCCCCCCCCCCATCCCTTTTGCGTTTTCAGGCTTATAAGAGTGCCCTCGCAACTTGTTTGGGGTCTGATCAGGAAACAGCTTTATGTCTGGTCAGCCGCCATCGGTGTGCTTCAATNGTAACCTGGCTTGCTTGCATTGGCTAGACCCCCCCCCCAACATCCCTTTTGCGGTTTTCAGGCTTATAAGGAGTGCCCTCGCAATTGTTTGGGGCTGATCAGGAAAACAGCTTTATGTTCTGGTCAGCCGCCATCGGTGTGCTTCAATAAAGGCTTGATTCGATTATATGTGAGTGGTCTGGAAGTCAGGTTATGAAACCCTGGGACGAAGCTTTAACTATAACACGTGATTACCTCTATTACCAAAATAAAAGTCACACTCTTGAGTGGGGTCTTAAGATGATGATGAGATGTGTGTCCTGCAAAGACGCATGATGTAGCACCTGGGTGTAACTAACACTCCATGTGACATCAAGAGATGGGGTCCCTGCCAACCCTGGATGCCAAAAAAGCTGTATTCCTTTGTCCTTCAATTCAGCCCAAGATTTCTGTTCACTGTGTGCTGCCTCTTTTGGCACAAGCATAAAAATAAAGAGTCAGTCTCATTCCTCAATTGTGCTTTATTGATTGATTGATTGTAGTGCTGAGATTCCAGTTGTGCTTTTATTCTTCTGATAGCATAAGAGCCCATGAGGTCAGTAGCACTATGATTACAATTTTTAAATTTTGTTGAGACTTGTTTTGTGGCCTACATTGTGATCTATCCTAGATAATGTTCCATGCGCTGGGGAGAAGAATGCTTTCTGTAGCTGTCGGATGAAACATTCTGTAGCTGTGTGTTAGATCCATTTGGTCTAGGGTGCTGCTTAATTCTGCTGGCTGTTTGTTGATTTTATGTCTGGATGATCAGCCCCTTGCTGAAAGTGCAGTGTTGAAGTCCCGTTATTGTGTTGGAGTCTATGTCTCCACTAAGGTCTATTAATATTTGCTTTTTATATTTGGGTGCTCTAATATTGGAGAGATATATACTTGTTTAGAATTGCTTTTCTCTCTTGCTGAACTGACCCCTTTGTGATTGTCTGGTTTGGACCTAGAATGTCCCCAAGGTCTCTCCTGTTCAGAGGTGGGGCTTTGGGGAAGTGACTGCATCCCGAGGGCTCTGGCTTCACTGCTGGATTAATCCAGGGATGGCTGAGGGGATTACTGGGAGGTGGGACCTAGCTGGAGCCCACAGGCCAACGGAGGTGTGCCCTGGAAGGCTTTTCTTGTCCCCAGCCCCTCTGTTCTTCTTTTTGCTGAGAAGTCTCCTGTCAGCTTCTCTTCCAACCAGTGACACCCCCTCGCTACACCGTCATGAACTCGCCCACTCCATCTCTGACTCCACCTAGTGGTCTTCTGCCTGCCACCTCTTTTCCCCACCCCACCCTTCAAGCCAGAGTCCTCAGGAGCTCCCGCTGCTCCTCTTGCAGCAGTTTGGTCCCCTTTCCCTCAGTGCTCCCTCCGGCCTCCATGACAAGTATTCTGCCACCCAGATGGCCCCTTCACACCCACTCCCTTCCTCCCTTTCCTGGAGTGGCACAAGAAAACAGGCAGCAGGTGAGGCTGGGACTCAGGTGTGTGAGGGGTAGAGGGGCCACCCGACCACGGCTCCCAGAGCTCTTCAGGTTCGGCCAGGGTCTCCTCACACTTTGCTGCCTCCCTCTTGCTTCCCACGCGCCTCGGTGCCATGCTCTGCCCCGTATGTCCAGGAGAACGTTCGGTTCACAGGACCCCCTCCCCCCCACTGGAGCACTCGCAGCAGAACTTCAGGCTGCCCCAGTGCACCACACGGTGTATTTCTGGTGTAGGGCTGGTGTTTAAGAGATTGACTTGGTCTGACAAATAGCAGAAGCCCCTCTCCATGCTGCATCACCGAACTCCACTCAAATATCAGCCCAAAGCTTCAGTCTTTCAAAAAAAAAACGAGAGCTGGGCATGTTGGTGCATTCCTGTAATCTCAGCCACCTGGGAGGCTGAGGCGGGAGAATTGCATGTGAAAAACCAGCCTCTACTTCAGAGCAAAGCCTGTCCAAGGAAGGGACATGACCTTTGTTCTTGGAAAGACCCACAGAGCACTCCTAGGCACATTCCCACCCTGCTGAGTTGTTTATCTACAAATAATAGGTGTCCCTGACTCAGTCAGGCTAGGTGGGGACCCAGAGTAATCCCCCTAGCAGCCACCAATCAGCATGAGACAGGGAAATACTTGGGATGCCAGATGACCCTCCCAGTAGTTTATGGTGTTGGGAAACCATGTAATTCAGCATGAACACCCCTCTTGGCTTAAATCAATCAGTTCAAATGAATCCCCCTCTCGTAGTAACCAATCACCCCTACCCGACTTGTTCCCGCCAGTGAATGTGCTAATCATGTTTTAGAGTTGTTATTTGATTTTCCCGCGGTGTGTGATGATTTGCTAAGAGATGCTATGATGTATGTGGAGATCCCTGCCTTCCCCAAAGAGTGTATAAAACTGCTGCAAACCCTGGGCTCGGGGCCTCTCAGCGTCACCAGTTGCTGTGTGTGCACGCGGAGGACCGAGCTAGCTCGCAATAAACACCTCTTCGCTGCTTACATCGATCTTGGTCTCTGGTGGTCTTTTGGGGGTCCCGAATTCGAGCACCCAACACAAGTTTGTGGTCATCCTCAGCAATTTAGCAAGGCTCTAAGCAACTTGGCAAGACCCTATCTCAAAATAAAGATAAAAAAGGGCTGAGGATGTAGCTCAGCGGTAAAACACCCCTGGGTTCCATCCTTTGTTTTTTAAAAAAAAAAAAAAAAGAAAAAAAAGAAAGGCAGGGAGGTGGGCTAATCTAGAATAACAACCAATCACTGATGTATCAACCTGTTTACTAGATGGTTTAAAGATATTATTTTCAATTTTCAAAGCAATCTTGGAGGGTTATCATTACCATTTCCACAGGATGAATTCATGTTCAGAGCAAAAGAACCTTAGCACGTGGGTGACAGAAACTGTGACTCCATCAGGCACTTTCTGCTAAATGAGAGTGAGTGACAACATAGGTGAAAGTTGGGGGCACAGGGATGACTTTCCTTTCTGCTGTATATCCTTAAGCAAGTCACAGAGCTTATCTTATTTAGTCACCCCAGCTGGAAAAGAGGCAGCACGCCACCTCCTGGCAGTCTGGGTGAGCATGTACATAAAGTGGCTCAGAGCAAATCACATGTCATCATGGGGCAAGCAGACAACATGGATGAGTGAAAGAGGACAGGAGGGGACAGTGGGGACAGAGCTGCTGCTACATATCTGCAAACTACTGTCACAAAGCACACCAGCCCAGTGTTGCCAGACAGTCTGAGATGATCTGCTTCAAAGGGGTGGATTTCAAACCATTTTGTGGAAACTCAGGGTTCTTCCCAGGTGTAATGAGGCAGAATTTAGGAACAGGATGAGACATGGAAGGCAGGACTTTGGGTCCCTCCCAGCTTTAACATCAGTGTTTTGCATTCCAACCGTGATTGCAGTTCTTCCTCAAAGGAAGTGATGGGATGGCTACTATTATTATTCCCATTCCACAGATAAGGAGACTGAGGCACAGAGCTAATCACCTGCCCAAGGTCACAGAGCAATTAATAATCAAACTGGAATCAGAATCCAGATTGTCTGCAGTTAATACCTTGCTAAGTGGTTCCCTACTTACTTCCTTAACCCATTTAGTTAAAGCTTATCTTTCCCCATCAGGTTCCTGTTTCTCAAAGTGCCCTTGTTCATTCTATTTCCGAGACTCTCTTGAATCCAGGTGGCTCTCTGTCTATCAGTGCTCCCTGCCCACTTCAGGGCATCTTCATCCTGACACCTCTCCTAGGGATGCCTGCAAAAGCCTCCTGACTGGTCTGCTTCCATCCTTGCCTCCTAGGCTATTCTCAGAGCAGCCAGAAGAACGTTTTAAAAAACATGTTACTCTTTCAGGAAGGCATCCAATAGTTTCACAAAACATTCGGAATAAAGGTCAAACTTCTAACCTTGACATGCAGGGTCCTGCACAATCCATCTCGTTCAGTTCTCACCCTCTCACTCAGGTTCAGGCAGGCTGGCCCCAGTCGCTCCCGCAGCGCACAGGAGCCACCATTCCTATACCGCTCTAACTTCTCCACAAAACCCAAGTCCCTCTAAAGTCACCACGGGATTCTGACATCTGGCAGTGCCTGCACTTCCTAGGAGCGCTACAGACTGCTGTGAGATGATGAGTTTAGCGCCCCAACTTTCCTTCCTGCATTTCCACCCACCCCCAAAACATCCCAGTTACCTACTCAGGTACCGATTTCTCGGCGATCTCCCTAAATCCCCTCATTATATACGAATTTATCAAAACATTCCCACTTCTTCAAAATACCCGAACCCCCCTAATATCAGCTCAGCTCTCTTATTTCAAACCGATTCCTCCATCACGCTCTCCATTCCTCGAGAACACCCCGGTTCCCGGGCTGGTACTCTCATTCCTGGCAAAATGTCCTTATCCCCAGCTCCTCGCCCCCCACAACTAACCCGCCCCAGGGTTACTACGGCAACGCCAATCTGTGGCTCCACCCCCTTCTGCGCCAGCCAAGACCGCCCGTTACCATGGAGACCAGAAAATGCCCCTCCCCCTCCCAATGGCCCTCATCCATAGACCCGGCACCCTGGGCCCAAACCTCTCGGACCCTGAGATGTATAGGGGACCCAAAATGGGAGGAGTGCTCGGCACTCCTCCGCAGGCACCCGACTAAGCCCCAAGCAGCCCGCACAGCTCAGACGGAGCGCCGACAGCGGCTCCTACCGCGCGCGCACTCTCCGTGCGACCGCCGTGGGCGCGGAGATGGGGCGGCGCTCCGCCTCCTGGGAGTTGTAGTTTCGTGTTTGCCGCCGCAGCAGGGACCAGTGGCCGGCCAATGGTGAGCCGGAAGGGGGCAGGAACAAGGTTACTGAAGCCAGGCATCTCAGATCCGGCGCGATCCCCACCCTAGCAACGAAGAAATGATGACGCGCCAGCCCTCCTAGCCAGTCTGCCATTTTATTCTATGATCTTTCTAAACCAGAGTTTACTTTGCACAGGCACTGGGGTACAGTGGAGCATAAAATCGATCTCTCACTTTGGTGTGTGGGACGATTGTTAATAATTGCAAACACAGGTCAATGGAAAACACAATATGTGTTAACAGGTAATTGGGGTGGTTTGGGGGTTGCGGAAATGCAGGCAACATTAAAACATTGGTACATATACTAATCCATTTATCCCCAAGCCCCGAGGTAGGTTCTATTATTATTCCCAAACCTTAATACAGAGAGGTCAGGCAACTGAAGGCCACAAGGTTGGAGCTGGGATTTCATACTTGATAAACTTAACCACAATGCTAAACTGGTAAATAGCCCTATGGTATGATTTCAGGAAGTAGTGCTAAGAATAAAGTAGAAAGAGGGTAAAGTGACTTTAGAAAAAATGCTCAGGGATGGCTTTCAGGAAGATACGATACTTCAGCAGAGACCTGAAGGGACTGATTTCACTTGTGGGATGAGCATGTGGGATATTAAGGTGGACTATATAGAGAGGAGTAAAGGCCACTAGCCTTGTTTTTTCTTTTTTCCCTTCTTCTTGCATTTCCCAAGGGCAAAATACCACTGTACATGCTGCTACCTCTGCCAAGAATGTACTTCTTCATCCTCTTTTCTTAGCCAACATGTCTTTCAAGTTTCAGTTCTAGAAGAATCATCTACCCTGGCCTGTTCTGCTGACCATACATCTCTTCCTGCTCTGTATTTCTAATGGAGCTCCCAGGAAACCTCAATGATGCTGCTCTGTGGACCATACTTTGAAAAGCAAAAGTCTAGCCAACCCCCTCGATGACCCAAGACACATAAGCCATAAGGGCTCATTGTTATATATCTTTGAGGTGCTGCTGTTGTTTACACAGCATTAATGTACCCAGAGATATCAGATAACTTTATTAAGTCCAGTTTCTTCCTTGAGATTTACTATATGGGTGCTGGTAGAAAAGTCTTTTTGCCACGGAGCCATGAAGTTACCAGAACTTCAAGTAGCTATATTTCTCAGCCAAGAGAGGGCCTTCTTTGGAAGGAATCCACAAAGAACAGGAGAAATGAGAGGCGAAACCTGACATTGTTACAGCATTAAGCAGCAGGTGAAGCCCTTCACTTCTCACAACTTGAACCTCTGAATTGTCTTTTACCTCAAATCTCCTTTGTTGCTGTTCATCGGCAACTGCATTATCAGAGTTTGCTTGAATTGCAGGCCCCACTCCAGACCTACTGAATCCAACTGCATCTCAACACAATTTTGAGAAGTGTTCAGTCACCTCAACCAGGACTTTCTAGCCTACATCAGTTGTGACAACAGAAACCCCAACTGAACTTCCCTAAATCACTAAGGTATCTTTCATTTAAGAAGTCCTGTGGTAGAGCAGACTCCAGGAACTCCCATCAGCCAAGCAAAGATCAGACTGTCTTCATGTTTCAGCTCAGTCCTCCACAGTGTGGGTTCCTAGTCACACCATCTCAGGGTGACTGCAAAGCAGGTCTAGACCAGACCATCTCATTCTGAAACTTCTTAGGAATGAGGGAATCTTTCTTAGAAGTTCCACCCCAACCTGAGCAGACTCATTGGCTAGGACTGGTCACAGGTCCATTCTCAAACCAATCACTGGCAAAGATGATCAGCAGGGGCCAGTCATTTGAGGGTCCAGAGGAGATAGGCGAGGCCTGAGCTGCCATGGCTTGATTCACTGTGGCTCCTCCATCCATCTGGCCCCCGGAGGCTTTGTTGATAGAAAATAGAGGGACACTAGCCAGCTCAATTTTCTTCTGCTTCTGGACCTCCCACTTTCCCCCTGAAGCCATGAACTCAGCATGGAAACCAAAATAATACTGCTTTATTCCGGTCTTTAAGCACAGTAGTCCAGACAGTTCCCCTTCCTGAGGAGAGTCTCCAGCCCATCCCTCCAGACCCCTGTTGCCCTTTCCCCCTTTTTCCAGGAATGGCCAACCAGAAAGTGAAGAAAAGCCAAGTGGAGAAACACCCAGACCATTCTCCTCTCAGTTCTCTCTCCACCTCTCTTTTGTCTCATCTCCTTTTAAAATTCCCTCTTCCCTGTCTCCTCCTCCTCCTCCTCTTCCTGGTTCCCATCCTCACCCTCTCTTGCCTCCCCTGCATTTCCTTACTTCTTTTCCATTTCTGCATCTTCCTGTGTCCTCTCCTCCATGGGTCTCCCCTTTTATCTTCTCTGCCCTTCCCTCTCCATGTCTTCTTGTCCTCCTCTGCTCCCCCACCCCCTGTGCACTCCCTGGCCGGACGAGTTCAATTTGGACCAGACCCTCCCCACATCCTGGTGTCATCCCTTCCCTCCACTATTACTCCCTCCCCCCAGCTCAGCCCCTCTCCTGCTTTCCACCTTGGCCTGACCCTGTTTATACCTCTCATCACACGTTTCCTCTTCCGAGGGAAGCCCTCTGAATCCACCCTGGCCATCGGCAGTTTCCACAGCTGTGGCTCTAGGACCTCAGAGACCGTTGCCAGCTTCCCCTTGGACCCAGAGAGGCAAACTGCCAAGATGAAGTCCCTGGATGACCCAGGAGGTGACCAGAGGGACTGGGGTGCCCTCCTTGGCCTCAGCACTGTTATCTTTGGGATTGAAGAATGCCCTCCAAATGGAGGGTGGCAGGTAGAGGGCAGAAGGGTCAGGGCTCCTGGGCGCTCCCCCAGCAATCCCTGAGCAGGTCCATGTGGAATAAGGCTGCCCCGGTGAGGAGGCGGGCTGCAAAGAGGTGCCGGCAGGGTAGGTGTCGAGCCGCATGGATGGAGCAGCTGCAGTGGGTCAGCGCTCCGTCCAGGAAGAAGTCTGAGGTGCCATCCTTAAGAGCAAACCCAGCTCCGGTCCAGTGGAAACCCCGGGTCCCGTGCTGCCTGGCGAAGGCCAGCTCCTCAGCCACCAGGTCTGCCAGCTCTGGCCCACAGGCTGCTCGGAATTTGGCCAGTGGCTCCCAGTCTACCTCCTCCTCTCCTGAGGGGCAGCAAAGCCTCTTTGGTTCCCTTGGGCCTTCTTCACTTCCTTCCTGCAGGGTCTCCCTTGCAGCTGGGGACTCACTCCTCATCACTGCCCGTTCTGGATTGCCTTCCAACACAGTTCCCATGGGGGTGGTGCACAGGACCCCATTCCCCAGCCCTGGACCCCTCCCTCCTGTGTCCAGCCCTTGTCTTGCTCTGTTTGTGGGGCCCATGGACGGGGCTCCCTCTCCATTTGCCACACCTGTGACCCTGGTGTCCCCGAGCTGGATCACAACTATGTCTTCCAGGCCTCGTCTTCTTTTGGCCCCCGACCTCCCTCCCCTCTCTTCTGCTAGCTCTGGCCCCCTCCTCCCCTCTTCTCCCCCCAGGGACCCCCTCCGATCTCCGTTCTCAGGGACTAAATCCAGGGGCTTCTCCAAATGGATCCCCCTCCAGTTTCTGAGACCCAGTCTCTTGTCCTTGTCCACTTCCGCCTGAGGCCCCTTCCAGTCTCCAAGTTTCAGACCACTTGCCCTTTCTTCCTGCAACGGGACCCCCCTCCAGGGGCTCCCTTCAAGACCTCCTGCCTTTTCAGACTCAAACTGGGTTCCCCTCTTTTCTATGATCTCTAACACCCTAATCCTTTGATCCTCCAACTGGCCTCCCCTCCAGTCTCTGATCTCTGGCCCTCTCAAGTGATCTTTCTCCAACTGGGTCCCTCTCCAGATAATCCCATCCAGCCCCCTCACTTTCGGGTTCTCCAACTGGACTCCTCTCTGTTCTCTGGCCTGCAATCCCCTCCCCTTCTCACTTTCTGGCTGAGCTCCTCCCCAGTCACTGGTTTCCAGACCCCTCACCCTCTCATTCTCCACCTGGGTTCCCCCCCTCCCGGGCTGGCTGTCCAGCCATGCTCCATCACCATCAGCGCCCTCGGAGGCTGCCTCCCCCACTGCGTCCGCCCACTGCATGGCCACCAGGTCGCGAAGGCACTGTGCCACACTGTGTGAGGGGCTGAGGCAGCGCAGAAGTCTCTTGCGGTGGCCACGCACCAGGGCGCACGCATCCAGATTACGGGATGCTTCATAGGCACGGAAACGCACCCACATGTCATGGCGGGGTGCCCAGTTGTGCTCGAAGTATTTAACAAAGGCGGCCGGGCCCTGGGCACGCAGCTCGGCTAGTGCCTCGGAGTAGGCTGCATAGGATGACGCGCCAGCCAGGCGGCACAGCAAGGGCCACAGACCTGGGTCTTCTTGGCTGGCACCGCCCAGCTCCTGAGCCTTGCTGAAGAGCGTCTCGAGGCCTTGCGCGCGGCAGATCTGCACTCGTGCGCATGGCAGTAGCTGGCGCACGGCCCGCAGCTGTGCTGCCACTTCTGGCCCCGCAGTGAGGCAGCGCACTCGGCCCTTGACGTCGGGTGCGCTTTGAAGCAATGAGACCAGCACAAAACGTAGGAGGCTTGGCGTGCCAGGGCGCGCCACACAGCAGGCAGCCTGGCGTGCGCGTCCTGCGCTGTCCACGCACAGCACCGCCAGCAGGTCCAGTGCGCCCTGCAGGCCGGGCAGTCGGTCCACCAGGAGTATGCGCGGGAAACGCCGCAACAGCGCTCTGGTGCGCGATGTCAGAAAGAACACAGTCTCTACCATAGCTTGATCCTCTACGAACACCAGCTTCACCTGCGGGCGAGGGCAAGGAGGCAGGAAAGAAGTCAGGGAACAAAGGGGCCACCCCGCCCAGCTCCCCAGACAGAGGCCAAAGGGGAAAAAAAAAAAAGCAGACTGAGCCCGATTGTCTGGGTTTGAGATCCAGGCACCACAACCTGTTAGCAATATGATATCTGCACACACACTTTTTGCCTAGCTTCATTTTTTCCTGCTGGGAACGGAGTGTTCATTGCTTCATGAGTCGTCAGGCGGCCTAGGGGCAGTGATTCTCAAAGTACAGGCCCTGGACCAGGAGCAGCAGCTGACGGATAGACATGCACCTTGTGGGGTTCATCCAAGACCTACTAAGGCTGAAACTCTGGGTGGGGCCCAGAAATATTTTTTTACTCCTCCATGCTGGGGCTTCCTAGGGCTGAATTAGGAGGCAGTCTAGTGGTAAACGGTGGACCAAAGAGGTAGAACGTCCAGATTGAGTCCTACCCCTACCATAGCCTAACTGCTTGACTTTCCCTCTCAGTATCTTAGTTCAGTTCCTCCTTAAACCCTCTGGGTTCTGAGACTTCTCGCCCTAGGAATTGAATACTCATTTCTTCCAGCAGAAGAGAGCAGCAGTTGAAAGCAAAGCCCCTGAGGACAGACTGACTGACTGGCCAGACGTCCTGGGATCTCAGTCCTGACCCTTCCTGGCTCGCTGGCTCTTGAAATTTCCCTAACCTCCCTCTCATCTGTAAAGTGATAATAGAGTTCCTCTGTGAACAGTCCTCAGTGGGCAGTGGCACGCCTGTAATCCCTGCACCCTGGAAGGCTGAGGCAGCAGGATCACAAAGTTTGAGGCCAGCCTGGACAACTTAGCAAGACCCTAATAATAATTATAGTAGTAATAATACTAGGGCTGAGTATGTAGCTGGGTAGTAAAACAACCCTGGGTCCAATCCTCAGTACCACCAAACAAAACAAAACAAAACAAAACAAAACAAAACAAAAAAAACCCCTCTGATTGTTAGGATGAAATGCATCTAGAACTCTTCCTGGCACAAATAGCGTCACTACTGTTATTCATTTGACAAGTTGTAAGTGCTCTCTAAGAGTTCAATATTAGAATAATGAGCTCTGCCCCAACACCACCATCCCAATTAAGCCAAGGCCCCATCTCTCTCCAGCTCCTGTGGGACATGGCACTTGCCACCCTCCAGGACTTGGTATCTTTTTTGTCAATTCACCCACTACCTGTTGGCCCTCCCTAAGATGTAAGCCCCACAGGGCCAGAATGTTGTTCCCTTTTGCATCTCTGATGCTTTTCAAGGCACCTGTCCCAGGAAAACAGTTTGAAACATCTGGAGGGAGGGAGGGAGGGAAATCCAATGGCCACTTCTCAGGAGTGGAGTTTCAGATAACAGACTGCATTTGAATCTCAGGTTTGCCTCATTAGTTATGGGACCCCGGGCAGTGACATCCCCCTCAATGAGCCTCAATTTCCTTGTCCGGCAAAATGAGAATGTCTATTTAAAATGGGATGTCCTGGTGAGGCTAAAATGAGGTCAGTCCTGTCCAAGGTTTGCAGCAATGCCTGGCATGTACAGATCCCAGCTATAGACCATCCTCCTGTAGCTCAGGCCCAACACTCGGGGCGATGCTTCTTTTCTCTCCTTCTCCATCCTCCACATGCAATCCATGCCTAAATCCCAGAACTATTCCTCAGAATGAGTCCAGATCCTAGCCACTTCTCCCTAACCCCACGGCTACCATCCTGGCTGGGGCCACCACATTCTCCCACCTGGGCTTCAGGTGTCCACTTTCACCCTGTCTGTTCCCCACAGTGGCAACAAGAAGCATTTTCAAAACTCCCATTAGATTGCTCCCTCCCCTGCTTGAAAGAGCTTCCCAGGCCTTCTCCTCCCACTCCAATTAAGATCAAGAATCCACATCACAATTATGGGCCTTGGGAGATGCTGTGGCTTGAATATGGGCAGTGTCCATATGCTTAAACCTTGTCCATCAGGGCAGCAGTATTGGGAGGTGCCATTGGCCTTGAAGTGCTGGGGCTTGTTGGGAGGTCCTGAGGTCATTGGAGATGTGTCCCTCAAGGGAACTGAGGGACCCATTGGACTCTCACTGTCCCTTTCTCTCTCTCTCTCCTTCCTGGATGGACATCTGGGTACTTGCTTTGGCCTGTATAGGCACCGCGAGGTGCCATCCTCACCAGAGCCCCAAACCAGTGGGGCAGCTCCATCTTGGACTTGGACCTCGTAGAACCATGAGCCAAAACATACCTCTTCTTATTTCCCAAGCAGCCCATGCCTGGTGTTGGCTACAGTGATACAAAGCTGACTAATAGGGGAAATTAGCCCTTTTGATCTCATCTTCTGTCTCTCTCCCACTTTGGTCTCAGCCACTCTGGCCTCATTATTGCCAAAAAGTCACCTGATGGGGAGGAGAGATTGGTAGCTATGAGCCAGGGTCCCCCATACTGTGCCAGTGGCTGGGGTCCCTCAGCCAGTCCCTAAGAGAGCTGATGCACAGCTGCAGAATGAGGCAGGATTGAATCCAGTTGTCCACACGTCTCTCCATAAACATCTGCACCACCCAAGCCCATCCTACAGGACCATTTCACGTTTCAAAAGTGTTGCGCTGTGCTCTGTTTAGAAAAACAAAAACAAACCTACTGTTCGGTTCAAAAAGAAGAATGAAATACTTTCCTAACCCTGAAATAATATATTCAGCATTGAAATTCAAGATATTTCTTAAAAAACCAGTATGCTTACAATTGCGTGAGTTACATAACTGCTAACAATTTTTTGACCATCATTAATCTGTACATTATTACTCTATGATTTAATCTTTTTAGTAGATGTTCAATCTAGACCTGCTCTGTCCTGCTAGCCATGAATCCCATGTTTAAATTTAAAAATTTAAGACTAGGGATGTAGCTCCAGGGGTAGAGCCCTTGTCTAGTATGAATGCATCTCCAGCACTGCAAGAAAAAAATTTAAATATATAAAAATTCATTTCCTCAGCTGCATTAGTCATATTTCATGTGTTCAACAACTACATGAGGCTAGTGTCTACTAGGCAGCAGAGATATATAACATGTCCATGATCACAGAAATGGACAGCAATGGTCTAGAAACTGACTTAAATATAAAAGCCATAATGGGTTTTTATAAAGTGCACATTTCTACAGAATTAGGGAAGTTCACATCTTCTTCTCCCTGGGAGTCAGGAATAGAGATAGACAGTAAAACATTTGCCTTGAGACTTGTCCAAAATCAAGCACTTGACTAACCAGAAGCTAATTTCTGCTCTTCCATGAACTACTCTGATTCCTGATCTTGGGTTTTCTTCAAAGTGGGGTCTATAAGCTTTTTCTTGTATACCCACTTTTTCTTTAAACCCTATGCTAGGCCAAAAGGAGACAAAAAGACCAAGGCAGGCCCCAAGTCCTGCCCTGTTGGACTGGTCAAGAGTCAATGAGCAATAGGACAGTTGGTGCTGCTTTCAGCTGAGAGGCACAAGGATCAGAAAATTAAGAGTTCCTAGAGCCAAGAGCCAGACTGTCACAGAAATCCAAATCCAGGTTTGTCTACCTACCAGCTGCGTACGTTTACACACCAGCTGTGTGACTTAGGGAAAGTGTCTGTATTTCTCTGTGCTTCACTCTTTCTTGTCTGCAAAGACAGGGAGCATAACTGCATCTACTTTATAAAGATAATATGAGGACTGAAAGGGTTAATCTATGTGAAGCACGCAGGCAGTGCTGGCGTGAGTGTTCGCTGGGTGTTAGTGGTTACCTGAGTGTGGAATGCATGCTGAACAGAAAGGCTAATGGGACCGGGTTGCTGTGTCTACCTCTGATGGAGTAAGGGTCATCGCTGAGAAGGAATCATTATTTCCCAAGATTGCAGATATGCACACTGAGACTGAAGGGCCCGAATGTGCAGTAAAGGATGAACTCAACAGACCTGGGCTGTCCAAACCCTGCACACTTCAAAGAAAAGTCTGGCCCTTGATCAGCTTCTGGGAGGGCCCTTCTAGGCCCTTGGCCATTCTGCCTGATAACAGAGTCTCTGTTCCGCAGACACAGGTCACATCAAGCAGTCTATGCTAACACTGTGTGACTCATGGTGGGGGCCTTGGGCCATGCTGTATATGCTGGACCTCTGGAGAGGCTGGAGACTAAGGTCAGACATGTCTATGTGACAGACCGCCACCAAGAACCCTGGACACCAAGGCTCGGGTTAGAGTCCCTAGGTGGTAATGCTTCATGCAATGTTGTCACCTGTCACTGCTGGGAGAACTAAACATTGTTTACATCCTCTCCTCCAGGCAGGGACACCTGAAATCTCATACCTGGTCACTTGGATTCCATCTGGTGTGCCTCTTGCCTTTGCTGACTTAAATCTGTATTTTTTGCTGTAATAAATGCTAACTATGAGTATAATGATTTCTTTGAGTTCTATGAGTCCTTCTAGTGAATCACTGAACCTAGGGATGGTCTTAGGGACCCCCAACTACCCCAGGGGAGTGACCTGCCAAGTCCATGGAATTAGCAAGTGGAGGGGCTGGGAGCCAGGTTCAGGCCTTTAGGAATGGTTGGGGATCAAAGGTAGGGGTGGGAGGAGATGTGTGGGTGGTACTTCAGGGGTGTGGTGACATGACCAAGGTGGGATTATGTAATGAATGCCTTGTTCTACCAAAGGCTTACTGGGCAAGTGCGATGTGCTGGGTACTGGTCTGGACACTGAGGAGAACAATAAGACATCCCAGAGTGGGAGGAGACAGCCAACAAACCGAAATGAATAAATATAAAGAAGATGATTTCTGTGAGTAAAGTCCTTGGGAAGGTAACAACGCACATGAAGTGGGTTCCCTGTGCCAGGTACAGTCCTGTGCACTGACTCTTTTAAACCTTATAACCACCCTATGAAACAGAATTATCAGCTTTCCATCCCTCTGTACTCCCTTCCCCAGTACTGGGGATTGAACCCAGGGGTGCTTTATCAAAAAGCCAAACCCCAGCCCTTTCTGAGACAGGGTCTCATTAGGTGCCGAGACTGGCCTTGAACTTGTGATCCTCCTGCCTAGGCCTCCCAAGTTGCAGGGATTATATGCACACACTATCACGCCTGGGTCATCTTCCTGTTCTGGAAGGGGAAACTGAGGCACTGAGGTCCAGCTGCTTGCCTCAAGTCACCCAGATAGTACCTGCCAGGTAGAGCGAGGATTTGATCTGTTTGTTATCACTGTACACTCACGACTTTGTGAAAGTGACCAAACAGGTCTGACCCAGAGTTTTCTGGCTGGAGGTATATAGTGCATGGTGGTTCATTTGGGGGCACACAGGAGCCCAGGGAGGAGCAGACTTTGAGGACCCAAGTGAGTGTAGGTGTCACTTCCAGACACACAAGTTGGTAACAGAAAAAGCATCTACCTTAGAAGATTCTACATGTGCTAACACCAGAAATCACAGCACTATGTTCTACCTATGCCTCTTCCTACATCTGAGTCCACATTTCCTTTATCACAAGATCAGAATAGTACTATTTTCCACTCTGATGTGCGGGGGACGGCGGGGCGGGGGGGATTGAGGGAATAAAAATACTAGCTGGAGAGCTAACACCTAGAGGGCTTCCTACTTTCTGGGCATTGTTTTCTCCTCTTCCTGTTACATACAAACCTATTCCTCACATAGCAATAGGTATTATCTGTTGTTCTATAAGGTATTATCTATTGTTTTTGTCCCCAAACTGAGGCTCATAGAAATTAGGTAGCCTGTTCATAACTTGTTCAATGTCCCAAAGCCACACATAGCAGTCAGAATGTGTAAAAAGCTGTCTAGCACATATCAACATAGAAGTTGGCAGCTGTTATTTTGTCCTTCCAAAGTTGGCTGATCTAATGCAAAAATAGGCTCTCATAGAGAACACTCCTGCTGGGAGTGAGCTGCAGGAGGCCCAGAGTCTACAGAGCAGGGGGACCCTGAGCCCCAGATTCAGGCAGGGTTTTGGGAGGGTCTTGGTGAAGTGGCTCCCCAGAATGTCCTTTATCCTTTTCCAAGTAATTGCAGTTCTCTCCATCCGGGACACTAGGTAATTATGCACCTCTCCTTACTACTTGCAGGTAGGCAGGGTCATGTGACTTGCTTTGGCCAATGAACTGGGAGCAGAAATGACCTCAGACATCACTTCTGGACAGAGCCCTAACTGCCATCCCAGACAGATAGAGTACAGCCTGTCCTTCTGGGTGCCCAAATGAAAGACTGGCAGTATTTCCTGCTTCCTCTCCTTGTGGGTGAGCAGTGAGTAAAGCCCACTGAGCTCAGCCACTGAGATGCCAGGGCTGGTTGTTACTAGAGCAAACCCCAGGCCTGACGCGGCCCCATCATTTGCCCCCTAATTTTTCCTCTTAAAAGAGAAACAAATGGGTATAGTACATTGGGACTATTTCACACTTTTCATTTTCTTTTTAAAAATTAATTATTGGAGCTGGGTATGGTGGCGCATGCCTATAATCCAAGAAACTTGAGAGGACTGTAAGTTTGAGGCCAGCCTCAGCAACTTAGGGAGGCCATGTCTCAAAATAAAAAATAAAAAGCGCTGGGGATGCGGCTCAGTGGTAAAGTGCCCTGGATTCAATCCCCAGTGCCAGAAAAAAAATTAATGGTTTGAATGTGCAAATTTCACATGGCCCAAAAGTGAAACGATGGAATTCATGTAATTAAGCAATTAAATGTCACACTCCCAGCTCTCCATTCTAATCATCCTGTTTCTGCTCTCTATTCCACCCCATCCACTTCTCTTGGCATGCTTCTGAAGTTTCTTTCTGTGAATATAAGCAAGCATACCTGTATGTCTTATTTTCTCTAATTTATACATAACATGGCGCATTGTGTGCAGTTTTGCAACTTGCTTTTTTTTTTTAAACACAAAAATGCATCTGAGAGGGGCTTGGGTTATGGCTCAGTGGTAAAGCACTTGCCTCGCATGTGTGAGGCTCTGGGTTCGATCCTCAGCACTACAAAATAAATAAATAGATAAATACATAAATAAAGGTATTATGTTCATCTACAACTAAAAATATATATATATATTAAAAAATTCATTTGAGAGATCTTTCCAGATCAGGGCCTAGAGTTTTCTCATTCCTTTTTAGAACTTCATAGTGTTCCATGATGAATGTGCCATAGATTAAATAACCAACCATCACCCACTGGTGACATCTGGTTGTTTCCAATCTTTTGCTTTCACCAATTACAGTTATCAACTTTGTACCCAAGTCACCCCACAGCTGTGCTGCCCAGTCTTGGACTGGAACCTCCAGAACTGTGAGATACATAACTTTCCCCTTTATAAATTGATTGCCTTGGGCATTTTGTTACAGTGACCCAAAGAGATACATTCTCCTTTGGAAGACTGCTGCAAAGCGAAAAGAATAATGTATGACACTTGCTTAGCTAGTCTTGGAATGACAATAAAGCATTCTTTTTTATAATTATTGACATATTAATAATGCAGAACTCTTTAAATAGACCCTTTAAGTGAAAGCAAGCTGGTGAAAGTATGTGAGTGATGGCCTGGACACATCTCACTTTCTCTTGAACCTCAAACCCATCTATAGGAATGACTTTTTACAACCTGAAAGAACAGGGGCAATAGGAAAGATGGTAGGTACCAAGCTTTGGAATTTGGAAAACAGAAGAACAAGCTGACTCCTCTCCTACCAAAAAAAACCCCATAAACCTTAAGTCAGAGCTAGGGAGTACTGAGTACCAACCGCACAGTCCTCCTACGGACCTGGCAAATCCGCAGTGGGAAGTTACAATACAGGTGCAGTAAAGAAGCAACTTGACCCCCAAATCCCACCTTTCCCTCCTCCTACCCTGTCTGCTGGTCCCCATTACTGTAGACAGTAAAGCAGAAAGGGGCACTGGCCTTGGGGAATCAGGCCCATCTGAGGATGAGGGAGGGGGAATCCCATATGGGACTGGGTGCATTTTGCTGACCAAGAGCCAGCTCCCCTGCCTCTTCCCCGTGAGGTTCCAGAAGTGGGCAGCCTGGCCTTCTCCTCCAGCCAGGAGGATGGAGCTTTCTCAGGGGCATCTGACCAGCCCCAGAGGAAGAATGAAAGACACTGACCCCTGGCCCTCCCCAACACAGAAAGCCAGAAGCAAAGTCGTGTGCAGAACACACAGCCCTGCTGAGTGGCAGGGGCGGAGGAGTTAATGAGGTTAAAAATACAGAAATGCAAACTTACCTGCACATTTATAGCACTGTGCTGTCCAACGCAGAAGCCGCCAGCCACATGGGGCTGTTGAAATTTCCATTACTTTAAGTTTTAAAACTCCAGTTCCTCATTCATACTAACAAAGTGGTCAGTAGTCCCAGGAGCCAGTGGCTACTACACTGGACAGCACAGATGTTTCTATCATTGTAGAAAGATCCACTAGTCAATGCTGGGCCATAGAATAAGAAGATATTAAATCTATGAGCAACTGGTGACTCTGCTGACCTGTGAGGAGGGGACCTGGGGCCAGGAGGTGACAAAGGGGCTTTTCATTAAACCCAGTTTGGGTTGGCAGCATCCAAGATGGAAGTTTTAAAGCCAATCCCATTCCACAAATGGCTTTAATTCATGGAAGACCTGCGGGATGCTTCTGGGGAGACCACCTGAGGTTTATTTATTCAGTGGGGACAGTGGGTGACAGTTATTAGCTCTGTGAAGACCAGTGGAGTAGGGAGTTTGTGTGTGCATACCCCCATTTTTCTCAGGGCAGCAAACTGACTTGGGTAGGGCTGTTACCTTCTGGAGGATGGGATTGTTGGAGTGGGGCTGGGCCATGCTTCCAACTGGGCAAGGGCACAGCAGTGAAGACTACAGCCTGGATCCAGACTGTGGGCCCCAACCCCGCTTTGCCATTAAACAGCTTGGGACTCTGGGCCAGTTACTTGACTTCTCAATGCCTCAGGGGTTTTGTTTGTTTGTAAAATGGGGAATGAGAATAGTGAAGGCCTTCCTCATTCATCTGAGGTGAGATTTCAACAATGACAACAAGGGCTGGCATGGAGCTCGTGGTAAGCACTTAAAGCCCTGGGTTTGATCCCCAGATCAAAAAACAAACAAACAATCAAACAAAGGACAAAGAACAGAATAAGGAAGGAGGATATGGAAAGCACTTAGGGTAGTGCCTGATACACTGAAGACTTTAGCTAAGTTATCAGCATTACCTGAGGATACAGGCGGTTACTGGCCAGGTGATGGGTGAGTACTCTGGGCCTGTGCAAGGGGGATGGGTGCACAGCTCAGCTCTACCCTGAGCTGAGTTCATTTCTAAGCTTGAAAGACAAAGATACAGCCACGTGGAGATACCAGTTTCCCCCCTCCTTGCCTTTTTTTTATTAAACTTCAAGCCCCCTCCCTGGGCTGCAGAGATGGAGGGGCAGCACCCTTGACTCGCCAAGCTTGCTCCAGCCTCTAGGCCTTGGCACTGGCTGCCCCCTCTCCTGGAGCTCTTCCCTCTGACGACATGGGCGTCCCGTCCCTTCCCTGATTCACCTTCTCTTTAAAAAGGCCTTGCCTGACCACTCAGATCAAACAGCACCCCTGCAGCGCGTCTCTGAAAGCCCCGGCCTTGCTCTGCATTACAGGTCTCCACTCGGTCACCTTCTAGGGCACAGCACCCCCTTCTCATTCTTGATCTGGGCGTGGAACCCTGTGAACACTCTTCAAACTATATACTGATCGTTTTGTACTGTGCATTTTCTATCTGTAGTTTAATTTAAAAACAATTAGCATCTTCTGCCAGCTTTGGCGTCCTCCCCCTATTCCCCCGAAGTACTGACACCTGGACGTGTTTGTCCACTGCTGCTTTCTCGTACTGGAACTGCAAGTAGCTGACGGTCATAAATGGCTATGTGAATTTCAATGGATTAATATTAAACGCATCCAGTTCCCCTCACACTGGCTGCAATTCAAGCACTCACAGGCACAGGATCAGAACATTCCCACTGGGGACAGGTGCACATCCCACAGGGGACAGGGACGAGTCTCTCTCTGCCCCATGCCGGTTGCCCACAGAGCTAAGGAATGCGTGGGTGCAGGGAAGGGGTGCAGGGAAGGGGTGCGGGGAAGGGGTGCAGGGCAGAGTGGGTAGGGAAGGGACAAGCGACTCGCTGTCTCCTGAGATCCTACCTTGGCCTCGGGGTCGGTGCGGAAGAGCCCCTCCAGCACGTGCAGGGCGTCCAGCACACCGTGGTCGGGGCCCTTGCAGTGGGACAGCAGGCGGCGCACGTCGGCGGGGGCCACGAACTGCTTGGAGATCTGGTTGGTGATGCGCACCGGCAGGCAGGCGTTGGCCAGCAGGTGCCCAGGGCGGAAGTGGTAGGCGAACTCCCGCGGGCAGGCCGGGTGCGAGTGGGTCAGCTGGCACTCGGACACCACTAGTCGGTCCCGCAGGGGGCTCAGCTTGACGGTGATGAAGGCCGGGCAGCTGGGCTGGGGGGGCCTGCGGGAGGAACCACCACAGCAGGTCACATCCCTCTGCCGCTCTCTCCTTCCTGTTTTTTTCTTTCTTGTTTTTAAATAATTAAGTTTTAATCATAGAGGAGAGTAGAGAGCCTTTTAAGAATATGCCGGCTGTGTGATCTTGGGCAAGTCACTTCAGGTCTCTGTACCTCAGTTTCCACATACATTCAAAGGTGGGTTAACAATCATCAGACCTTCTTCATAGGGTTGAGGATGGAAAGGGCTGATACGTGTAGAGCACACAGTAAGCACTACATGTTTGTGAAAATTCTGTACCCACCACCAGCTGTCAAAAGTGAACCAATGCTTTATTATATTACCTCCAAAGACTTCAGCAATAAAACATCTTAGTCTTGTATCTGCTTCTGGTTTAGCAATAACAGCATCACAAGTTGAAGCCCTGGGTGAATTCTGTCCTAACAAACCCCTCTTCATTCTGCCCCCAGAGGCAGCCACTACCAAAATCATGGACTTCACCTTCCCACATGGTTTTATGTGCCCCTAAGCAAGGGAAGGTGTGTTTCTCTGCTTTCCAACTTCATATACCCCAGGGGCAATGACCAAGGAGATGACCAGTGAAAAACCCAAAGAAATACCACTACACACCAGCAGGATGGCCCTAAGAGACCAGTGAGGGACATGGTGGCAGGAGCCTGTAGTCCCAGCTGCCTGTCAGACTGAGGCAGGATTGCTTGAGTCCAGGAGTTCAAGGCCAGTCTGGGCAGCCCAGCCAGATCCCTGTCTCAAGCAAAACAAAAAAACACGAGAGAGAGAGAGAGAGAGAGAGAGAGAGAGAGAGAGAGAGAGAGACTGATAACATGCAGCCTTGACAAGGACACAGAGCAACCAGAACTGTCATGCCACCAACACGAGCATCAATGGAAAACCGTGTGGCAGACCCACTGGCAGGGCCCCGGCTCCCTGTGCCCTTGCCATCCTACTCCAGATAAATGCCTGCACATGGGCACCAAAGGAGACGTGCAGGTGCTGTGAGCTGGCTTGTTCACCGCAGTGCCACCTACCAGCCAAATACACGAAACCCAACATCCAAGAGTGAGAAAGCAAGTTGTGGCAGATCCCAAGAGTAAAATGCTCATCAACACTGAGAAGGCACAACCTTTATGATCTCCAACATGGACGCCCTCCACACACCAGCTGTCAGAAGCCAGATAGACTTCAACAGCAGGCAGCAGCAAGTGGCTGTTGGAGGAGGCTAGACAGCGATTTCCCTGGGCTTAACCCTCAGGGGAGGGAGGAAGTGTGTGGGGGGAGTTAGACATGTTCTGGCTTCTGTTCAGGGTGCTAGTTACACGTTTGATTTTGGGGAAAAATCACCATGTTGCCCATGTATGATGTTATATTAAACTTTTTGAAAGTTTGATCCCAGTGGCTCTGGGAGGCTTAGACAGGAGAATCATGAGTTCAAAGCCAGTCTCAGCAAAAGCGAGGCGCTAAGCAACTCAGTGAGGTCCTGTTTCTAAATAAAATACAGAATAATGTATTTTGTATAGGGTACAAAATAGGGCTGTGGCTCATTGGTCAAGTACCCCTGAGTTCAATCCTTCGTACCAAAAAAAAAGAAAAAAAAATTAAAAAATTAAGGGTCCTAAAATGGGGGGATTCTGGATTATTGGTCGAACCCAATGTCATCTCCTTCAAGAAACAGAGACAGACGAAGATGCTGCTCTGTTGGCTTTGACAATGGAGGTAGGAGCCGAGCCAAAGAACTTTGGTGGCTCCAGAAGCTGGAAGCAGGTTCTTCCAGAGCCCCTGGGAGGACCGCAGGCTGGAGTGAGACCTTCTGACCTCCAGAACTCTAAAATAATAATTATCATCTTGGGCAGTGTGGTGGTCGTGGCTCATTACAACAGCTATGGAGAGAGAGACGGCGTCACCGTGTCCCTTGGCAGCCTGCCAGCTACTGCTCAGAGGTTCCCTTTTCAGCCTCGTTCCTTCACCCTTGCCTCACGCTCACTGCAGACTCTCCGGCTGGGAGGGTTCGCAGGTCTTCCTCCTCACAAACAGCATCCCACTGGGCCCTCTCCAGGCCACCTCTGAGTGTAAGCAAGCTTGTCTGGAGGGTGGTCCTCAAGCTGCAGGGTGTATGTAGCCCATGGCACAGGCAGTTAGAACCCCAGGATGAAGAATGAAATAGAACGGGAAAAAGAAATTGTGTTTGGGTTTGATTCCCAGCACTGTAACCAAACCAAATAAAAAAAGAAACAAAAAGTCTCAACCCGCATCTCCCTGGTAATGTTCATGTTGGCATCTGCTTCCTTAAAGGTCGGGGAAGGGCCAGTGCTTCTCCATGAGGGTGTGACATCAGCATCGTTGGTAGGAGGTTTCAGGTTTGTGAAGGAAACTTTTTCCACAAAGGGCCAGATAATAAACATCTCCTGGAGCTCTTCTACACACATGCCATAGACAATGTGCAAATGAATGGATGTGGCTGTGTCCCAATAAAGCTTTAATTATAACAATGGGTCACAGGCTGGGCTTGGCCCCAAGGCCTCCTACTTGGTTGAGCTTGGTAACATTCCAGGGCCCAGCCAGTAGTGAAGAAGCCCTGGCTCCTGGTGAGGCAGTAGTGCCCCCTAGAGAATGATCACACATTTTCTCCATGTGCTCCTGAGAAAGGGACCCCCCTCAGGACCACCAGGATAAATACTCAAGAATTTTCTTGTTAAACCAAAAGGGGATCTTTGACACCCCCCCTTTCCTCTTACATGACAGTTTAAGAAAATCTGGAATTAGAAACTTTTTTTTTTTTTCGGTACTGAGGATGGAACCAAGGGGCCCTCATCCATTGAGCCACAGCCCCAGTCCTTTTAAATATTTTATTTAGAGACAGGGTCTTGCTAAGTTTCTGAAGTTGGCTTTGAACTCAGATCCTCCAGCATCAGCCTCCATAGTCTCTGGGATTACAGGTGTGTGCCACCACACCTGGCTAGAGTTAGAAACTTTTTGCCTAATTTAAAGCAACAAAATAATGCAAATCGAGAAAAATTTTAAGCATGTAAATCATTATAAATAAAACAAATGTCCACTCACCACTCGGCTTCAGGTGAAAGCAAAAGAAACTGCCAACAGCAGTTTTGTGTTGGTTTGTTTTTGCAGTGCTGGGGAATAAACCCAGGGACACTCTGCCACTGAGCTACATCTCCCAGCCTTTACTTTGCCCAGACTGGCCTCCAACTTGATCCTTCTGCCTCGGCCTCCTGAGTCACTGGGATTACAGCGCCACCATGTCCCACATGCAGCTGTTTCTGATGTACCAAATGGCAAGTTCACAGGATTCTACCCAGGCCATTTTCCTGGAATAGTTCATGCACTTTTGTGAAACTGGTCTGGCCTCTCTCAGCCTAGGAGTTTCAGCCCCTAGGACAGGCCCTCCCTCAGGGGAGGCCACCTCTTCATGAAGTCTCACATAACCACCTACAAGTGCCCCAACACACCATTGTTGTGATTTCCTTCCACCTGTGGGTGGGGGTGGTAATGCTACCCATCCCCCACTCTAAATGCAAACTCCACATGGACAGGGACTTTTGTCTGTTTTACCCATCTTTGTGTCCCTAGCACCTAGACCAGTACCTTGCCTCTGCAGGTGTTCAGGAAGTATACAGCTGGCCCTCCATATCCACAGGTTCCACATCCTCAGATTCACCCAACCATGGATCAAAATATTTGAAAATAACTTGTGTACTGAACATATAGACCTTTTTTTTTTTTTTTTTTTGTCAATTCCTAAACAACACAGAACAATTTACATAGAATTTACACATATTAGGTGTGTCACCTACAATTTAAAGTAGATGGGAAGATGTAGAGGTTATGTGCAAATGCTAAGCAATTGAATATAAGGGACTCAGCAGCTGAGGATTTTGGTATCTGGAACCAATCCCCAGGGACAACGGTATGATAAGTGAACGCCTGAATCCACTTGGTGACCTAGACACTTGTCACACCTTCCCTGGGATATGCACCCCCATCCCATCAAAACCATCCATCACCACCACCTGCCCATCACTCCTCGGAAACCTCTCTTGACCATCCAGATTTCTCCACAGCCATCAGTGCTTCCTCCTTCATGAAACACCCTTCTCCCTTCCTTCAACCTAGTCCACTCTTACTCATCCTTCAACTGCAGAACCAGCACCACCTCCTCCAGGAAGCCTTCCCTGACCATCTTTGGTCTAGGACAAATTCCATCACACACCAAGGTGATGGTTTGATTGATGCTGTCTGTTCTGTACACTCCTCAGAAAACCCCAGCATCGAAGGTATATACCCTGCACTTAGCAAGTGCTCAAAACAATTCTCTTGGACAAGGAGGCTTGTGCCTAGAACCAGGAGATCTTTAGGGTGCTGGTATGTTCAATTCACATACTGACTGAAGTAAAAACAGAGGGAAGGGAAGACCATGGCTATAAGAAGCATGACTTTGCAGTCAGACAGTGGAGTCCCAATTCTGGTCTCCCTCTTAGCAGCTGTGCTATCTTGGGAAAGTCTGTGCCTGAGTTTCCTCATCTGGAAATTGTGGCTGAAATCATATCAGCCTCACAGACAGAGTTAAATAATGTAGAAAAGGGGTGAGTACCTAACCAACACTTGAAAAGCAATAGCCACTATTTTTAATACATTTTTTTTCTTCTTCTAAAAGTACTTTTGATTTATTTGTGTTCTCCTTGCCCCTTTTACTCTTGATCTTGCAGGTTTTAAATATCTTTATGTTTTCAAAGGCTGGAGGGTGTTGGGAAAGGTTGAGCAATCCTGACCTAGAGAGGGAAGTGCTCAGAGGTGAGGGAGAGGGACTGGCAGTTGGACAGCTGGAGCAGCAGGGAGACTTGGAGGGGGTCACTGTGCAACTTTTGGAAAGAGGGGAGGAATGGCCAGGAAGAAACCCCCTGTTTCCTGGACCCCAGGCTGCAGGCTCCTTTCTAGCCCCCCAACTCTCCTCCATACTGTCTACCACGTGGCTCAGAGGGATTTTGCTACACCCAGAGCTGATCTTGCTCACAGCTTTCTGGGGCTCCCTGGCACCCCCAGGATAAAATCTCAGCCACTGGACTCAGCCCTGCAATGTTCAGGCCTTGAAGACATTCCTCACTTCTGCCTCTTCTTGCACTAACTTTTGAGTCTCAGACCTTGGCTCAGGGACCGTGACACAGAAGAGACCCGGCTTCAAGCAGCTGGGGGTAGGTGTAAGAGCTCAGAAATGATTGATAGGTCCAAGTCACTGACCCCTCTTGAGCTTCCGACCCCATGGTCCAACTGGTCACCAGGCCCATACCCAAGACACTGTCCTCACCTACTCTATAGCCCTGTCTGTCCTGCCCAGGGCTCTGATAATCATTGGGACATTACTTGTACATACTAAGCACCGTGTACTTATTAAGTCAAACACTGTGCATACATAAAGATAGAAACAAAGTCCTTCAAGGTTCCAATTACTAGTCACCTCTTATAGAAAGCCTTCTACAAACCATCCTGTAAGCTTTCAGGTATTCAATCTTACTCTCGGAATTATGGGCCACTACTTCCATTTACTTATTTAGTCTTCTCCATCAGATTCTGAGCAGTTCAGGGGCCTAGCTAGCTCTGGGTTCCAAATGTCCAGCAAAAGGTGTGCACACAGTAAGTGCTCAATAAATATATTACATTGAATTGGACCCTGTTAGTGATTCCTGATTAGGCCTGAGCTTCTTGCAAGCCCATGTTCTAGACTGCCGTGTGATGTGTTGAAAGTACCAGCACCCTAAAGATCTCTTGGTTCTAGGCACAAGCTGTAGGGAAGACTAAGCAGGATGGACACTGTTCTGCTTTTGGCCTCGAGTCTCTCCTTCTAGAATAAAGAGGCAACTAGAGAACAGTAAATGTTAAACAACAAATGTTTAAATAACTGTGGGCGAGGAGAGCTGTGGAATGCTCCTTTTGTATTAGATGAGCTTCTGAACAATTAACATCCATCAGCTCAGTCAATCCTCACCAAACCTATCAGACAGACTCCTCCATCTTCCAAGTGAGGTAACTGAGCCAGAAAGGTGAAGTCACACGCTCAACAGCACTGACTCATCCTCCACAGAGGAAGTTCATTCTGCACTTTTGACTCTTGTTACGGCCATCATTTAACCAGCTGCCCTGGGACCTGGGGCAGTGGCCTTCTCCTGCACAATCTCACAGCATCCTTACAACAGCCCTCAGAGACAGATACTATGACAACCCCATTTCAGGGCTGAGAAAAGTGAGGCTTGGAGATGTGAAGTCCATTGCCCAAAGACCTGTCTAGTGGGCAGCAGAGCTGGCCTCAGGCAGCCTGAGGCATAGCCTGTGTTCTTAAAACACTCCACTCTTGTCTATGGCTCCACAACCCAGGATCTCAAACTCACACACCTGCAGAGGCCAAGCAGGTAGGATAAGGAAAGTGAGAGCACTGAACATGAAGCAGCAGAGCCACAGGGTCTGGCACAAACCTGAGCACCAAAGCTCTAAAGAAGAGATGGCCGTTAGCTCCCTTTCCTGTCCAAGGGAATCTAGAAACTCGGCTTGACTTAAATGAGCTATTTAAATGTGGATCAATGAGAACATCCCTGGCCCTGGTGAGAACTGGCTTCCCAGGATTGTTCTCCTGCCCCTCCTTGTCATATTTCACAGCTGTAGAGAGCTACCTGTGAGCTGGATGTACATCTACCTGTCCAGTCTGAAAGTTCTAGAAGGGACAGGGATTTTGCTCAATGCCCCCAGCCCCACCCGACTTAACTATTGTATTCTCTTGACAGAGGAATCTTTAGGTCTGGCGGCTTTCCCTACAATTTAGTCTCTGACTTTTTCTCTCTGTGTGCTAAACATGGCTCTCTTTCTCTGGCTTGCTCTGAAGTCTCTGTAATTTTCTTTTCCTGTCTTTTGGTTGTGTCTCCCTCTGTGAAAGTCTACAAATTGGGCTCCACCTCCATCTTAGTTAAGCGTCCTTCCTTGACTCGCAGTCTCTGGATATTTAGCAGCCTCAGTCTGGCTCTCTCCCTCACATGTCTGGGTGCGGGGCTCCCTGCCCTCCCCCCCCTTGTGTCCCTCCCCCTGCCGAGCTCACGCACCACGCTGCGGGCTGGTTGGCCGCGCGCATGTCCTTGCACACCAGTAGCACGTAGCTGTACTTGAGCACGTGGATGAGCCTGTACAGCGGGGGCGCGCTGGCCCAAGGGCTGCGCGCCACATGAGTGGAGCTCTTGACTGAAAAGACCACCAGCCGCTGCTGGCACCATTTGTCGAAGAAGCGGCTGAACTCAGCCCAGGAGAAGAAGGCTCGCTCCAGCAGCTCCTGCTCTTCCTTCCCGGCCGCTGGGCTGGGTTGGGGCTCCGGCAGTTCCATCCTGGGGCCCTGAGTGGAAAGGGGGAGTAGTGCTATACCTCAGAACCATCCCCACCCAAGGTATCTCATATCCTTAGTCTACCCCGTCTGTGATGGTACCTCTACCTGTAGGGACCCCAGCTGGATCCAAGATTTTTTTCTCTAGATATGAGTCTCCACCCCGTCTTTCTTCTCTCCTTGACCCATTTCCCCCTGGCTCACTGCAACTTATTCTAACTGAGGTAAGGTTCAGTTGGGCTACTTCTCCCAATATGACCCTGAAGCTCAACCGCAGATGACTCCTTATTTTCTGAACTTCAGACAAGGTTTCTTTCCCTTGGCATATGTCTCCCACCCTCGGCAATAATCGGAGTGTCCCATTCATCTGCAACTCCCCTTTTCAGGTGCCTACACTTGGCTATCCATGCCCCTTTCTGCAGATGCTCCATCTCCAGATGTGCTTCCCATATCCAAGCACGGCCCTCTCATCCTCAGGCATATTCTTCATGCACCTGTGGCTCCCTCCTCCCCAGATAGATCTCCCATATGCAGCAGGTGCCTTTCCCCCAGATGTGACCCTATGAATCATCACATTCAGCTGTGGCTGCTGCTTCCCAGAGATGCTCTCATGTCCAGACGTGCTCCCCACGTTCAGTCTCGGACCCTTTGCCTACAGGTGTGTGGCCCACTTGTGGACAGTCCAACTCTGAGGTATCACCAATATTCATCTGTGGTGCACCTCCTCCTAAGATGCATGCCCCGCAGGTCAAGTTGCGGCCCCTTCCTCCCAGCTAGAGCCACTGTCCTTTCCAATGTGCTTCTGGTTTCAAGACAGGGCCCCTGGTCCTCGGACCGGCTCTTCACCCCAGATGCTCCCCCCATGCCCGGCGTCTTCCCCTCCCTCCTACACCTCCCTCCAGCCTTCTCCCGCCTCCCCAAGCGCTCCTAGTCCCGCTCGCCGAGGCCCCTCCCGCCCCGCCGTCCCTCCCAGCGGCGCTTCTCGGCTCCCCCAGATGTGCACCCTTCCCGCCCCCCCCAACTCACCTACCCAACCCCGAGCGGCGTCCACCTCCCACAATGCCCCGCGCCGAAGCCCGGCCCGGCCCTCGTTCCCGGGATGCCCCGCGCGGCCTCTCGCCTCTCTTCCCGCCGTGCCCGGCGCGGCGGCTTCCTCCGAAAGGCAAATCCCCTTTTCCCGCCAGTCACCCCGGGGGCCTGCAGCCACACCCGCTCATTCAGGAGAGGGCAGGCTCGGGCCGGCTCGGGCCGCTTCCCAGCATGCTGTGCGCGAGGGCTTGCCCTGCTTCACCCTCCTTTCCAGGCTGCCTGACGTTGAGGAGACTACGACTCCCGGCGTCCTCCGTGCGGCGCCGGCGGCGCCGGCGGCACCCAGGCCCCGCCCTCACGGCCCCGCCCCGCCCCGCCCGCCGAGTTCTGCGCGCGAATTCCGTGGCGCGAACTTGGGACTGTTAGGGTACGCGGCGCCGAGCTGAGCGTGGCGTCCGGGGGAGCGGCGCGCGGAGCGGCGCGAGGCAAGTGGCTGGGGCCACTGGGGCTGGGGGCTGGGGCTGGGGCGACNCGGAACAGGTGGGCCGCAGAGGCGGGGGCCCGGAGCGCAGGGAGTCGGGGCTCGCCGTTGCCCTGGCGGAGAACCTGGGGAGGGAACCGGCACGCGCGGAGGGGCGAGGGCAAGGAGCTGGCAAAGGAAGAGGGACATTTGGAGAGCGGGCCTGGCATCTGAAAAAGCAAAGCTCCGGGGCGAGAGGGCGGCGGTTAGCGAAGCGGGAACTGGAAAATGGGATTAGGACCACTTCTTGCCTTCCACCCCAATTTCTGCCTACCTGAGAAGCAGGAGGGCTTGAGGGAAGGTTGGGAAGGTCAAATGTAAGAAAGGGCTCCTTGATTTCCTTGTCTTATTCCCCATGAGCCCTGGGGCTGCGGCTTCCCACTGTGATTAAAGTGCGGGAATGTCACTATGGGGGGGCGGGTGGCTATTCCTTGGCCGGGCAGTCACTGAAGGCCACCGGGAGGAGGTGGCTTATAAGGACAGAAGCTAGGACGTGATTCTGCAGACAGCCTAGTCTTGGGGGTAGGAGCTGTGGGCAGCCAGCTTGGTTGCAGCAAAGGACCTGAGGAGCTGAGGCTTGGGAGCCCCCAAGCCGGAGGTAGGGAGGGGATCCGGTTATCCGCTGACTGGCTGAATGAACTTGGGAGCTTATGCTAAGCGAGATGGGAGGGGAGGGGACCCTGCTGGCCTAACCTGGGTCTTAGTGGAGTGGCCAGCCATGTTTGATTGGGTTTGTCCTTTGGAGGTACAGCCAATGAGACTCATTAGTACACGAATTTGGGGTGTGATAGAAAGCATTAGTTAACAGGAACTCCAGGGTTTTAAAAAATGTCTTTAAAAGTATTACATACAGTAAAGTGTACTCATTGGTGTGAATATTTTGCTGTGATTTTTGAAGTAGGAGTGGAGTCATGTAACTACCATGATCAACTTTCAGTTCTTTTACCCCTAAAAATTGCCTTGCACCCCCTTTGCAGTGCATCTTTCCCCCAGCAACCACTGCTTTGTCTTATCCCTGAGGTGTAACCAGAGTTCGTTGCTTTTTATGGCTCAGTGCTATAAAGGAACTTCAGTACACCGACAGTGGAATACTGCTCTGCAGGCAGGAAAGAGCCTTTTCTAACATATATACCAGTCATCTTTTACCCAAAGGACACTCAAGTTGTAGCCAGAATTTGATGATTGATCTCAGACAGAGCTGCTATAAACTTTCCCCCAATAACTGCTGGTGGCAGGCAGCCAGAGCCAACTCGGTTATAGTTGTGTCGGTGGCTTGTGGTGTGGAAGCTTGCCTTTCTCCTGGCTGCTTCCATTTTCTCAGCTGAATGAGGGTAGAGGGGGAGTTGCTGACTGGGAAAGCGGTGTGTGGGTGAGCAGGAGAGTTGATGGGCTAGAGAAATGTCCGGAAGTTCCAAGGGATGCTGTGGGATCCTGTAGGTGCAGGAACAGAGCATGTGGACAGTGGGTTGAATCTGCTTTGTGGTGTTTGTTGCCAGCTAAGTGACAAAGTGAGGGGGGGGGGGGCGGCAGGAGCACCAGGATGGGGCAGGGCCCCTGTGAAGAGGGAGTATATCTACCAGGTGTGCAGGCAGGAGCTGAGTTCTATAGGAATTTGGCTGGAAAATGTGGCGCTGGAGAATGGGGTGTGACAGAAAGCATTGGTTAGCAGGAATTGAGACAGACAAGGTCAACATCAGTGAATAAGTGGTGTTTAATGCCAGGCACTGAGTCCTTAGCTGAGAATTGAGAGGTTTTGGTTGAGTTCATTGATTGGCTTATTTGTTCATTTCTTCATTTCTCCCCCTGCATGTGTCTGTCCTTTCTTGGACAGTGAATTCTTTTTCTTCCCTACTTTTTGCAGAGGAAAGAGCCTGGATGAAGTGAGGGAGACCAAAAGTAGAAAAGTTATTCGGGTCTGGGATTCATCAGTTTTTAGATCAGTGTTCAGGGACCCCTGTTTCTTTTTCTACATTTTTTATTGTGTTCAAATAGGTGTACAAATTGATAGGATTTGTTATTGCATGTTTTTATATGCACCCAATATAAACAATATAATTTGGTCAGTATTGCTTCCTAGCATTTCACCCTCCCTCCCCACCTTCCACCCCTTTGTGGGGACCCCATTTATTATGAAATATCCCACTAGTTTCCAGTCTTTTCTCATTACAGGTAGTGCTGAAGAGAGGAACTCTGCTCACAAGACTTGGCCCATGCATGCATGTCTCTCTTGGCATTGCCATTCTGATGGTGAGGACAGGAAACCCTCTAGTGAAGTTGGCCAGCTTGTCACCCACCAGCCCAGCAATATGAGGCCAACTTTTAAAATCCCCAGGGTAAAGAAGAAGGAGCTTGGGCTCTTAGCCAGCCACACCTGGGTTCCAGGCCCTGCTGAAGCACCAGTTATGTCCCTCTGTCCTCAGTACCTTCATGTGGAAAGTGGGGCTGATCATACCTCTTTAAGAGCTGACTTGAGTATTGGTTGGGAATGTAACCAATTTGTCAGATGTTGAGTTAGCCTCCAGGTCAGTGGCCAGCTCTTCCTTCCTCCCTTGCACCTCAGCCTGTGGTTGAGAGGTGAGCCTTGGAGAAGGCAGGTCTGGGTGGAAAGTACTTGGTCTAGATTGAGTCCGTGTACCTCTCTGTACCTCAGTTTCCTCATTGATATTAGGGTTGTTGTGGAGATTGAATAAGATAATGCAAAGTTCCTGCAGGGAGGCACTCAGCAGGGATCAGAGTCATCAGTGTGCCTTTCTCTTTCCTCAGGGTTTTGGTGGCTGATTCCTAATCTCCTTTCTTTGTGAACAGTTCTAGAGGGAGTTTGGCTCACTTCTTGCTTCCCAAATCACCTTAAGGAGCCCTGTTTAGAAATTAATATGTTTTCTGATTCCAAAATTTGAGTCTGAGTTCCTGGAGCCAGGACTGTACTGGGTGAGGCTGTGGGAAACGGGCAGACATGAGGCAAGTGTCACTGTGCCGACAGAGCGTTATCCAGGGTGCTAGAGTAATTCCAGCTGTCCACTCAGAGATCCTGGTGCTACTTCTTGCTTTATTGCCAGTATTGATAAGGCTCAGTTCCACTTGCAAGTTGGTAAAAATTAAGTTATGATTTATTTTTCATCAAATTTCATAGACCTCTTGAATTGTATTCTTGGACTCCTGTGTAATAGGAATATTCTGTGGACACCAGATTAAGAACCTTTCTTTAGGGTTGCTCTATAGAAACCCTAATGACTTACGATTTCATTAAGCAATAGATTTATATTTAGAAATACTTAAGTTTTAAAATGACATTTTGTAATGTATTCGGGTGGCCTTGCACACAAAAGGGTACACAGTAAACAGTCTCCCTCAGTGACTTCCCCCAAGATTGGCCCCCAAGAGCGCAGCATTGCCCATTGCTTTCTCCCAGCAGACACATTCTGTGCATGTAGAATCAAAGACACACTCTTCCTTTGTTTATATCATGTTACATATTCTTCCTTTTTTATTATTTTTTAATTCTAATTTATTATATACGTCAGCAGAATGCATTACAATTCATATTATGCATTCTACTTTTCTTACTGTCTGTGGTGTACTGCCCTTCATTTCTATTAACATGTCTTAAAAATTGCTCAACAGCTGGGTTTTGTAGACCAGTAGGTACAATTTTATAAATTATATTTCACAGTCAATTTAGGGCTTTATATAACACCTAAAACCAATTTTTCTCTAACCTTAAAACTTTCAAAGAAAGGAAAAAAAACTCCTCAGGTCTTCAGTGAATTAGTTGAGAAACAGGCTCCATTTGATAAAGGAGACATCTTCCCTTTTTCTCTGATGTACATTTATTCTTCACCAATAAATCTTATTAGCAAATCCGTTTTGGTTCATAAAAATGGGAGTTTCTTCTTGAATAGGAGACTCCTGTTTCTGAAAGTGGTTTTCTTTTGTTTTTTTTTTTTTTTCCCCCTGAGGAAGGGTTTTTTGTGTTTTGGCTTCTGCACAACCAGTATCTTCAATAAGTCTTCGGATTTCTGTTTCAGAAACAGCTGAGAAAAAAGAGGAAGTGAGATTTAAAGACCCATCATGCAGCGAAGTATCAGGTAAGGACCCTGCCATCCCCCTTATGTTCCCCAAACCCCTAGCTTTTTGTTCCAGATGTGGCCTTTTCTTAGAAAAACTCCAAAAGTAGATTTCATGTCATAATTCCCAAGAGTTGGCTAGGAGGGAGAATGGGGAAGGGAGTATTAGAGATAGGAGTGTATTAACCAAAACTCCTTTTGATTGCAGGGCAGAATCCCTAACCCAAGGGTCCTCAGGCAGCAGTGCTGTTGCCCCCAGGGAAAGTCTGGTTATCACAGCTTGGGGTGGGCGGTCTGCACGGGCACCTCATGGGCTGGAGTCAGTATGCACCAAGCATCCTGTGCTGCATAGGAGAGAGCCCCATAGGAGAACCCCGTGGTGAAACATGGCCTGGCCTCAAATGGCAGTAGTGCTAGGCTGAGAAACCCTATAGTAATTAATGCAGGTGGGTTTTGGGAAAGAAAGGGGACTTTATGACTTAACTAAGTGAAACCTCGAGTAAATGGTCTTAGGCTTAATGGGATCCATTTGCCAAAGCTTTGTCACTCGGACCCTGTCTCTTGTTCAGCTCTGCAATCTTTGATGATATTGTTACTCAGGCAGGCTTGTCCTGTATTAACAATCCCAGAGGAAAGAGAATTTCTCTCTCCCAGCTGTTCCAACAATATATAGTCAAGTTTCAGGGGCTACATCCTGAGCAGCCACTGTGGCCACAGGCATGCGATGCATGATTGGCCAAGCCTGGGGTGTGTGTCAGTGTGCGGCTGTAGGTGAAAGGTCAGCCCTACTTTTATCATGTGAGCTGAGAGAATTCTGGGGGAAGACATCCCAAGAGGAAAATGGAGGGGCTGTTACCAGAAGCAGGAAATGGATGCTAGACAGACCCAGACCTGGACAGCTGCTGGAGAATCTGGGAGTCAGTGGCTCACATGGATTCCAGGTTGCATTTTTTCCATGTGATGAGGAATTTGGGGATAGTCGGTCCTGGGTTGACAACACCTTCAATTGCTTTATGTTCTCTTGCTTTGCTTCCTTTTCTTTCTTCCTTCCTTTCTTTTCTTTTTCTCCCTTTCCTTTTTAGGTTAAAAAAAAAAATCTGTGCTGGGTTGGAAAGGGTATCAGAAGTTGTAGGGCGCAGCACAGATAGGAGGGGTATTGGTGCTGTTATCATTTCCCATTTTCCCCCCTTGTGTTCTTCTAGGTCATTTTTCTACCCCACAAAAGAGGGTAAAGCAAAGAAACCTGAGAAAGAGACAACCAACAGCAGCAGAGAGACGGAGCCCCCTCCAAAGTATGTATAGGGACCAGGATGTGGGCTCTTCCCTCAGTGGTCATGGTTCTCTGGGTTGCAAGTGTTATAAATCTCATTCAAAATATCTACGACTCCAAAAGGAAAATTTTTTACTCATGTAGCTGGAAGTCATAAGGCAGGTCCAATTTCATGCACAGCTGGATCCAGGCCCTCAGATTTGTCTTCAGGGCTCTGTTTCTACATGTCTTGGCTTCATTCTAGACTAGGCTTTTCCTACAAGGTCATGGTCTTAGGGAAGTCCTTGCCTGGGTCACATGACCACCCTTGGGCCAGTCAGCTTGCTAGAGCATGTACTTGAGCCAGATTTAGTTCCTGCCCCTCATTTGGGACCCTGGGTAGGTTTACTTCCTGTGCCCCAATTTCTTCACTGTGAAAGAATATCTAATCTACACCAGGCTGTTGGATTCCATGAGTGAACAGATGTGCATTTTGTAGAACGATGCTTCATTCATAAAAGGTACTCAATAAGTGGCCAGTATCAAATAATGAATTTTTTCCAACATCTTGGATTTTCAGATCTGGCCCTTCAATGTACACATTGCTGTAGTTATATTCACACTTGGTTTATTTAATTTGAAAAACCAAATTATACTGTGTGCATCTATGTACACTTCATTAACTTGCGCCTTTAGTTAGCATCGTGACAGAGGTTTTTTCTGCTCAGGAGCATAGGTGCACCTTAATCCTTTCACCCTCTACTTGTGCTCCATTTTATTGATGGTCTATAGAAATTGTTAAGCATGCCCCTACTGCTGGGTGTTTTGGTTGTTTCCAATTGGTTGTAATAAGTCTGTGGTACAGGGAGGAGATAGCCACATGTGGAGTTACACGTGGCAATTATAAAAACAACATCAACTCAGAGAAGTAGACAAAGCAAAAATTTAAACTTCTTCCAGTGTTCACTTCCCAGTTTGAGGTAATACATCTGACACAGTTATTGGCATGTAGTAGGCACTCAGTAAATACTCCTTGGGTGAATAAGCATCCCCCCGTAGTAACAGGAACTGTCTGCTCACTTGAATAGCTGGCATGATGCCTGTTGTAATAGATTGGCGACATACAAATACCTTTTAGTATGTTTTAAAATATCAAAGTAGGGCTATTGTATATGCATACTGCTTGCATATTATTGGCAAACACTAATTTTTCTTTACATTTCCACATTCACCGTTCAGAAAATAGCTATTGAGTATCTAGTGTGTTCTAGACCCTGTGAGTTCAGTGGTGAACAAGATGGATGACCATCCCTCTCATGGGCCCACAGCTGATTTTATTTTTTCCCTCATTAAAAAAGCCATAGAGAGGTCTCTTGGCATTGCATATGAATCTACAGCATTCTTTGACACGGTGTTCCATAAAGTGAGTGTCCACAATGGTAAGCAGGGACTTGGCGGTATAAATGCTGGGCTGTCTGTTCAGTCTGTGAGCTCTGTGTGCAGAAGCTTGGAGGCAAAGGCCATGTTCTTAGTGCCTGCATGACCTCCATCAGCATGCATGGCCCCTGCATTGTGGTGGACTGTGTCTGTCACCTTCACAGATCTGGATCATGTCAGGGAGGTTGGGCTGCTTTAACACTAACCAGAGTCACTATGAGTTACTTAAAGTACATGTTACCCTTCTCTTGTAGGAGACCTGAGCTGTGGTCAGTGTAGAGCAGGTGGGTGGCCCAGTGCCCCAGGCTGTCCTGAGGGCTCAGGCTGATACCCTCATCTGCATTGTCAGTGAGTGGGCAGGTCAGTTCCGGGGTGTAGCAGAGTAGGGGGCTGGCAGTAAGGAGCAAGTTGTTTGCCTCTTCTGTGCCACCTGTATCCTGTTGGTTAGAACTTGTCACTTTCCCATACCTAGCTGCAAGGGTAGCTGGGGAGAGTCCTTGGTTGGGTGGCCATGAGCCTTACAGAAACTCAGGGGCTTGTGTTGAATAAGAGAGACTATCTTCCAGGGGATGTTGAAAGCCAGCCCTGCCCTTGCCTCTCAGTATGGCCTGTCACAGGGCAGGTGTCATGACATATGACTAAACTGGTCAGGATCACTCCAAGTGAATTTGGGGACACAGACACAGAAAGTACCTTTTCTTTGGGTTCATTAACCACTCCTCAGCTGCAGCTCCCACAGGGGGAGGCAAGCAAGAAAGAAAGAGCATGCCTCAAACCCAGGTTTTATTGGGGAGAAGCCATTCAAATGAGGCAAAGGGTCAGGTTTCAGGGGTTTAGCTTTGTGAGGTCTTGAGTTTAGCTTTGTGAGGTCTTGCTGTCAGCAGGTTGACTGGCATCTTGGAAGGCCACACCCATCTCTCATGCTGTGTGATGATCAAAGGCAGAGTGAGCAACACCTACGTGCACAGCCCAGGCAGAGCAGCAGCATCAGTCCTGTCCGCTTTGTGCGCTCAAAATGCTCACAGCTCACACACAGCTTGTGGCTGGCTCATCACAGGCGGGCACTAAGGGGCCTCTGGAGTCCTGGGACAGAGGGGTGAGTGGATGATAGGGAGTGAGTGCCCAGGAGGCACCTAGAAAGTGTCCTCTGAGAGCTTGGAAGGCAGAAAGGAGAAGTACAGTGAGACAGCTAGAGCTTTGGGGGTAGTACTGCCACACTGTCTAAGGCCCACATGGCCCTGTTTTCCAGAGTGGCACTGAAGGAGCGGAATGGAGTGCTGCCCGAGAGTGACTCACCAGTGAAGAGGCCAGGGAGGAAGGTGGCCCGGGTCCTGAGCAGTGAGGGAGAAGAGGAGGATGAAGCCCTCACCCCACCCAGTGGCCAGGTAGGTCCCCATCAGCCTGTCCGTTTGCACCAGAACCCTAATTCCCATTTGCTTGTGGACCTGGGACATTCCCTTAGAGCAGGGCAGGTGCTCTGGTTATGCCCTGGAACACAGAGCTGTGGGCGTCAGCACGGCAGGCCACCAAATGCAGTCCTTTGGCTCGTGACCAGCCAGCGGGAAGGAGGCTGGAGATGTGGATTCTTCTGTGCAAAGCTGAACGGCAAATTCTACTGCTTAAAAAGCATTGTTAATGGGTTTTTGGTGGGGAGAATCTGGCACCAAAAAGCTATGCGAGCAAATGGAGAGATGGCCCAGGTGGGACAGGTGCCTGGACTGCGGCCAGGACTGTGGGCCAGGAAGGAGGGTAGGCACAGCCCCAGCTGCTCTCAGATGTTGGGAGCTGAGATCACCAGGTGGTTCCTCCTGCCTCCCCTCATCTAGAACTTTTTCTTTTCCTTCCCAGAAGCCTGTGCAAGACTCCCCCCAAGGCTCTCCTCCCAGTCCTGCCCTGTCTTCTGGGAATAGCCCCTCCATCTCCAACACCTCCCTTGCAGACACCTCCCCATCGGGGATCCCAAAGCGTCTCACAGGTAAGGACATCTGGGCCCCTGCCCTTTCAGCTGCTATCTCCCTGCTGGGGTTTCTGTGCCAGGCAGCCATCGTTCTTTTAGCATGCCCTGATCTCAGCACTGTGGTAAAAGCACGGCCTCATCGTTCACTGGCTGCGTGACCTTGAGCAGTGACTTACCTTCACAGAGCCTTAGTCACTTGATCTAAAGGTGATGGCACAAGAGTCCAGGGGTTAGAGGTTATTAGTATAAAGTGCTGGGACCTGGCCCTGCCCACAGGAGCCCTCAGTGGACGTTGGTCGTGCAGTGATGAAAGCTGCAGAGCTCAGGGAGACTTCTGGAAGACGGGTTGACCATGCTGTGCCCAGAAGGGCAAAGAGGAGTCAGCTGGGAAAGGAGGAGGGAAGAGCATGCATTGGCAGGTCCTTGGGGCTACTGGGGTCTGGGGAGCGCAGGATTGAGGGCTTGGCGTGGAAGGTGGAGGAGGTCTGCACAGCCAGCCTGAGGAAGGGCGCCTTTGTCCTGAGGGGAGGGGAAGGAAAGGGGAGATGCACACCTGACGCAGGAAACTTGAGCCTGCTGTGCCTGTGGCCTGCTGTGCACTGGAGTGAGGGCAGGGTGACCAAAGGGCTGAAGTATAATGTTGAGCCATTTTGATTAGATTAACGTTTGGAAGCCAGTATGAGTCAAGTATCCCTAATCCAAAATTCAAATTCTGTGAAATCAGAAACATTTGAGCATCAAATCAGTTCAACTGGTAAAGTTTATGCAAATAGTAAAAGATGAAAACTCAAATCTGAGGCGCCTCTGGTCCCAAGCATTTTGGATAAGGGATGATTAGCCATTCTAGGATCAGTTAGTGAAGACTTTGCAGTGTTTTAGCAACAACTTGGATGTGTGGATCTACTGTTGCCACTATAAATTTTATGAAACCTAAAATCACATAAATATTTCTGCTAAGTTTTGTGTCCAAGTTGTGATGTGCAATCAAGGCATCCAGTTTTGAAAACTTAGTTTAAAAAAAGAATGTTGATAGTCTATTATTGCACATGTTGGGATTGCATTTTGGATGTATTGAGTTTAGTAAAATAAGTGGTGAAACTAAGTTTACCTGTTTTTTGTTTTTTTTTTTTTAAATGGCTGCTCTGAAGTTTAAGGTCACGTATCTGTTCTTTGACCATCTCCCTGGATAGTGCTGTACCAAAGAGCATGCTGGGAGCTCAGAATTCAGCCAGCCCAGAGGAGGCGACAGCTGAGCTGAGTCTTAGCGGATGGGATAGGGCTGGCCGTGCTGAGAAAAGGCAGGTGGAGAATGTTACAGACAGGAATCTGCACGTGGGAAGGCCTGGTGGGTTTGGAACACCACAGGTTTATCTGTAAGAGAAAGCAGAGTGTGTGGTGTGGAGGAATGAGGTCAGGAGGAGAAAGACTCAGGAGGGTGAGTGGACATCAGGAGACCCTATCCTGGGAAAATGGAGAGTGGGGTCTGGCAGGGTCCTGAGCAGGGAGGAGCAGCACTGGCATGGCTGATGAAGGTCCTTCTGTATGAAGGAGACCCTGGGGGCCGGGAGACCAGGGAGGAGCTGATGCAGTGGTCTAGATGGGCCCTGAACTTGAAGACACCTGTGGCGGCCTTTGAGTGAGTGCTTCACTGCGAGTTGTATGTGTTTGGGGTCCCAAAGAAGCAGCCTCTGTAGCGCTGAGGCGATGTTCAAGTGCAAGGTGTTTCTTGGGGAGGGGCCATCCACAGGGATGACTGGGAAGGTCAGCAGCCACTGGACCTGTATTACTAGGTCAGTTACTGCGGTAGACAACTGGAGCTTAATTCTGTGTGACACCTGGGAACAGCATATATGTGGGCTTCAGAGTCACCCCCAGGTTCAAGGGAGCTGGGTGGTCATGTACCAGTTCCCATCAGTCACTGGGGCAAGGCCACACCCATGGCCTGTGGATTCCCTGCCACTTCTGGACTTCTGAGGTTCCCAAAAGCCATTTGGAACATATGGAGATAGTAAAACCACAGGGGTGGCGGGTAGGGTGCTGAGAGCACCTGTTGGAGTCAGGTACCCAAGCCAAGCATGTCATCTGAGTCTGTTTACTTGTTGGGATCATTTCCAAGTGCTGAAGAGGGAAGCACAGAGAGTCCAAGGGATCTGTTCAAGGACTGGAAGGGTGAGGCCTGCACTAGGGCAGTGGCTGTGGGCAAGTGCAGAAGGGAAGGGGTCCAGACCTTCCCAGGGCCCTGTCAGTGGGATGTGATCCCTCAAAGGTAGAGACAGGCCAGCAAGTTCAGCCACACTGAGCCCTCTGTCTTCCCAGCTCGGAAGCAGCTCCCGAAACGGTCAATGCAAGATGTCCTGGAAGAGCAGAGTGAAGACATGGAAAGAGAAGCCAAGAGGAGGAAGGCAGATGAAGGTGAGGTCCCAGGAGGTGAGAGCACTGTGTGGGTGTGTCTACTCACATGCATGGTGGGGTCTGGAGGGCAGGGAGGACTGCAGGAAGTCACTGATTTGGTGCCTGTATCCAGGAATCCAAGCATGTCAGTCGGAATTTCACACAGCACAAGAACTTTGCTCTAAGAATCATTTGGAATACTCTTTGGTCCTGTTAACTCAGTACTAATTCATTCATAGTTTCCATTGTTGTCTAGTGTTCTAATATTAATTTTATGGAAAATATTTCTTTTTCCTTGAACATTTTACCATAAAGTAGAGGTTCCCAAACTTGCTTGGTTCACAGTGCACTTAGTTTCTCAGTAATTTTAAGATATTGCCCCTCTGGCAGTCCCTTAGGAGTTCCATTATTCAGTGGTTGTCTGAACAACTACTAAGATAAACACGTTGAAAGAAAACACTGTTTTCTTTTTAACTGCAGTCATTACTAATAAGAGGTACCCTGGCTACTATACAGCATCTCAGACTGGAGTATAGTATAAAACTGTCCTCATTTCCTATCCCACATTGGTCTCTGCACAGTACTTGATTTTTTTGTTGTTGTTGTGACTGGGAATTGAACTCAAGACTCGAGCCACATCCCCAGCCTTTTTATTTTGAGGTAAGGTCTCACTAAGTTGTAGAGGCTGACCTTGAATTTGTGTTCCTCTTGCCTAAGACTCCTGAGTTCCTTGGATTGTAAGTGTGCATCACCACACCTGGCTAGTTTGATTTTTATAATAGCAACCAGCAAAGACCCAAATGTGCAGAGATGCATTTTCATTGAGAGGAATATGATCTCACACAGTTGACCCTTCATATCTGAGAAGGTTGGTTCCTGGACCTCCCTTGGGTACCAAAATCTGCAAATGTACAAGCCTCTTACATAAAATGGTGTGGCCTTTGCATAGGACCTACATACCAGATACAATGTAAATGCTGTATAAATAGTTGTTACACTGCTTTTTAGGAAATGACAATAAGAAAAATGTCTGTACATGTTGAGCACAGACACAGTACTTTTTAATTTTTTTAATTGTTTTTAGTAGTTATACGTGACAGTAGAGTGTATTTATGGGTGTGTGTGTGTGTATATATATATATAAATGAATTTATGTTCATATATATTTTGTTGTTTAACATACAAGTGTGTATGTATATGTATGTATGTATATAAAGTAATACTATCTGTTTCATTCTACTATCCTTCCTATCCCCAGGTCCCCTCCCCTCCCTTCACTTCGCTCCCCTTTACCTAATCTAAGATAACACTATTCTTCTATAGTGACCCCCTTGTTGTGAATTAGCATCCACATATTAGAGAAAACAATCAGCCTTTGGTTTTTTGGGATTGGCTTATTTCTCTTAGCATGATATTCTTCAACTCCATCCATTTACCAGCAAATGCCATAATTTCATTCTTCTTTAAGGCTGAGTAATATTTCACTGTATATATATATATAATCACATTTTCTTTATCCGTTCATCTATTGCAGGATACCTAGTTTAGTTCCATAGTTTAGCTATTGTGAATTGAGCTGCTGTAAACATTGACATGGCTGCATCACTATAGTGTGCTGATTTTAAGTCCTTTGGGTACAAACTGAGGAATGGGATAGCTGGGTCAAATGGTAGTTCCATTTTGAGTTTTCTGAGGAATCTCCATACTGCTTTCCATAGTGGTTGTACCAATTTGCAGTCCCACCAGCAATGTATGAGTGTACCTTTTTCCTCACATCCTCACCAACTTTTATTGTTGCCTGTATTCTTGATGATTGCCATTCTGGAGTGAGATGAAATCTTAATATAGTTTTTATTTGCATTTCTCTAATTGCTAGAGATGTTGAGGGTTTTTTTTTTTTTTTTTTTTTTACGAAATTGAACTCACAGGCGCTTGACCACTTAGCCATATCCCAGCCCTATTTTGTATTTTATTTAGAAACAGGGTCTCACTCAGCGCCTGGCTTTTTGCTGAGGCTAGCTTTGAACTCATGGTCCTCCTACTTCAGCCTCCAGAGCTGCTGGAATTACCAGTGTGTGCCACCATAGGTATCTTTGAATATTTTTTTATATATTTTGTTGATTGAATATATTCCTTGTATGAAGCACATAAAATTTTTCTCAAGTATTTTTGATCTCTGGTTCATTAAATCCAGGATGCAGAACCCCTGATACATTGGACCAACTAATGATACTGAAAACTGAAAGAGGCCAAGCTAGTAGTTCCTAGAGCATCCAGCAGGTGTCACTGGGTTTCCTCTGGGAATGGGAACTGCCTGCTGCTCCTCAGGGAGTTCCCTCCACATAGAAGCAGCAGTGAAGACCTGCCCGTTGACCACTGGGGACCTGGAGTAGGCTCCACCAGTTGCAGCCTTTGCCACAGCCAGGGTTTCATTTCTTTATTGTGCTCAGATTCTCCAATAATTTGGAGATCCGAATTTGGTGGAAATTGGATTTTCTATCGGCATTTTCTAGTCAGTAATAAATTTTATTGTAAATTAGGCAGTTTTGGCCATTGTGGGTGTCCAGGGATGGGAGGTCAGTAACCTTTCTGTTAAGGCATATTTTTCCCAGTTTGCAGTTTTTATGTTATCTTAGAGGTATGCCTTTTTTGTCAGTTTTCAAAAATTTTATTTTTTGTGTATCACAAGCTATCATATGCATTTTGAACCCTTTTAAATTTCTATTTTGAGGTAATACTCAAGGAATAGTTTATGAGAAAATATTTGCATTTGTTTTTCAACTGCAAAGGTGAACAATGAGATTGGATTTCCTCAGAAGTCCCTGCTGCTCATGGTTGACCAGGAGCAGGCCCTGACAACTTCCCACACTTTGCAGACCCAGTCTTCCCTTGGTGTCTTGGGTACTGGTTACAGGAAACCCGCAGACACCAAAATCCAGGGTGCTCAAGTCCCTTACGTAAAATGGCACAGTATTACGCCTGACCTGCACCCTTTTTATCATACAGTGTAAATCATCTCAAGATTGTTCATATGCTTAGCATAACGTAAACACCATGGAAACACTTGACACTGGATTCTCAGGCAACAGTGACAAGAAAAATAAGTTAGTACATGTTCAGTATAGATGCACTTTTTAAAATTTTTTTTACAACTTCATTTTATTTATTTATATTTTTATGAGGTGCCGAGGATAGAACGTCTTACGTGTTCTAGGCAAGCGCTGTATCACTGAGCTACAACCCCAGGCCCCAATATAGATGCACTTTTTGAAAATATTTTTATTAGTTGAATTCACAGATGTAGAACCCACAGATGTGGAGGGCGGCTGCACTTGATTGGTACAAGAACGAACAGTGGAACAGAGTGTCTTGAGTGGAGCACCTGGGGCATCAGAGTCGAGTTTTGCTCTCTGACTTTTCTGTGTGTCATCCATCAGAAGCAGACACCCCAAGAGAAAGTCCCACAGAGGCTGAAGTGGTAAAGACAAAGGAAGAAGCTGAAGGCGAGCACCCCAGCACACCCCCTGACCCTCCAAAGCCCCCTAGTGAGTTCTTCGTCCTCTTCCCCCAGGCCCATCGCTCTGATTTTGGGGATGGAGTCTGAGGGTTGGTTAATTTACTCAAGGTGTGGATTCTTCAGTTTGTTGTGTATATGTAAGATCTGGGAGAATCAGATGCATTATTATGATCATTGGGTGTTTTTTTTTTTTTTAGTTTTCCCCAGACCTGTGAGAAAAGAGGAAAGAACCAATCACCAGTATTTACAGCTTTTAGGGGTCATAGGTGCCAATTAAATGGATTCATTGAGCAATGATTTATTCAGTGGGCCATATAAGCTGGGTCCAGAAGTTGGGCTCACCCCACAGGCTATGGGATAGCTCTTGCAGCCGGTGTCCCTGAGCCCCACATTAGAGACAGCACTGTAGGGACAGTTTTAGAGATACCACACCAAATAGGATTTCCTGCAACTGCAGGAGAAGGGAGAATCTTTTCTTCCAATACTATTGTGATTTCTTTTTGCTGCCATCCTGGGCCTCTGATTTCAGGCTAACTGCTTTGATTGTAGTGGTCAGCACTGAGGAGTAACACCAGGCCCCAGAGGCTCAGAGCCTGGGCTGTGGAAGGGAAAGTGGAAGAATTCGCTACATTTCCCCACCAGGCAGAATGACCTGGGGGTCAGGAGGGCAACGGAAGTGGAAACAGGTGGATACAGTGGGTATCGTCTTCTGCCCTCTTTTTCTTAGAAGCGGAGACTCCAGCAAAGACAAAAGGCACTGCGGCACCTGAGGCACCCAAGGCAGTCAGCCGACAGGAGCCACAGGAAGAGGACCAGAGCAAGCCTCCTCCCAGAGCCCCCAGGACGCTCAGCAGTTTCTTCAGTGAGTGTCTCTTCCCCTCTTGTCCCTGGACTGTGCAGGCAGGAGGTGGGTGTGTCTGTCTGTCCCTCTGAGAGTCCTATCTGTTTAGAAAGTCTGACTCGTCTCTTGGCTTATCACCCATTGCTCTGAGTGATTGTTACCCTGAGTAACTACCCCAAATGTCAGAGTGATGCTGGGTGCAGAAAGATGGGAGGTGGGGGCCATCAGGAGAAAAGACCTATTGTTCCTGCCTTCATTCCTAGCCCCCCGGAAGCCGGCGGTCAAAATAGAAGTGAAAGAAGAGGAGTCGAGTGCTCTGGGAAAGGACGAGGCCAAGGGGTGAGTCGGCGTTCGGTCTCACCAACCTCTCCTGGGCATGTTCCCTCTTCTCCATTCCATGGCCCATGCTTGGCTCCGCTTTCTCCTCTTGCAGGGCTTGGCAGTTGTTTTTCTTCTCTGGAGATCCTTAGGTAATAGATGTCTTGGGCTTTGCTGGCCACATGTGGCCCCCTTTGCAAAGCCATTCTTAGCTCACAGGCTCAAAAAAGAGTTGAGGGTGGAGTGGGCCCACCCTGCCCAGCCTCTTCTCTGACCTCCAGCCTCCAGTTTGCCATCCTCAGTTTGACCCCCACAGGGCCTGGGAGCATCTTTGTGATACCTGTAATTGACCCTGCCTCACATGGCTTCCTGTGTCCCCAGGAAAAAAAGATCTAATCCCTTGGCCACGACCCCCACCTCTGTCTCCTGCTTTCCCCTCTGTTCCAGTTGCACTAGACTCGGTGTATTTGGAGGGTGCCTTTGTAGCAGCAGGCAGGTTTCCTCTGCAATCTTGGTGGCCTGTGAATGGAGTTAGACCATAGAGAGCCATCCCTCCCTGTCCTGGACCCCTTAATGCCTTCATTAGGACAATGAAGGGTTAAGCAATCACGTCATTGTAATTGTTAATTCTTGGAAAAGAAGATACCTAGGCCCATCTGTGATACCTCATAGATAGGAGGCTTCATGGAAGATTTGTTGAATGATCAGTTGGAGGGTGGACAGATAAATACCCTACCAAGTACCAAGATCAGACCCCATCCTTGCCTGCTCAGAACCCCTCTGTGGTTCCCCAGCACCCAGCATAAGCACTGGGTTCCTTCCGGCCCTTGAAGATTGCCTGGGCCACATTCCCGGCTCCAGACAGGGCCAGGCTTCTCCTTGCTCCCCCAGCACCGCATTCCAGCCAACTCTCCCTGCTTCTGAACGTGCAGGCCCCTGCCTAGAGCACTGCCCCAGCCCACTCTGCCCAGCAGGGTGCCCTTAGGCTCCTCCTCTCTCACCTGCTCAGGGAAGCCAGATGCTTGCTCTTCCCTCCTCCCACTGTCAGAGCCAGTGCCAGTGTGTGTCCCCAGCACTAAGGATATGTGCTCTTTCCCTTGGGGCTAGTGCTGCTCTGCCCTTGAGGTCCAGTCACTTCCAGGAGTGCATCTCAGCACATTGAATACTGGGCATCAAGCTTCCAGCAAGCCTTTGGGGGACGTTCGAGACCCAGATAATAGCAGGGTATAAATAGCAAGTGAGCAAAGTGTGTCCCGTGGCAATAAGTCTGTGAAGAAGGGTAGGGAAGGACCAGGGGAAGCAGCTGGGAGGAGTGGCCACAAGGGTCAGTGGAGAGGTCCAAAGGGTCCTGCTGGGGAATGTGAAATTTGTGTAAAAGACCTGAAGGAGATGAGGGAGTGAGCCAAGGGGAAGAAGGTTCCAGGCAGAGCGAAAGCAGGTGCAGAGGTCCTGAGGTGACAGCTGTGGATATCTATGGGCAGTGAGGAGCCCTGTGCCTGGAGGAGAGTAGGCAGAAGGGGCAGTAGCAGGAGACGGAATTAGGAGGCAAAAGGGTGCAGGGTTACTGCCCTTGGGCCCAGCCTGCCGGGCACCTAGTTGGCTCTTAGGAAACACTCGTTGGAGGATTGGCGTCTCTGGCTCAGAGGTCCATCCAGTTCAGTCTCCTTTTTGCCCCTACAGACCTCTGGATCCGACTAGCTATAATCCTGCCAAGAACAACTACCACCCCATTGAGGACGCCTGCTGGAAACCAGGCCAGAAGTGAGGCTTCGCCTTCCTAGACCGTGGGGTCTCCAACCAGGGCCTCGTGGAGGACTGACCATTCTCCCTCCTGTCCTGGGGCACAGTCGGCAGTGTGGAAGGGACAGTGGGCAGTGAGCAGAACAGCTTCATGCCCCTGTGTTGGCGAGTGAGGGGGTGGTGCTGAAGCACCTGGGGCCATCCCAGCGGCTCTCACCTCTCTTCCTTCCAGGGTCCCTTATCTGGCTGTGGCCCGCACATTCGAGAAGATTGAGGAGGTTTCTGCTCGGTAATTATCAGGCCTGGGTGGGGCAGTGACCTGAGTGGGGCAGTGGCCAATGGACAGCTCATCTGCTGTCCCCTGTATGACAGTGGACACTGCCTCCTGCTGCCCACTTCTCTGCCCTCTCTTCTCTCCCTCACATGTGTGACATGGGTGCACAGGCCTGTCACAGGGCGCCTCCAGGTCCTCTTGAGGCCCAGCCTCTGGAGACACATGGTAGCATTTCTGCCTCATTCTATTGTCAGAGCAAGATATAGGACCAGCTCAGAGTTGTGAGGTTGGGAAACATGCTCCACCTTGGGACAGAAACGGCTGAAACTGGCCATTTTCAGTGGACTTAAGTCACCAAAAGTGACTTCATTCTTGCTTCCATGCCTCATGGTTAGTGGAAGGAAGTTGGGTCTCAAGGAAGTTGGGTTATATTGTGAGGGCATGTCTCTCACAGAGCCCCCAGGCCTGGGGACACCCTAGTGCCAGCCCTAGTGCCCTCTGTGCAAGGGAGGCTTTTACTCTGGGTGTGCTTGCCGCCCTCATTATCACTGTCACCGTCAGCCAGATTGCTCCTCCAGCAGCTACTTGGGGTGGTGCTGGTGGCTCCAGCTCACACAGCGGCTTCTCTCAGCTTTTCCTGTTCTTTCTGATACATCCCCGAACCCTCCCACGCTTTCCTTGACCTTGAAGAGGCAAGTGTGACCCTGTCCCCTCCTCCAGGCTCCGGATGGTGGAGACGCTGAGCAACTTGCTACGCTCCGTAGTGGCCCTGTCACCTCCAGACCTCCTACCTGTCCTCTATCTCAGTCTCAACCGCCTTGGGCCACCCCAGCAGGGCCTGGAGCTTGGCATTGGTGACAGCGTCCTCCTTAAAGCAGTGGCCCAGGCCACAGGTGAGGGGGTTGTGGAGGGACCAACAGGAGAGGAGCTCACAGGGAGACGTGGGAAGGGCAGAAGGACATGAGGGCTGATAGGAGTTGAAGGTGAAGCCGGGAAGGGAGGACCTTGAGAGGGGCCCGGTCCCCATATCACCTTTGAAGGGTGGGGTTGTAGGTGGCCTCATCTCTGCATTCAGTGCAGACTAGGAAGGCTGTGCCACAGGGTCTCTGGGACCGGGTTGTTGGTCATCTGTCATGATGATTGGCGTCTCCATCCTCCTAGCCTCCTCTTACCTCTAGGGGTGTCCTTGGGGCCCAACTCTGGACAATAAGACTAAGGGATGTCCCACATACAAATTGGTAACATCAAAAGACACAAAAAGCAAAAGGCTCATGTTTGCTGCCATGAGACATAGTGCCAACTAGAAATGGGGTCCCTTGGCCTCTGCCCTGGGGTCTCCTCCCGCCATCTGCACAAGGGTGCCCACTCAGCCGTCCCTGACTAGGCCTGGTGCACCCAGCTGCTGGCCTTTGCTGTGAGCAGATCTCGGGCTTCTTACCCTGACATGATGGAGACAAGTTTCAAGAGCTTTCCCCACCAGTGGGCGGAACATTGCCATGGGGGTGTCCAGGAACGTGCCCAGCATGTGGAGCCAGAGGACACATCCTGCCACCAGCAGTGGCAGCTGTGTGGACATGTGTCCCCTCAGCACTGCCTGCCTTCTCCCCTCCAAGGTCGGCAGCTGGAGACTGTGCGGGCCGAGGTGGCCGAGAAGGGCGATGTGGGGCTTGTGGCTGAGAGCAGCCGCAGCACCCAGAGGCTCATGCTGCCGCCACCACCCCTTACCACCTCCGGGGTCTTCGCCAAGTTCCGCGACATCGCCCGGCTGGCCGGCAGTGCTGTGAGTGGGGCAGGCGGCTCACCCTGTGCAGGACATCCGGGCACCTCAGGCCAAGCGGGTGGCTGGAAGGCTCCTGCTGCTGGAGTCTAGGGATGAGGACACACTGCTGGGCGGAGAGGGAGGACAGCCAGAGGCTGTGGAATGGGGAGGACAGGGATTCCCCCGTGACCACCAGGCACTCTCATCTTTCCCCACCTGCTCCAGTCCATGGCCAAGAAGATGGACATCATCAAAGGCCTCTTTGTGGCCTGCCGCCACTCGGAAGCCCGGTTCATCGCCAGGTGAGCGGGTAGGGCTGAGGGGGCGTGCACCTGGCAGGTGAAGGTGGGAGGCCTGGCGGCTTGTGGCCTTCTTTAGGTGGGAAAAGCTGGAACAAGAGCCAGACCCTGAGGGCATAGGAGAGCAGCCCAGGTTTCCTCTCACAGACTGTCCCCTTCCTCCGTGGTACTGCTGGAAAAGGACCTTGGGTTCTTGGCCAGGCCTGCCCTGGTTTATCAGTGACATCTACCCTGGCCTGATGGGGCTGTGAGCACAGAGCCATGAGTTTGCTGTGAGGAGCAAAATCGTGCCAAGTGTTCTCCCAGGGCAACCCTGGTTTCCTTGCTCCCGTGGACAGGGGATGTAGGTATGGGGGTTAAACCAGCTTCCAGCCAAGGAGGCAGAAATAGGCACACTAGATTGGGAGGGAACCAGCCATTGCACACCCTGCTGGCCTCTTTCCAGGTCCCTGAGTGGACGGTTGCGCCTTGGACTCGCAGAGCAGTCAGTGCTGGCCGCCCTTGCCCAGGCTGTGAGCCTCACACCCCCAGGCCAAGGTGAGCTCCATTGGCTCCTCTTCCTGCCCATTTTTGGTATTAGTGGTCTTCCTTCTCCTCAGAAGCCCGTGCCCCACCCGACCCTCACAGCCCCCACAGCTCCAGCCCCTTTTCGCCTTAGAAGAGTGCCCAGGCGCCTGCACCTGCATTCCTCACCTAGCAGTAAACCACTGTCTGTTTTCCTGCTGGCTCTTTTCCTAGAATATCCCCCTGCTGTGGTGGATGCTGGGAAGGGCAGGACAGCAGAGGCCAGGAAGACGTGGCTGGAGGAGCAATGCCTGATTCTGAAGCAGACGTTCTGGTGAGATCCAGGGGCCTTGGGTGCAGCAGGAGTCCCAGAGAGCAAGAAGTGGTGATGGGGATAAAGTGGTGATGAAGATCAGGAAGGTGGCAAATGTGAAGGGTGGTGACCAGGGAGACTGAGATGCTGACCTGGAGTGAGGACAGCAGGTGTCAGGAGGCCTGAGTTCTGGCCACACTTCACAGAAAAGGTCCTGAAAGACCTGGGAGAGGCTGGAGACTGACCTGTATTGAGAGGTTGTGATTGTCACAGAACATGGTGGTGAGGCCCCAGAGCAAACCATGTGGAAGGGCCTCAGCCAGCAGCTGGCCTAGGGCTAGTGACAGCAAAACAGTGATTGTGTCAGGCAGGAAGGCTGTAAACAGTTCCACACACGCTCCCAGGACAGTCTCTCTTGGCCATGGCCCTGGGGCTGGGTGTACGGCTGTGACCAAACCCCTGATCTCTCCTGGTCAGGCACCGGCTCCACCAACTTGTGAGCTCAGGCCCTGACCATTGAAGTCAGGGTCTTTGCAGGTGGCGCCTGGTCCTGAGAAGCTGGGTTTAACTTGATTGGTCTCCCTGTGCAGCTGTGTAGAGAATTGCCAGCTTCACGGAGGGGGTGGGGGGTGACAAAGGGAGGTGGTGACTTTAGTGACTGAGGGAGGACACAGGGTGGCAGGGAAGCCGGGACATGGTCATAGAGATGGGCAGAAGTGTTCTTGATCTCAGGTCTGAGCAGGGCTGAGGCCCTGCCTGCAGTATGTGCAGCCACACAGCAGTTTTCAAGTTGTGCAGGTTCTAGAAAGACTCCTCCATACTGTTCTCACCCTACCCCAGTGAGGTGCCTGACCTGGATCGAATTGTCCCTGTGCTGCTGGAACATGGCCTGGAGCATCTCCCGGAGCACTGCAGGCTGAGCCCAGGTACCACCCATGGGCCCTGGAGGCTGGGTGCAGCCCACCCTTTGCAGGGCAAGTGCAAGGGGCCCTGCCAGGTGCCTACTGAAGACCTAGAGTCCCCTTTGTCCCCACCAGGACTCAGTCCTGCTCCCTGGTCCTGAGACCCCCTTCTTGCCTCCCCTTCTGGATAGCCAGTGTGTGGTAAAGCTACTAAGGTAGCCCAGAAGACAGTGGGTTGTCCAGATAGAATCTGTCCCACACATGAGTGTCTAGAACAAGGCAGGTGGCCAGGGAGGGTTCCTGGCTGTGCTCCTGGGGTCATCCAGAGCCCCATGATCCTTCTATTTTGTCTCTCTGCCATTCTGAGATTGGTGCTCTGACAGGTGTGAGTTATCATGTCTTCGTGCCAGATGGAGGGGAGGCAGCTATGTTGCTTTTAAGGCTGTGGCCAGACATTGGGCACGTGCTCTGTTTGTTTTCTAGTCACCTTTCCCAATTGCCAGGGAGACTGACAGGTACCATCTCAAGTGGGGGCCCTTCAGAAATGTGGAGGCTTTGTTTCTTCTGCAGCACTCAGGGGAAAACAATCCTGGGCATTTGGCCACCTCCCCCCCACCCACTCTGATTCAGGAACTCCCCACCCTTCCTCTGCCCCAGACTTCCCTAACATGCTCTCCCCCCGTCCCAGGGGTTCCCCTGAAACCGATGTTGGCGCATCCCACTCGGGGCGTCAGCGAGGTCCTGAAACGCTTTGAGGAGGCAGCCTTCACCTGCGAGTACAAGTATGACGGGCAGAGGGCACAGGTAGGGGTGGGCACAGCCCTGGCTCTGAAAGGAAGCACCTGGCCTGAGCACAGAGCCAGCCTCTCGTGAGCTGCCTGTGCCTTGCTTGCCTTTGGGCTCTGGTTTCCTCTCCGCAGTGGGTGTGGTAACCCCCAGCACACACTAGCTTGTCGGAGGGTAGTCCATAGAAGTCCTGACCTGCGATAGGGGGAGGTCCATGATACCTGCTCCGCTTGGGGATGCTATGTATGAGGCCATTCTGGAGGTTCCTATGTGACCCTTAGTGCTCTGATATGTGCGTGTCCTGTGACCCACAGGTGCCATTGGTCTTGGCTTTCAGTGTGGGTGTGTCATGGCTCTCTTGTCCTGGTGGGGTCTGGGTCCATTTCTGTGTTCACCACATAAGGATGTGGGGCATGCGAGGCAGGTGATGTCTATGGAACTCTGAGGCTGTTATGAGCAGGAGATTCCATAGACACAGTGTGACAGGTAGATCTTACAGGTAACATTGAGAAAACAAGAATAACTTACAGAGGGGTCGTGATTTTAAATACATAACTACTACCTGAGCCAACACTTGTGAGATGGCTTGTGTGTAGCCCTGCATGGGGTGGTGACTTAAAATAAATAACCAACAGTAGAAACCAGGGGCCAGGCGCTGTGGCACATGCCTGTAATCCCAGTGGCTCAGGAGGCTGAGGCAGGAGGATCACAAGTTCAAAGCCAGGCTCAGCAATTTAGCAAGGCTGTAGTCCCTAAATAGAATATAACGAGGGCTGGGATGTGGCTCAGTAGTTAAGCACCCTGGATTCAATCCCTAGTACCAAATTAAAAAACAGAACAGAAACCAGGGGGCGGGCATAATGATCTTCAGACCAGTGTGTGCACTTGCAGCCAGGGAGACGTGCCTGCAGCAGCAGAGTAGGACTTGGGGTGGTGACATGGGCAGGAGGTGCCAAGGAGACGATTCGCTCAGGTCTCCATCTTGGTTCCTCAGAGCTGCTGAACCTCTGCCGGGGACGTGGGGTGTGAGGAGAAGAGAGGGGCTGCGTGGGCTGGGCTAGGCTGGGCTGAGGTTTCTCTTCTCACCCCTTGATGGCAGATTCACCTTCTGGAAGGCGGGGAGGTGAAGATTTTCAGCAGGAATCAAGAAGATAACACGGGAAAGTACCCCGACATCATCAGCCGCATCCCCAAGGTGGGCACCCACCTGGGCCCATGCAGGCCAGCAGGACCTGGGGGGTCTCTCCCCAATAACTATTACACTTCCAGAGAGACAGAAGGGGTTCAGCCTCTGCTGTTCCTCTGAGAAGGTTGTCACTTCATGGGACTCTTCCCCCACCACTGGCCAGCACTGGGTGCCATGGCTACCCTAATGCAGCAGAGGTCTGGGAATAGGAGCTCTACAGCCTGTCTCTCCAGCAGGAAGGCGGGGAGGCTTGGGAGGAGTGGGCAGCGAGCCAGCCTGGAGCCAGCCTGGAGCTCAGCCTGGAGTCTCAGATTGTGAGCCCAGAGATGTGGCAGTGCTGGGCCTGGAAGCAGGGGGTCCTCTGTACCCAGAGGACGTCTGAAGCCTGTCTCGGCAGCCCCCCCATTGAGGAGCACCTCCCCTCACCTGCCCCTGATCAGAGAGGAAGTTGTTTCTTCAGTGAGCAGAAAGCACAGTTGGGGATGCTCCCTGTTACAGGCAGTGAAGGCAGTAGCACCTCCACGTACCCAGTGGAGTCTCAGTGCTGAGCACCGGGCGATGTTTCCTGGCGCATGTCAACACGCACACACCCATGTGACCAGCATCGCAGTCAGTGTAGAAAACATGGCCGCATCTCATCAGCCAAAGAGTTTCCTCGAGAGGCTTGGTGTCTGGGCCTGCCCCTCTGCCAGAGGCAGCCCCCGTGGTGCTTCTGTCTCCCAGGCTGGCTTTGCCTCTGGAGCTTCCCAACAATGGCATTGTGCAGTCCATGGCCTCTTGCTCACTGAGCAGGTGTTACTGGGGGCCTGCTCTGCACCAGGCCTTTGCTGAGCCCAGGTGTAGCATGGATGGCCCTGGCCCAAGCTTCTGTCCTCACAGGCAGGCGGGCAGACCTTTGTCAGGGTCTATGCTCTGGCTCTGTAATTCCATAGGGAGATCAAAGCTCTGAAGAAAAGATCCAGCATGCTGTTAGCTGGTGTAAGAAACAGACTGGTCACACAGTCCCAGTGTGCAGGTGAAAGGCACCCCCTGGAGCTGTTACCAAGGGAGAAGAAGGCTTCCCAGGAATGCCACGGGCAGGACAGGAGAAGGGTGGGGGCAGGCATCCCAGAAGGACCAGCCTGTGCAGAGAGCATGGTGGGACAGGCACAGCCCATTTGAGAACTGGAGAGGCTGATGTTCTGGCCCATGGGCCAGGTGTGCTGGGGAGAACCAGGGATGATGGAGGAGAGTCCCCACAGCAGGTTTGAATGATGATCCGATTCAGGGTTTGCCACAATCCCTTGTCTGCTGCAAGGAGAGTAGATTGATGGGGTGCACGAGGGGACCCCCAGGACAGGGCAGAGAAGTAGGAAGAGGTGGCTTAGATTTCAGGGGAAGTCACAGATTCCTAGGGATTGAGTGATAGAGAGGAAATGGGAGATGACAGGCTCCTGGGCATCCAGTTGTGGGACTCCATAGTCTTAGAGAAGTTAGTTCTGCTCAGTGGGAAGTCAGAAGGGGCCAGTGTTCACGTCTCGGGTTGGCAGCAGTCGGTGGAGTGCTGTGGAAGGAAAGGCCATTTGTTTCCCTGTGTCTGTTTCTTGAACTCATCTCCTGTGTCTCACAAGTTCTGAATCTTCCTTCACTCCTCAGATTAAACTCCCATCAGTCACGTCCTTCATCCTGGACACGGAAGCTGTGGCTTGGGACCGAGAAAAGAAGCAAATTCAGCCATTCCAAGTGCTCACCACTCGCAAACGCAAGGTAGCATCAGCCTGCCCCTGCCACCTGCCGTGGCCCCTCCTCACACTGTCACTGTCCTGAGGGGGCTGAATGCAGTCCTGTTAGCCTTTGGTAAAGTGACTGCCATAGTTCCAGCCATCATGTTCTACCCCAGCATCCCAGTTAGGAAGAGGGGAAAGACCCTTTTTCTGTATCTTACTTGTTTTAGAATGAAAGTAGATCTGTCCTGGAAGGTCCCCCAGGCTTTCCCTTTACCACAGAATGGTCAGAATTGCCTGATGTCACCACCATTAGCTGCAGAGGAGACTGGGAGAGCAAACATGAAGGGAAATGAGGCTGCTGGGGTTTGCTAAGAGCCATCTTGACTCAGGACCTGCCTTCTCAGGTGCAGCTGCAGCAGGGGGAAGGGGAGAGTGTAGGTGACTGGTGTGTCCTGGCCATGGCCAGTGGGAAGGGACGCGGCCTGCCTGTCTCACCTCGCCCACTCATCGTCTCTGTTCTGCCCCAACCAGGAGGTAGACCCCTCGGAGATCCAGGTGCAGGTGTGTCTGTACGCCTTTGACCTCATCTACCTCAACGGAGAGGTGAGTTCCACCTGTGGCTGGAGCAGCCAAGGGCTGGGGTGGGGGTAGGCTTGGGGCTGGCAGGGTGGCTTCTATTGCTTATTCTGCACTCACTTAGCTGGGAGACCATGCTCAGGCAGTGCTTTGAATATGTGATTCCAGGACCCCTGGGGTCCCCAGCCCCTTTGAGGGGGGTCTGTGAGGTCCTATGGCTCCCCATTTGTGGGGAGCAGATTTCTCCATGTTTGTCACCCAGACCAACATTGAAGCCATCAGAGTGCCATAGGCAGATATGAAAAGCCAGACAGTAAAGAAGCAGAAAAGTGTCAGGCAACACCCCTCTTCTCACTTTTGGTTTTTTCTTTGTTTCTTTGTTTTTTTGTTTCTGTTTTTAAACAGAGGTGTGTTTTACACAATGTACTGTTTGAGATCAGGGAGGTGGGTCAGTGGTACAGCACTTGCCTGACACATGCGAGGCCCTAGACTCAGTCCCCAGCACTGCAGCAACAAGAAAAAAGTGCTATTCTGATGAGCATATTGGATTTATTCTTTAAATGGATTACTATTATTTTAATTTCTCATTTTTAATTTCTAAAATGGTCGAATCAAGATATATAACCCACATTAAAAAGGAAAAAAAACCTCTTTGGAGTGAGTTCTCAATACTTTTTTAAAGGTGTAAGGGGTCCCGAGACTGAGAAGTCTGAAGACGATTGCTTTAGGTGTCCATTAAGCCTCTAGGGGCTGAGGCAGGAAGCATTCTCACCCTGATCTGGGAGGGGAGAGTCATCCTCTGGTGGGAGTGAGGAGAAAGCGCTCTTCTTTCTCTTGCCTTCTCCCTCTGCCTCTCCTGAGATACTCCCACCCACATGATGCTGGGCAAGGAAAAGGCTGACCCCAGTCCTGGGAGAATTTAGAGCCTAGGGAGGACAGGCTGCTAATACCCAGAGAGCAAGTCACCTGAGTTCATTTCAGGGCAGAAGTGAGCAGCATCCACCACTAGACGTGGTCTCATCCAAGCCCGGAGGCTCGCAACCACGTCTGTCCCATTCACCACCTGTGTTTGTAACTGAGGCTCTGCTGGAACGCAGCCTCACCCTTTCACGCACTTCAGTCTGTGGCTGCCTTTGCCCCACAGCAGCAGGGCTGGATGGCTGTGGCAGACACAGCCAGGAACACAGTTGCCTTTGCATTTTCAGGCTCCACGACTGTGGGTTCCAGCAATCTGGGATTGAAAATATCCGAAAGAACTGCATCTGAATCAATGTGTGCAGAGCTTTTCTTGTAATGATTCCCTAGTCCCCACAGCGTGGCTCGCACTTACATTTATACTGCACTAGGTATTGTAGCTAATGGAGAGACGATTTAAGGTGTGTGTACTCGTGCTACTCCCTGCATTACAAGGGGTCCTAGAACCAGTCCCCAAGGATACCAGGGGACAACTGTATTTACTCTGGTTCTTACTGGAAAGAAGTTGCCAGATCCTGTGTTGATGTAGAAAACATGTTCTTGGGAACAATGTTACTAACCTTATGGCCGTTGGTTTCTTCTTTGCTCTACTGGGCTGGCGTTAACAAGAGGTACATGAAGTCCATTCCAGCTCTAGCCAGGCCATGCTTCTAGCCAGGTGCTCCCAAGGTCACCAACAACTCTAAGCTGGGTCCACCCTCTTGCTGATGCCTCAGCTTACGCTTTACATTCTGAGTCCTGCTGATGACCTGTGCATGTGGTTCCCTTTGGCCTCAAGGTCAGGGCTTATGGTGTCCCTCCCCTCTTTAGTCCCTGGTCCGTGAACCCTTGTCACGACGCCGGCAGCTGCTCCGTGAGCACTTTGTAGAGACAGAGGGCGAGTTTGTTTTTGCCACCTCCCTGGACACCAAGGACGTTGAGCAGATTGCTGAGTTCTTAGAGCAGTCGGTTAAAGGTGAGGAAGCCACTCTTCCCTCCTGCATGGTCCCCAGCCTGCGCCAGCCTTGGTGAGTTGGGGAGTCCCACCAGCCATGCTTCCATGTCTCCCTCAGACTCCTGTGAGGGGTTGATGGTGAAGACCCTGGATGTCGATGCCACCTACGAGATTGCCAAAAGGTCACACAACTGGCTCAAGGTGATTACTGCCCAAGTCTGTCCTACCGGGGCCTGAAGCTGGTCCCTGTTTCACTCAGTGATGTTTCTGTAGCTGCATGCATGCTCCCAGGTCCCCTCCTGTCCATCTCCCTGTCAGACGTCCCCTAGATCTCCTGGCTGACCAGCCCACCAGGAGTTGGCTGTGATCCTCTGGCCTAAGCCCCCAGAGCTGTGAGGAGGAGGCCAGAAGAGGCTCCACCTTTCCTTGAAGGCTTCCCTATTGGGCCAGGATCCTGGGAAGGGAGTCAGCCAGATATGGAGGGAATGAAGTGACCTCAGGGCTAGTGAGGACGGGCCTCTTCTGGGTCATCCAGAAAAGCCCTTCTGGAAGCAGCGTTGGGTGGGGACCTGGGTGGAAGGAAGGGGTTGGCCACATGGATGTTTGGGCAGGAGACCCACAGGTGCAAAGGCCCTGAGGTGGGAGGTGTATGCCGGGAGCAGGGTGGAGTGGAGAGTGGCCCCAGGTCACACAGCCACTCAGGCCATCATAAGATAAAAATTGGATTTTCCTTTGAAGGTTTTGGGAAGCCAGCAGAGGTTTCATACAGGAAGTCACATGTCTGATGACCTTTTTGTGGGTCCTCTGGCTGCTCTGTGGCTGTGGCCAGACGTGCTGGGGGTTGAGCAGCAGTGGGAGTGGGCGGTGGGGGCTGGAGGGGAGCAGGTGGGCAGGATGGGAGGGGGCCAAGCAGCAGGGCGGGAGCTGAACTGGCCGGACCGCTGTGTGTTTCTGTGTGTCCCTGGTCTGTGTACCTCCTGGACTAGAAGCAGCTGTGAGCACACAGACCTTTCCTGTCTTGGGAGGTCTCCACTCTGCTACCCACAGTCCCAGGCGCCTGGGGAGAGGACTTGGGGGAGAGGGCGTCAAGTGGCCTCCGTGCCCCCCGTGCCCCCCCATCCCTCCTCCACACATCGGCTTCAAGCCTGGAGGCTCTTCCCATGTCTCCTTGGGGTGGCCACTCCTGGTGTTCTTTCCAGAAGTTCCCAGATACCCAGGCCCTCCTCAGCCCACTGATGAACCTCCAGCCTTGAGGTGCCTGGGTCCCCCTCACCTCTGGCTCCCTTCCGCAGCTGAAGAAGGACTATCTGGATGGCGTGGGTGACACCCTGGACCTCGTGGTGATCGGCGCCTACCTGGGCCGGGGGAAGCGGGCTGGCCGGTACGGGGGCTTCCTGCTGGCCGCCTATGATGAGGACAGTGAGGAGCTGCAAGCCATATGCAAGGTCCTGGGGAGGGGTGCCCACCACTGAAGCAGGAGACCAATAGATGAGACTCTGGGGGGACCTGGACCAAGAGGCTCTCACCTCTTGCATATGGGGGATGATTGTTTTCCTCATTCTGTGTTTTTCTAATTCTCTGAGTAACTCTTGCTTCATATAGAAAAATAGACTCATCTAGAAGGCATGCAGAGGGAGTGTAAGGAATGGAGGTCATCCTGCACAGGAGGGGGAGATCGCTACAGGATGAGCAGTCTCTGGAGCAGGCACCTCTGCAGCCTGCTTAGGGACCTGGGGTCCTCCTGTCTCTCCATGGTCCTTCTTGTCATATGCTCTGGCTTCCTTGTCGCAGTGTGGCTGCAGGTGTTCCATCATGGGATTCGTGTCCTAAGCCGCAAGAGGAAGGCTGGGGTCAAGGAGGGGCGGCCGCCTTCTCAGTCCCAGCCAGGACTGTCAGAAATTTGTCTGCCCAAGTTTCTTGTCAGAGTCTTACTCCATGGCTCACTCCTGTCCTTAGGAAATGTGGGCTTTTTTTTTTTTTTTTTTTTTAAGTTTAGAAAGTGTTTTAGAGCTGTGTGCATTGTGACTGGCCTTTCCTGTGCATTTCCTGTTTTCCTGTATCCAGCGACTTTGGGTCTTTAGTCACAGAGACAGAACAGAATATCACCTAGGAAGACTCCCACTGCTGAGCACCAGAAGCAGGGCAGGGCAGGGCGTGTTTCATTTATGTTCTATGATGTTGCGATTCTTCTAAGTAATTTTTCTTTTTCTTTTTGTCTTAAGAATACGGGAGGCTGAGGCAGGAGGATCATGAGTTCAAAGCCAGCCTCAGCAATAGCGAGGCACTAATCAACTCAGTGAGACCCTGTCTCTAAATAAAATGCAAAATAGGTTGGGGATGTGGCTAAGTGGTCGAGTGCCCCTGAGTTCAATCCCCAATACCCCATAAATAATTAACTTTATTTCAAATGCTGTCATGAGTTTAAGTAGCATGGTGACCAGACTTGATACTTGCATAAGAGTCTTCAGGGTCCAGGCCCCATTTCCTGAGCCCATGCCCTATGTTTGATGATCAGACTCTTGCCAGCCTCACCTAGGACTTCATGAGCCCACAGCAGTGAACAGAATGATCTTATGATTCACCACATTTTGGGGCACCAGTCTGTCACCATTTTACATTATTCCTGTAGCAGAGATACTTTAAGTAGCTGCTATTAGGACAAGAGGGGAAGTATAGGAGCAGGAGTCTCCAGTCGAGACTTTCTGTCAGTGGCTTAAAGGTGCCTGTCTTGTCTGCTGGCTGTGACTGTTTTGGTAGTTGAAATTGTGGGCAGTATTAAGATGGAAGATTTCAGCTGGTTTGCAGGCGGGTGGGATGTGTGTGAGCCCAGGGGAGCGACTTCCTGACCTGGTGGAGCACCAAGAGGAGGAGAGGAGGGCGTTTCCTCCAAACACAGGGCAGTGAGTGGTTGAGGGGCTGCCTGCTGGATGAGAGGTGGCACCCGCTTGAGGGTCCTGGCCGACCATCCAGGTGCTGGCCAGTGCTGGCCGCAGCTGAAGAAGGACTATCTGGATGGCGTGGGCGACACCCTGGACCTCGTGGTGATCCACCTCTTTGTCCTGATTCTATAGACTGGTTGAACCAGAGTAGGTTGGGGGCTGTCAGTGTGCAAAGGTGTAGTCCTTAGCTGGCAGAACAGGGAGGAGGTGCTGGGCCAGCTGGCCAGCCCAGCTTCTGACCTGCCACGTGCTCCCTGCAGCTTGGAACCGGCTTCAGCGATGAGGAGCTGGAAGAGCAGCATCAGAGCCTGCAGGTGAGCCCCGCTACTGCAGGCCTTGCCCTCCCAGCCCTTGCTCTGTGCAGTGACCGGTCTCCTGCATCTTGGGGTCAGGGATTGGGAAGGAGGGCAGCAGTAGGAAGACTGGCTTTAAAGCTCCACATATCCAAGTTCGAGGTGCGGCTCTGCCAGTTACCAGCTGGTAACACTGGCCAAGAGGTCTCTCCCTGAGCATGACACATGGCTTTCTCATGGCAGTATGGAACCAGGGCAGGGGTTCCTGTAGGGAGGCCTCTGTGAGGTGCTTGGTGGGCCCCTAGGGGAGGGAGTGCTGTGGCTGCAGGTAATTGGGGTCTCTATGATGTGTATTGGTGTCTCTGGATCCTGGTTCCATCTCTGTCCCATTCTTTGGATCTTTCTCACTGTCCTTTGCCGAGTCTTCCATTCTTGGGGCCCCTGCCCACCAACCCCCTGGTGTCTGTCCCTCCCTCTGGGTGTCTGCCTCTGATTTTTTCTTTACTGTCCTGTCTTGTTTCTCCCTGTCTTCCATTCCCCATTTCTCCTTCATTGTTCTTCCCTCTTGCCCTACTTTCTAACCTCCCTACCTGTTGGCCCTGACTCTGAGCTCTGAGACCCTCCCTCTTCCCTGCTGCTTGCCATAGGCCCTGGTGCTGCCCACCCCACGTCCCTACGTGCGGGCTGATGGTGCTGTGGCCCCCGACCACTGGCTCGATCCCAGCGCTGTGTGGGAAGTGAAGTGTGCGGACCTCTCCCTCTCCCCCATCTACCCCGCTGCCCGGGGCCTGGTGAGTACAGGGGCCTGGGCGAGAGTGGGCCTGGCCACATCTGCTCTCCCACGTGATGGTTAAGAAAGCTTTAGAGTATTGGGGTGTCCAGTAATGAGGTTGGAAATTATTTCTGTAAAAAAAGATTCTCAGGTGGTAGAAAGAGAAGTGACCTTGCTCTGTTAGGGTCGTGGTCCTTTTGGCAACTTGGGTCTTCTGCGTGGACACTCGGTCCAGCCCCAGGCGTCTCCTTTCAGGCCCGCAGTTGCTTCCTCGCCCAGGTTCTCACAGTGCTGAGTGTAGATCCCGGGGGCGCTGTTGCTCCCTGGGTTCTGCCCTCAGAACCAGCGGTGGTTGCAGTGTGACCACGTCCCTTATCCTTAGTGCAGGGAAGCTCACCTTTAGTGTCGTGCTGCGAGTTTCGTCCCATCCTCAGAACCTAGCGGCATGCTGCTGTTAGAACTTAAAGTTTCTCCCTCATACTGCTCATTGAGTCAGGGTGTCCTGGTCACACGCGCAAGGAGCTTTCATCTGTCCTGTGCTCACTGTGCAGCCAGCACTGTGCTAGTGACCAGCATGTCCCTCATGTAGTCCTTACAGAAACGTCCACAGGAATATCTCGGTTTTACACACCAGGAGATGGTGCCTCCGAGAGCTGAGGTGACTGGCCAAGGCCACCTGGCTCTGAGGGCAGCAGCTAGGTGGGAGCCTCACATGGGCCTGGCAGCTGGTGCCTCTGAAGCACCAGGCAGGATCCAGACTCTTCCTCAGCTGCTCTGTGCCCCCCTCCCCCCATTGCTGAGCCCCACTGTGTGGATCAGGAAGCAGCAGGACGGGGCAGGAGGAGGACCCTGGCTAGAGTACCTGAGCCTTGCCTCCTCCCCAGGTGGACAGCGAGAAGGGCATCTCCCTTCGCTTCCCTCGGTTTATTCGTGTCCGTGAAGACAAGCAGCCAGAGGAAGCCACCACCAGTGCCCAGGTGAGACCCTTGGAAGATGGGGTTTGCCTAGGGTGGGCTTGTGTGGCCAGACCAGCCTCTTAGGGAGGTGACTGGCTTGGAGTCCTGCACAGGTGGAGCAGCAGGGAGTTGCTGACCCACCCCTGCCCCCTCCTCAGGTGGCCTCTCTGTACCGGAAGCAAAGTCAGATTCAGAATCAACATGACACAGACTCAGACTCCAACCCTGAAGATTTCTACTAAGGCCTGGCCTCCCCGGGGCTGGTGAGGCGCCCAGGGTGGAGCAGGTCTGCTTTCGCACTCTGGTGGGGGGGTGAGGGGGTGTTACACTGGGTCTGGGATTCATTCTGTTATTTCTTTCAATAAATAATTACCAAACTCTTGGTGTGTGACAAGGGCCATGCTGGGCTCTGGGCTCTCACACTGGGCATTGAAGAATACTATGGGGACTGGGAGCCCATGCTGTCCCACAGGACCCTCCACAGAGCTAGTGGAGTTTTTGTGCTCCATGTCATATGGTGACAGCTGACAGTCACCTGTGGCCATTGAGTTCTCCACATGGGGACAGTGCAATCAAGGACTCAAATATTTCATTTTGACTATGACAGTTTATGTTAGCTTGTTGGATCTCCAAGCAATCCAGCTGGTGGTCCCTGTCCTAAGCCCTGTGTGCAGACATCAGTGGTTTATCCAGGGCCCTTTCTAATGAGGTCCCATCCTCCTGGGAGACAATAAGTTCAGTGGTCAGTGTGTGGCTTCCAGTTCTGCACCCCGATCTGGGGACTAAGTATCATTTCAGATGCACTACACAGTGTTCCAGGCGCCCCACCAGAACAAGCAGTGACCACTCCTGTTCTGGCTGTTATGCCTTGGAGCCTGGCATATCCTAGCTGCTCAGGAGATCATGGCTGAGTGAGTGAGAGCCGGGCATTGTTGCTAGGCTGCTGGTCACCCCAGTTTCCCCATCCTCCCACCACTGCTGTGTGCTTCAAGCGTAGGGGCCCCTGGCCTGTGTATAGACACTTGGAGCTGGTCATGGTGGCCCTGTGTAGTTCCACAAGGCTTCAGTGACACAGGCCAGCAGTGGGACTTTGGTCAGTGCAGTGGGAATATCTTGGGTCTAGGGGGAGGAATCTTTTGCAAAAGCTTGTTTTCTGAGAACTGCAGCCTGGCACCTTCCAGGGGACTTGCAGCTGTCTTGTGGTCACCAACTGGAAGAGGGTGGAGCAGGGCCCAGATCTGCACACCTGGGGCCTCTCTGTGGCCACCAAGCTGAGGGACAGTGAAATTCCCCATTGTTAGGCAGTTCTCGGGTGGGTCCTGCTTGCTGCAGTTGGAGGTACCCTCAGGGCTGCTGTGATGGTTAGTGAGGCAGGGAGAGGAGGGCTTGGGGCCGAGGAGCTCAGCAGGGTCCTTGGCCTGGATTCTCTAGAGAGCCTGTGGTGAAGGCCTGAGCCAGGGCCTTCTGCCTGGCCTCTCAGCTCCTGCACTCTTCTCACTAACGACAGCCCTGCGAGGTGGGTACATCCATATCTCCATTTAATAGGTCGGGACACTGAGGCTTGAGGGGAGTTACTTTCCCTGTCTCACTATCTGGGAAACAGCCAGGATTTGCCTGGGCTGTTTGCTCCAGGCCCATGGTCTCTGCCATGGGCAGAGTGCACCTGTGAGGATGTGGGACCTTCTGCCATGGCATGATGTGAAGTGGTCAGGTCTGGAGGGGAGAGATCTTGCTCATGTGCTCACTAAAGGCAGGAGCCTAGAGGTGGGGGAGCAGTGGAGACCATCTCCCTCCAGAGTGGGATCCTCTTTGACCCTTAAGGATTGTCACCACTCACCAGGGTAGGGTGCCGATGAGCTGGACTCTGGGTCATGCACATGGCAGGTTTGGAGGCGGCACACCAGGAAGCAGCACTCCCTGCTCAGGACCTGCCTTGACCAGAACACACGGTCCCATCACATGACCACAGGTGTCGGAAATGTTGCTGGGAGCTCCCAGCAAAAAGTAGTTCACACTGAATGGAGTTCCCTGGAGTTTTCGATGTCGGAGTGGCGGTTGGTTTTCTTCCTAAATGGAAATAAAATGAGGCAGAGGTGGCCCTCAGCGTCTGGCGCATTACCTACCTTAACTCACCCCAGAAATCTGTCATGTTAGTACAGTTATGATCTCTTATTTTTCAGATAAGAAAACACTTGTCGCTATCAGGATTTGGTTGCCAGCTACAAAGCTCAGCTAGTAGGAGGTAGACTGAGATTTGGCCAGGACTCTCAGCCTCCTAGACTCTGCCTTTACCTGTGCAGCCTGCAGGGGTCCCTGGCTGCCGTCTTGCTCCTGCCAGGGTCTCCCCTCTGCATGTCAGGCTCCGTGTTCACAGTCACATAGGGGACAAGTCAGATCCTGTCACTCCCCCTGGTGGCTTCCTGTCCAGTCCATGACAGGTGGATGGGCCCTGCCCTCCACAACTCTGAGGTCTCCACCACATCTGTCCCCTGCGATGTTCTTTCCAGCTCCCTGTCACCCTTTGTCACCCTTCCTCAGACACAGCGTCCTGCCTCCTGGTGTGTGCAGTGTCCTCTCCTGGGATGGGACTTTCCTGGAGCAGTTCTGTCCAGGGGGAAATGCATCGGGAGCCTCTCAGGGGATTCTAAGTTTCCTAGTAGCTACATTAAAGAAAAAGTGAGGGGCTGGGGGGCAGCTCATGGTGGAGGCCTAGCAAGCGGGAGGCCCTGGCCCATGTCAAGTGTCATCCCCTTCCCTATCCATCCCACTAGGGCTGGGCCAAAACAAGGAGGGCAGGGGGTGGCCCTCTGGTAGGCTCTGTCCATGGTGCTGACGTGACCACCCCCAGCACCATGGACCCCTTCACTGACCTCCTTGAAGGCGTCTCGCATCTCCTGGACACCAATCATCCCAGCCGTTTCTGCAAGCAACTTGGGGGTCATCAGCTCCACGAAGTCGTCAAAGTCCACACGGCCCCCCACTGAGGCAGAAAGGGAGAGGTTAGTGGGACTCCACACCCTGACCTTCCAATCCCTCGCTTCTCCCTTCCAGTCAGTTCCAGAAAGAGAGCGGCTCCCAGGTCCCCGCCATGCACGGGTTTCCTGTTCTGCACTTTCATTAGTGCATGGCAGCCTCACACACTAGCGGGTTAGTTTCGACATGCTCATGCCTGGACTGTAGTTTGCTCCTTTTCGGTCCCCAGTGCTTCCTCTCTACCTCCCCTCCTCCCTCCTCCGGGTCCCTTCCTCTCCTGGATCCTTCTGCTTATTGACTTTTAGGTGGGTGCTCTATGGGTGCACATAAAGGTGGAGCTCAGAGTGGGATGTGCACATACGCATCATCTGGTCATTTCATTCCTCGGTTCTTCCCTGTTCCTGTCCCTCTTCCCTCCCTCAACCCCTACCCCACTGATGTCCCCTCTGTTTCATGGGATCCCCTCCCCACACATTCCCCTGTGAGAGAACACGTTCTCCCCTGGCCTTCCGAGTCTGGCTTATGTCACTGAGCGCGGTGTTCCCCAGTTCATCCATTTACCAGCAGATGCTTGAGTCTCATTCTTCTTTGTGGCTGGGTGAACCCCCCTTATCTTTCACTCACTGAGCTCAAGCCCTGTGTCCCTCTAAACTGAACCTGGTGGACAAGGCACGTATGGGGACGTGACTGACTGACTGCACAACCTTGAGCATGGTCAGGACCCCTGTTCCTCGTCTGTGGATCTGTAAAGAGGGAGTGTGAGTTACATTTGCACCTGAGGCTTTTCCAGATACGAATACAGTCATGCCTTGGCATCCACTGGGGGAGTGGTTCCAGGAACCCCCATGGATACCAAAATCTGCAGACGGTCAAGTCCCATCTCCAAAACGTCAAGGTATTTGCATGTAACCTACGCAAACCTCTCATATGCTGTACCTCATCTCTAAGCTCCGAGCTGTTCACTGAGAGCCCCCGATCCTCAGGGTTGGTGGAGAGTCCTCAGAACCCCAGGAGAAGGACCAACAGCTTTGGCTCCTGTCTCACTCCCAGGTTTCTGAGACGTGGGCGGGGGCATGTCTCAGAGGCCCCGACACAGTGGAAATGCTCTCTGAGTTTATACTGTGTTGTTCAGGGCACAATGACAAGAAAAAAAAATAGCCTGAACATGTTTAGTACATACACAATTATTTCCCAAATGTTTTCCATCTGCACTTGCTTGAATCTGCAGATACACAGAGGGCTGAGCACACCATTACCACCTTGAATTCCACCTTAACTCAGTTACATGCCCAGAAGCAAACCAGTAGCAATTTTACTTCAGTTTCAGTCTCAAAGTCACCTCTGGTCTCCATTTAAAAATCGATCCTTTTCAACTCGGGAAGCTGAGGCAGGAGGATGGGTGAGCTCAAAGCCAGCCTCAGCAAAAGCGAGGCACTAAGCAACTCAGTGAGACCCTGTCTCTCAATAAAATACAAAATAGGGCTGGGGATGTGCTCAGTGGTTGAGGGCCCCCGAGTTCACCACCATTAGGTGCAAGTGCACGCTCATTGCTGACATCCAGCATGGCTCCAACCTCACACTCCTCGGATAGACCTTTAGTGGTGACAGTGATAAACCACACTTAATCAGAATTTGTGGGGACTACAACTTGGCCTGCCTGTCCCTCCACCCTCCTTCCCATGGCACCATGAGGTAAGGAGTGTCCTGCCTTCACTCAGAGACCAGGGACCTGAGACCCAAGATAACTTCACTTTTCAGAGTGACTTTCATTGACAAATAATAGAACTGGGACTTGCACCCAGACCTGTCTCCCCAAGGCCCCTCCAACTACTTCAAAAGCCGCCTCCCTGGAGCAGTCTGGACTGCTCTTTTCTACACCCCAATCCTCGTAGCCCCCTGTATCCCCACAGACTCCCCCTCCCCCTGCTCCCCAGTCTCTCCCTGAGCACCACCCAGCCCAGCCCTGCCTTCCTCCCCCGGGTCTCACAGTTCATGCGGACTTGCTGGCCCAGTTCGGTCAATTCCATCTCCGTGGGCATGTAACCCATTGTCCTCATGAGATTCCCCAAATCCTTATGGGAGATAAACCCATCTCGGTCCTTGTCAAACTCAAGGAATGCTTCCCGGAGCTCTGAAAGTGAAGAGAGAAGAACTTTGGAGGAACTTGAAACAGCCGGGGGGAAGAGTGGCATTCCTTGAAACTGTTGCTGAGGCAGTGACAGAGACTCGAAGGGGAATACACCATAAACCCCAGCACTGCAGAACAGCAGTGAGTGGGAAAGGCGCCCGCAGGGGGAACGGCTCCGAGCTGCTCACTGAGCCCCCAATCCTCAGGGTCGGTGGAGAGCCCTCAGAACCCCAGGAGAAGGACCCACAGCTTTGGCCTCATTTTAAGGCTCCCCTCTCCTCTCATCCCGGGTTTCTGAGACATGGGCCGGGCATGTCGCTAAGGACTCCCAGGCACTTAGCTGCCCTGAGGAGGTCTCAGGGTGCAGTGGAGGGGACAGGAAGGGGTGTGAGGTGTGCATGGGAGGAGGTGACACAGACACAGCTGAGAGCAGGTCCCTGGGGGGCGTGGAGGGCATTTGGGGGGCAGATGTTACCTTCGATCTCGTCCTGCCCCAGGGGTCGCTCCTGGAGGGAATGCAGGGAGGGAAGGTGGAGAGACAGTCAGGGTCCCCCGCTCCTCAAGCAGGCCCGTCCTCCACGCCCCTGTTCCCTTCACCTCTCCTCCTCCCTCCCCAACTCCCATTCCTCAGCTTCTGCTCTACTTCCTCCCCATCCCCTCTCACTCCTCTTTCCTGTACTTGAACCTGGATCTGCTCTTTCCCAGACACACATTCCATTGTACGTGGAGTCCGAGCCTCCCCAGATGGACAGGGTGGGATTTGCTGTCCCAGCCCAGGTGTCAGAGGCTGGCTCTGCTGGGGCTCCTGGCATTTGAACCTCAGGACGACTCTGGGAGGGAGACCAGGTATCATTCCCATCTTACCCATGAAGACGCTCAAGAACAGGGAGGTCAAGGAAGCTGCTGAAGGTCACACAGCTCTGAAACAGCAGGTCCCCGACCAGGGGAGGGGAAGTTACCCTTGAGGTCCTTCCAGTCAGGTGGCCAGAAACAAAGCAAACTCTGGTGTAGGGTTTCAGCCTGGGCTTGTCTCACCTCCATTGTTTTCCTAGTTGTTTTTTTCTGATTCTATGAGTAATTCTTGCTTCATATAACAAAGTGGGCTGGGGGCCATTTCCCAGCAACAAATTCACAATGAATCAATGAATGGAGATTGCTGTTTTTTTAGTTTATTTGCTTATTTTTTATTAAAGGGGTCCCTCAAAGGGAATCAAATGAGGCAGAGGTGGCCCTCAGCGTCTGGCGCATTACCTACCTTAACTCACCCCAGAAATCTGTCGTGTTAGTACAGTTATGATCTCTTATTTTTCAGATAAGAAAACACTTGTCGCTATCAGGATTTGGTTGCCAGCTACAAAGCTCAGCTAGTAGGAGGTAGACTGAGATTTGGCCAGGACTCTCAGCCTCCTAGACTCTGCCTTTACCTGTGCAGCCTGCAGGGGTCCCTGGCTGCCGTCTTGCTCCTGCCAGGGTCTCCCCTCTGCATGTCAGGCTCCGTGTTCACAGTCACATAGGGGACAAGTCAGATCCTGTCACTCCCCCTGGTGGCTTCCTGTCCAGTCCATGACAGGTGGATGGGCCCTGCCCTCCACAACTCTGAGGTCTCCACCACATCTGTCCCCTGCTATGTTCTTTCCAGCTCCCTGTCACCCTTTGTCACCCTTCCTCAGACACAGCGTCCTGCCTCCTGGTGTGTGCAGTGTCCTCTCCTGGGATGGGACTTTCCTGGAGCAGTTCTGTCCAGGGGGAAATGCATCGGGAGCCTCTCAGGGGATTCTAAGTTTCCTAGTAGCTACATTAAAGAAAAAGTGAGGGGCTGGGGGGCAGCTCATGGTGGAGGCCTAGCAAGCGGGAGGCCCTGGCCCATGTCAAGTGTCATCCCCTTCCCTATCCATCCCACTAGGGCTGGGCCAAAACAAGGAGGGCAGGGGGTGGCCCTCTGGTAGGCTCTGTCCATGGTGCTGACGTGACCACCCCCAGCACCATGGACCCCTTCACTGACCTCCTTGAAGGCGTCTCGCATCTCCTGGACACCAATCATCCCAGCCGTTTCTGCAAGCAACTTGGGGGTCATCAGCTCCACGAAGTCGTCAAAGTCCACACGGCCCCCCACTGAGGCAGAAAGGGAGAGGTTAGTGGGACTCCACACCCTGACCTTCCAATCCCTCGCTTCTCCCTTCCAGTCAGTTCCAGAAAGAGAGCGGCTCCCAGGTCCCCGCCATGCACGGGTTTCCTGTTCTGCACTTTCATTAGTGCATGGCAGCCTCACACACTAGCGGGTTAGTTTCGACATGCTCATGCCTGGACTGTAGTTTGCTCCTTTTCGGTCCCCAGTGCTTCCTCTCTACCTCCCCTCCTCCCTCCTCCGGGTCCCTTCCTCTCCTGGATCCTTCTGCTTATTGACTTTTAGGTGGGTGCTCTATGGGTGCACATAAAGGTGGAGCTCAGAGTGGGATGTGCACATACGCATCATCTGGTCATTTCATTCCTCGGTTCTTCCCTGTTCCTGTCCCTCTTCCCTCCCTCAACCCCTACCCCACTGATGTCCCCTCTGTTTCATGGGATCCCCTCCCCACACATTCCCCTGTGAGAGAACACGTTCTCCCCTGGCCTTCCGAGTCTGGCTTATGTCACTGAGCGCGGTGTTCCCCAGTTCATCCATTTACCAGCAGATGCTTGAGTCTCATTCTTCTTTGTGGCTGGGTGAACCCCCCTTATCTTTCACTCACTGAGCTCAAGCCCTGTGTCCCTCTAAACTGAACCTGGTGGACAAGGCACGTATGGGGACGTGACTGACTGACTGCACAACCTTGAGCATGGTCAGGACCCCTGTTCCTCGTCTGTGGATCTGTAAAGAGGGAGTGTGAGTTACATTTGCACCTGAGGCTTTTCCAGATACGAATACAGTCATGCCTTGGCATCCACTGGGGGAGTGGTTCCAGGAACCCCCATGGATACCAAAATCTGCAGATGGTCAAGTCCCATCTCCAAAACGTCAAGGTATTTGCATGTAACCTACGCAAACCTCTCATATGCTGTACCTCATCTCTAAGCTCCGAGCTGTTCACTGAGAGCCCCCGATCCTCAGGGTTGGTGGAGAGTCCTCAGAACCCCAGGAGAAGGACCAACAGCTTTGGCTCCTGTCTCACTCCCAGGTTTCTGAGACGTGGGCGGGGCATGTCTCAGAGGCCCCGACACAGTGGAAATGCTCTCTGAGTTTATACTGTGTTGTTCAGGGCACAATGACAAGAAAAAAAAATAGCCTGAACATGTTTAGTACATACACAATTATTTCCCAAATGTTTTCCATCTGCACTTGCTTGAATCTGCAGATACACAGAGGGCTGAGCACACCATTACCACCTTGAATTCCACCTTAACTCAGTTACATGCCCAGAAGCAAACCAGTAGCAATTTTACTTCAGTTTCAGTCTCAAAGTCACCTCTGGTCTCCATTTAAAAATCGATCCTTTTCAACTCGGGAAGCTGAGGCAGGAGGATGGGTGAGCTCAAAGCCAGCCTCAGCAAAAGCGAGGCACTAAGCAACTCAGTGAGACCCTGTCTCTCAATAAAATACNCAGCTTCCTTGACCTCCCTGTTCTTGAGCGTCTTCATGGGTAAGATGGGAATGATACCTGGTCTCCCTCCCAGAGTCGTCCTGAGGTTCAAATGCCAGGAGCCCCAGCAGAGCCAGCCTCTGACACCTGGGCTGGGACAGCAAATCCCACCCTGTCCATCTGGGGAGGCTCGGACTCCACGTACAATGGAATGTGTGTCTGGGAAAGAGCAGATCCAGGTTCAAGTACAGGAAAGAGGAGTGAGAGGGGATGGGGAGGAAGTAGAGCAGAAGCTGAGGAATGGGAGTTGGGGAGGGAGGAGGAGAGGTGAAGGGAACAGGGGCGTGGAGGACGGGCCTGCTTGAGGAGCGGGGGACCCTGACTGTCTCTCCACCTTCCCTCCCTGCATTCCCTCCAGGAGCGACCCCTGGGGCAGGACGAGATCGAAGGTAACATCTGCCCCCCAAATGCCCTCCACGCCCCCCAGGGACCTGCTCTCAGCTGTGTCTGTGTCACCTCCTCCCATGCACACCTCACACCCCTTCCTGTCCCCTCCACTGCACCCTGAGACCTCCTCAGGGCAGCTAAGTGCCTGGGAGTCCTTAGCGACATGCCCGGCCCATGTCTCAGAAACCCGGGATGAGAGGAGAGGGGAGCCTTAAAATGAGGCCAAAGCTGTGGGTCCTTCTCCTGGGGTTCTGAGGGCTCTCCACCGACCCTGAGGATTGGGGGCTCAGTGAGCAGCTCGGAGCCGTTCCCCCTGCGGGCGCCTTTCCCACTCACTGCTGTTCTGCAGTGCTGGGGTTTATGGTGTATTCCCCTTCGAGTCTCTGTCACTGCCTCAGCAACAGTTTCAAGGAATGCCACTCTTCCCCCCGGCTGTTTCAAGTTCCTCCAAAGTTCTTCTCTCTTCACTTTCAGAGCTCCGGGAAGCATTCCTTGAGTTTGACAAGGACCGAGATGGGTTTATCTCCCATAAGGATTTGGGGAATCTCATGAGGACAATGGGTTACATGCCCACGGAGATGGAATTGACCGAACTGGGCCAGCAAGTCCGCATGAACTGTGAGACCCGGGGGAGGAAGGCAGGGCTGGGCTGGGTGGTGCTCAGGGAGAGACTGGGGAGCAGGGGGAGGGGGAGTCTGTGGGGATACAGGGGGCTACGAGGATTGGGGTGTAGAAAAGAGCAGTCCAGACTGCTCCAGGGAGGCGGCTTTTGAAGTAGTTGGAGGGGCCTTGGGGAGACAGGTCTGGGTGCAAGTCCCAGTTCTATTATTTGTCAATGAAAGTCACTCTGAAAAGTGAAGTTATCTTGGGTCTCAGGTCCCTGGTCTCTGAGTGAAGGCAGGACACTCCTTACCTCATGGTGCCATGGGAAGGAGGGTGGAGGGACAGGCAGGCCAAGTTGTAGTCCCCACAAATTCTGATTAAGTGTGGTTTATCACTGTCACCACTAAAGGTCTATCCGAGGAGTGTGAGGTTGGAGCCATGCTGGATGTCAGCAATGAGCGTGCACTTGCACCTAATGGTGGTGAACTCGGGCACTAGACCACTGAGTCACATCCGCAGCTCTATTTTGTATTTTATTTAGAGACAGAGTCTCACTGAGTGGCTACTGCCTCACTTTTCCTGAGGCTGGCTTTGAACTCGTAATCCTCCTGCCTCAGCCTCCCAAGCCACTGTGATTACAGGCCAGCCTGAGCAACTCAGAGTAACCCTGTCTTAAACAAATAAATAAATCAAAGTGCTGGGGAGGCCCATGGGTTTAATCTCTAGGACAGTGAAACAAATAAAAAATAATATCTATTTTTCAGTGATACTCAGTAAATCTGCGAGAAGAAAAGATTACTGGCAGCAAAACATGAGCAAAAATCTGAGAGAATTCTGAAAAACAAGAGGAATTGGGGTTGTGGATGGGGACATGGAGTTTGCCCTGTAAGAGAGTTAAAATACATAGCAATTGTTTTACAGTACGACACTGTCCTGAGTGCTTAGAGTTCCAAGTGGTTTCAGAATCTATTTTAATTGTAGGTTGGGCTTTTTCAAGTCAGCCTGGAGGCAGTTTCCAAGGGTACACCACACCCAAGTGACCCAGGCAGGTGGCCAAAGATAAAGGCCTTTCTCCTGCCTGATTGGCTGGGCTCTGGCTTCCTCTTGGCTCCTTTAAATGTGGGGTTCAGGCATTTCCCTTGTCCTTGCTTCGCACTTGCTTCACTCTACTGAGCTCAGGATCTGCTGGGCACCCCACAATCTGTAAGTAGCCAAAACTTAAACTTTCCCCTTGTGATTATGTCATGGAAGCCAGCCAGCAAACCCACCCTGAAGGGTGGGTCCCCCTGGGACGAGCTTACAGATAAGTGACGGAAAACTCCGAAGAATTTCATTCTTAAAAGGCACTAGCACAGGAACAGATCAACTGTTAAACAGAATTTCAAAATATTAAGCCAAGTTTTAAACATTCTACATGGCGTATGGGAGCCCTGTCACCCTGCTAGTCCCCAACCATTAGTCCCCAACTCCCCTGGTAATTCCTTCCACACAGTTGATTTTACCCACAGAATTTTGTCTTTTTTTCATCCAGTTCCTGCCATGGAGGAGGAGGGTGTTCAGTGGATAAAAGGACACAGGGAGGCTGGCAGTGACCCATATGGTGACCCACTGCCAAGGTCTCTCACAGCTGGTATCTTAGCAGGACATGCAGGGACATGAGATGTCCTCACAGGGGCCTTTCACACAAAAGGGACTTCAGGATTAGGACAAGGCCAGGACTGATGGGGGGTCAGCCAGCTGACTTTGCAATGCTGGGGTGTGTGGTCTCACCAAGTCGCCCACCCTGCTCACCAGGGAGTGACAGTCTCCTGTACCTCCAGGTAGATGGTGGACAGATGTGGGAGCACAATGACAGTAGACCCGGGATGTGTGTGGGCCGCGCTCCAGGTGGGCAATGGCTACAGAAATGACAGGTGTGCTCAAGACACACCTTGGCCCCTGGCTTAGCTTCATCCTGGGAATGTCCATGTTACTGTAGATGGTTTGAGGAACAGGCCATTAACGGACAAGAACACACTCGGCCCAAAGCCAGGGAGCCCGATGACAGTTCCTCCAAAGAGCTTTCAGCAAATTTGCCAGAGGACTGAGTTACCCTCTCTCCCTCCTGCCACCCACCCCAGGTCTTTGCTGGGTACTGGGATGTTGGTTAGGCAACGAAGCACGCAGGGAGGACAGCTCCAGGATCTGATCTGTTCTAGGGAACCCTCATCTGGAATCGTCCCCCCAGCTAGAGGTCCCTCCAGAACCCAAACCGTCTTCTTCAACCTGTTGCCAAACGGGAAGTGGGCGTGCGGCGGCGATCAAGGAAAACATTTCAAATAAAATAGATAGAGGCCATTACACAAGATGAGCTGCGGGCAGCCCTGCACATCATCCCCACACAATGAAAACAGGTGAGTCACATGCAATTTAATGCTTTGTAACTGTACTGTAAAAAGTAGATGGAAATAGGTGGCGGGTGTTAATTGTTTTGTCTACTTAGTTTTTTATTGCACAAAAATACAGGCGCCATAAAATTGCCCCTTGAAGCCATTTTAAAGTGAATCATCTGGTGACACTGAGAACATACCAATGTGGTCCAACCACCGCCTCCACCTCACTCTGGCCATTTTTGAAGCTGAGTCTGTACCATGGAGTGTCACTCATTGCTCTCCATCCCAACCCTGGCACCTATGGGCGGCTTCCTGTCTCTGGATCTGCCTGTACAGGTGGATCAAGCAGGATCTGGCCCTTGCCTGCGGTGGTGTTTCCAACCTGGGCCACAGGTTCTTCAGGGCTGAGCCATGTCTCCACGTGTGGCTAGAACTCACTATGCTCAGTTGTTGTCACTTGGTAGACTTTTGGGTTGTGTTCCTCTGTCAGTTGTTACAGGAAGTGCTGCTGTGAACGCGGGTACACACTTTTTTCAGGAACGCCTGTTTCCAGGTCTTTTCACTGTGCACCTGGGAATGAAGCTGCTGGACCATGTGGCAATTCTGTTCGACACTGGGGGCTGCTAAGCTGTTTCCACTGTGGCTGCACCTTGCCCTTTCTTTCTTTCTTTGGTACCAGGAATTGAACTCTGGGGCACTCGACCCACATCCCAGTCCTATTTTGTATTTTCTTTAGAGACAGGGTCTCACTGAGTTGCTTAGCGCCTTGCTTTTGCTGACTGGCTTTGAACTTGCAATCTGCCTGCCTCAGCCTCCAGAGCCCCTGGGATTTCAGGGGTGCATCACCATGCCTAGCCATGCTATTAATCTTAATAATCTACTGAAGAATTCCTTTGGTATCCACAAGGGACTGGTTCCAGGACCACCATCAACCCCCCCAAATCCCTGGATGCTCCAATATAGTTTATGAAATATAATTAATAATAATATAATGTAATCATAATACAAAACGGTGTAGTGTTGGTACATAACCTGAGCACACCTTCGCGTGGACAGTAAATCATCCCCAATGACTCCAAAGTCTGATACAATGTAAATGCTGTCACCTTGTATCTTCAGGGAATAATGGCAAGAAAAACGTATATACATCCTCAGTTTCCCCTGTGTCTGACCTGAGGTTGGTGGAATTTGCAGACGTGGAGCCTGCCGATGCTGAGGGCTAATTGAATTTATACTCATTTGATCCAAAATATTGTAATTGTAGCGAGTCATCCCTGAGAGAGCTGCGGTTCTTTGTTCTGCCTGTTCCATGTGCTCTCTGCACCTTTGCTCCATCACCTCCCGGCTGGTGGCTGGTGGCTACCCCCGGCCGCCGTCATGCTGGATAAACTGGATAGTTTTATTCATTTTCTCTCAGGGCGAAGCTTCTCAAGTGTTTTGTTCCTTTTCCTCCCTGTCAGCTCTGGGGTTTTCATCATCCCTGGGCTCCAGGAAGAAGAGAGGGTGGCGGTGCAGAAACGCAGCCACCAGGTGCTGAGGGCTCTACACGGACTGTGCATCCAGGCAGAGCAGGTGAGGACAGGGAGGCTCCGGGCCCACGATGCCCCTGTGCAGGGTTCTGGGGTGCCTCTCAGCCCCGCGGGGCAGGGGCGGAAATAGGAGGACACCCACCTGCACCTCCACAGTGGTGGCAACAGACACAGGTTACCCCTGCCCAAGGGACAGCCTCGTCCCCAGGCGCAGACCCTCTAACTGGCCTTTCCTGATGCCCAGGCTCCAGTCATCGCTGTGCTGTGCTCTGGCGGAGGGCTGCGTGCCCACATCGCCTGCCTCGGGGTCCTGAGCGAGCTGAGGCGACACGGGCTGCTGGATGTCATCACTTACCTCGCGGGTGTCTCAGGGTCCACTTGGTGAGTTGGCTGCACTTCCGATTGGTCAGGAGGGTGAAGAAGGTTTTCCCTTCTGATAACTAAATGTGTGCTGTCTTTTCTTTTTATGTTTTTTTTTTTTAACCCATTAAGTCACAAGTTTTCAGTTTTGTAAAAATTCGATAAATTTTGCCCTGGTGTATTAAAAATAGGTTGGAAATAAAATTTAGATCGTATGTATTATTATTATAATTATACACAATCATTTTTATTATATAATTAGTAGATATGTTGTGTATTATATGCTATACTAAGGTTTTTTTTTTTTTAAATGCCACGAATCTAACCCAGGGGAGCTCAAATACTGAGCCATATCCCCAGCCCTTTTTATTATTTAAAGACAAGATCTCACTGAGTTCCTTAGGGCCTCACTAAGTTGCTGAGGCTGGCTTTGAACTTGAGATCCTCTCACCTCAGCCTCCTGAGTGGCTGGGATTACAGATGTGTGCCATGGCACTCAGCTCTCTTTAAGTTTTTATGCGTGTTTGACATCTGGGAAGCTGGGACTCACTGGGTTAAGTGTCAGATAATAATGATATGTCTGCATGCGGTGCAGTGTGACGCTTTGGCATCTGGGTGCATTGTGTGATTATCCCTCAGGATGCTTAGATCATCCACCTGTCTCCAATATGCATCAATTCTGCTGGTTGAGAACATTTCCAGTCCTCTCTCCTGGCTATTTTGAATGACACGATACAGTCTCACTGCCTGGACCCCCCTGTGTGATGGAACACCAGGACTCACTCCTCTCTGGCAGTAACTCTTTCCTGTTACCAGCCTCTGCCCAGTCCCTGCCTCCCCACCCTCCCACTCTCTGGTGACCACTGTCCTGATGTTTCCTGCGCTCTTCCCCAAGCCTCCATCACCACTGGGTGTCCCACGAATTGCGTGCATTCTGACACTGTCTACCCAGAGTGGCGTGGGATCCCATCAGCAAAAGGGGCTGAGCCCCACAGGACTGGCTCCATGTCACACACCAAGTTCTGCGCCACCAGGACTTCTGAGGGACTGGCTATAAATTCCCATGACCTCCTCCTCGGGTTCCACAATTTCCTAGGACAGCTCCCAGAGCTCAGGAACAACTTTGCTTCCATTTACAAGTTATTGTGAAGCAGAGAACTTACGAACAGCCAGAGGAAGAGGTGCACAGGGCAGGGGCTGGGGGCCGGGGAGCACCATGCCCTCCGAGCACACTCTCTCCTTGCATCTCCATGAGTTCCCCAGCCCAGGAGGTCTCTGAACCCTGTGGTTTAGGGTTTATGGAGGTTTCATCACAGAGACATGATTGATGAAATTATTGCCCATTGGGGATTGAACCCAATATCCAGCCCCTCTTGTCCCCAGCCCTGGAGGTGTGGATCTGGGCTGAAAGTTCCAGGCTTTGGTCTTCCTGGTGACCAGTCCCATCCTGAAGCTGTTAGAAGCCCTGGGCCAAGAGTCATTTCATTAGAACAGAAGGGACAACTTTGTTCTTGTCATCAGGAACTCCCAAGGGCATTAGGGGCTCTGTGCCAGCAATAGGCCACAAACACTGAACTGCTTCCCTGGACCACAGAAGGCCTGGGACAAGCAGTGTGGTAAGTGCCTGTGATGAACCTTCACGTCCATGAGTGGTTTTATGCTTCAGGTGGATGAGACGAATACAGCTGCTCGAGACTCCCCTGCCTTTATGACAGAGCACTGCATTAGGTCTGGGGGACTTGCTCACTCTGGAGGCCCCAGATGGCAGGGATGAAGGGGACTCAGAGCCTGCTCCTATGCCCAGGGCAGACCTTCGTCCACCTGGGCACATTTTCCGTGCAGGAGGTGAAGCTGGACTGGCTGGGGGCTGAGTGAGAGAGGAGGTTAATAATGGATGGCAAGAACCAGCGTGAAGAACAGGGACACAGAGCTCAGGGGCGAGGCTGGTCCTGCCTCTCACACCTAAGAGCCCCAGGTTGCCGCAGTCTGGCTGGGCACAATCAGAAGCCACTTGTCAAAAGAAACTAACTTTATTTTTAGAACCGCACACGCCAAACAAAACCGCCTCTCAGGAAAAACCCTCAGAGCCTCAACTGCCACCACCGGCTTTCCACAAGCCTCTCTCTCCCCCACAAGCTTCTCTCTACCTCCCACAATCCTCCTGCTCTTAAGGCCGATTGGCTGGGTCATGTGGGCGGAGCCAAAAAAGTCCCCCAATGAGCAGCTCCGTGGTCTGAAAGGGCAGGGAAACAGCCCAATGAGCATCACCGCAGAGGAGCCAATCAGCTAGATGTTGCTGGGGCCGAGGAGCCAATCAGCTAGATGTTGCTGGGGCCGCTGTGAGCCAATCATCAGCCGGCAGCTGGAAGTTTGCTGGCAGCTGGAAGTTTGCTGGGGCCCCTTCGGCTGTGGCTCTCAACATCTCCCCCTCTCTGTTTAAACAACAAGCATGTGGCTTAGGGACCGTGCCTGCCTTAGGTTGTCCAATAGTACATATGGTCCTTAGGTTGGTACCATTGCAATTGGATCTTACCCGTCACTGACTACCGGTCCAGTATACAGCCACACCTGTGGAGAGGTCTTTGTACCAGCGGGGGGGTGAGGTTCTTTGCCTCACCTCTGTTGGCCCCCAAATTTTAGCTGGACGATCATGACAAGCAGAAGGGAGGAAGATACACCAAGCCAATTGACGGCTCCTTTTGGAAAAATTGTACCACCGATGACATCATCAGCAAAAATACCCCAACACTACCACAAGTCGCTGCACCAACAGATAGTTCACAATGCATACAGGTGAGCTCACAATGTGTCCAGGCAAGTTCTGCAAGCAGTTCAGTGATGGCTATTGTAGAAGCTGTAGATTGGTTTTATCTTTGACTTCACCAGCACTGGGATGAAGATAGGAATTCTGGCAATAATGGCTAAAGAAAAAATTATGTAACATTACAGAAGGCACTAAAAGAAAACAATTTTCTTAACAATTTACATTATCTTTAAGAGAATTATTAAATATAATGAAAAGGAAAGGTGAAAGTAAACAAACAGATCTGTTAACCTTCTTTTGTGTTCACATATTAAAACAATCTTTAACAGCTGTTTACCCAATTAAATTAAACCATTTAAATCACGTGAATTAAAAAAAAATATTTGGATCCATTTTATCATGAGCGCTCATCATATATGATATATGGACATACATACATTCAAACATATAACACAAAACACAAGTGTGCACACATAATATAATACATACAACACATAACATTATAGTAAAGGCCTTATAACTTTTTACAGGTGAAATCTCCATTGCAATGTTTAAAAACTCTATAGTCAAAAAATAGAACTGATCAGCAAAACATTAACCTAGGTCTGTATGAGCTCAAAAAACAAAATAGAACTTCATGATATGGCAAAGGGCAATAATAAAATAGATATTGAAAAAAGCATCCTGGTTCTGTTGCAGATGTAAGAATAGCCAAACTGGAGTTTTGGATATCAGTTGTTATGGATTTGAGCCAAATCATCTTCTTTTTGGTCTGTAGAAATCGCTTTAGTTAATCTTTCTGGAATCCAAATCGGCTGCTGTTCTCCCTGTGGAAACACATAAACAGACCCCCGACTCCAGACAATCACTGGGTCAGGACCTTGGTTAATCTCTCTGGAATCCAAATCGGCTGCTGTTCTCCCTGTGGAAACACACAAACAGACCCCCGACTCCAGACAATTACTGGGTCAGGACCTTTCCATTGTCCTGTTAGAATATCCTTCCAAAGTACCTTGGGCTTATGTACATTTTTTGGACACATATGCCTTTCCGCAGCACTAAGTCCTGATGAATCCAAATTTAAAAAGTTTAGAGTAAAAAGGGTTATTTTAAGTTTATCTTTGGGGAATATATACCCCTTCCCAATTCCTTCTTTTTGCTTTAATAAGTACATTTTAATAGTTTGATGAGCTCTTTCAACTATGCCTTGTCCCTGTGGATTGTATGGGATTCCTGTTATATGAGTAATGCCAAATGTTGAGCAAAATTGTTTAAAAGAGGTAGAAGTATAACCAGGGGCATTATCTGTTTTTAACTGTTTTGGAACACCCACAGTGGCAAAATTTTGTAAGCAATGAGCTATAACATCTTTAGTTTTTTCTCCGGCATGAAGGGAGCCCATCAAAAATCCAGAAGAAGTATCAACTGTAACATGCAAATATTTTAATTTTCCAAATTCTGGCAAGTGTGTGACGTCCATCTGCCAAATATGGTTAGGTATCAATCCTCTAGGATTGACTCCAAGATTAACTTGTGGTAAAAAGGTCACACAATTTTGACATTGTTTTATTATTTGTCTAGCTTGTTCCTTAGTTATTTTAAAACGCTTTTGTAAAGTATTAGCATTGACATGGAACTTTTTATGAAAATTTATAGCTTCTTCTAGTGTAGAGAAAATATGTATGTCATGTGTAGTTTTATCTGCTAAATCATTGCCCAAACTAAGGGCTCCAGGCAATCCTGTATGTGCCCTGATATGTCCTATAAAGAATGGATCTTTTCTGTCCCAGATTAGACTTTGTATAGTGGAAAGCAAAGAGAAAACAGTAGAAGAAGGGGAAATCCTACCAGCATCTTCAAGAGATACTATAGCATTAACTACATACTGACTATCAGAAAATAAATTAAATACAGAATCTTTAAACATCACAAAAGCTTGTAAAACTGCATTAAGCTCTACCTTTTGAGCTGATTGTTTGGGTACTAAAAATGTAAAAGTTTGATCAGGGGTAACTACTGCTGCTGTACCATTATTTGACCCATCAGTGAATATATTTGGAGCATTCATGATAGGTGTTTTTCTTGTCATTTTTGGAAAAATTACAGGATGCAATGACCAAAAAGACAATAAAGGATTAGATGGTAAGTGGTTATCAAATGAAACATTAGATTTGCACATGATTATTGCCCAAGTATTTAACTCATTAGCTAACTCATCAATTTGATTCATAGTATATGGAGTAATAATTTTATTGGGAGAAATTCCAAACACTCCCTTTGCTGCTTTTATTCCTTTGAGTATTAATTGTCCTACAGCCTCAGGATACCTAGTAAGAATAGTGTTAGGAGAATAAGATAAATGTATCCATAATAATGGACCTTCTTGCCAAAATACTCCTGTAGGAATATTTTTTGTTGGTAGTACAATAAATAATAAAGGCAAACTTATATCAATTCTATCCAAATGCATATTTTCCATATATGTTTCAATGATTTTTAATGCCTTTCTTGCTTCAGGCGTTAACATTCGGGGTGAATTTGGATCTGATGGACCTTTTAGGATATCAAATAAAGGTCCCAACTCTCCTGTTGGTATACCTAAATAAGGCCTTATCCAATTTATGTCTCCTAATAACTTTTGAAAGTCATTAAGTGATTTGAGTTGATCTACTCGTATTTGAATTTTTGGTGGACGGACCATGGTTGAGGATAATAGAACTCCTAAATAATTAATTGGAAAATTTAATTGTACTTTATCTATTGCTATCTCTAGATTATAATTTTTTAATAAGTTTGTAAGTGTGGCATAACATTCTAGCAATGTGTTTTTATCTTTGTGTGCTAATAATACATCATCCATATAGTGAAATATTTGTAGTTCAGGATTTTGATTTCTAAGTGGCTGGATTACTTTGTTAACATAAATTTGACACATAGTTGGGCTGTTAGCCATCCCTTGAGGGAGTACTTTCCATTCATATCTCTGATCAGGACCTTCATGATTCAGTGCAGGGATAGTAAATGCAAAACGTGGACTATCCTCAGGATGAATTGGAATTGAAAAAAAACAATCTTTAATATCTATAACTAAAACATACCAGGTTTTTGGCAAAGCAGACAATTGAGGAATCCCTGATTGAGCAGGTCCCATAATAACCATCTCATTATTAATGGCTCTTAAATCTTGCAATAATCTCCATTTACCAGATTTCTTTTTGATGACAAAAATGGGAGTATTATGGGGAGATACAGAAGGTTGTATATGTCCTTCTGCTAATTGTTGTTTGACCAGGTCATGGGCTGCTTGTATCTTTTCTTTAGTCAGGGGCCACTGAGGAACCCATACTGGTCTTTCTGATTTCCAAGTAATTTTTATTGTCTCAGTGGCCCTTTCTGAAAATCCAACCCATGTCTGTCTGTTCCTTGATCTATTTGTATTGGTGCTGCTATACCTTGTTCTTGTTTTTCTAATCTTTTTCCTTTCCTAAAACCTTGTCTAGTCATAATAGTGGGTGCATTTTGGTTGATGTTATTTGTTAATGTCAAACCTAATTGATCTAGGACATCTCGTCCCCATAAATTTACGGGAAGATGATCCAATACATATGGCTGTATAGTTCCTTCACATCCTTCAGGATCCTTCCAATCTAATACCATTGCACTTCTATGGGGATTAGTCGCCACTCCTAGGCCTCGAAGCGTTTGAGTGGCTTGTTGTAATGGCCAATGTTTTGGCCATTCTTGACGAGAGATGATGCTAAGGTCTGCACCTGTATCCAGTAGCCCATTAAATTCATGTCCTTGAATATTTAGTTTTAGCATGGGGCGAGAATCTAAATTTAAAGAAAGCATAGCCCAATCTACACCTGTGGAGCCTAATCCCTTGGAACCTCTTTCTACAGTACGACTGGAAAATTTATCATGTAGGCTGGGTATTATTAGTAACTGTGCTATTCTATCTCCTGGTGAAATTACTGATATACCCTTTGGAGAACTGGCTATAATTTTTATTTCACCTTCATAATCGGGATCAATTACCCCAGGACTTATCATAAGTCCTTTTAGAGTAGAAGAGCTGCGTCCCAATAATAAGCCTACTGTTCCTTTGGGAAGAGGTCCTTTCACCCCTGTGGGAATGATTTGAACTCCCATCTCTGGAGTTAGTACTGCTCTGGCGGAGGCGCAGATGTCCAACCCTGCGCTCCCTCTGGTTTGTCTGATGAGGGATCTGATGGACAATGTGTCCTGGGCACTACCCTGATGGGGTTGCTGGGTTCCTCCAGTGCTCCGTATATTTGTGGTTTTGGGCCCCGGAGCATTGGGCCCCCCTGTCCATTTTTTGGCAATGGAGCCCGATGCCTTTCTCCACGATATCGTGGATAAACACCTGGTCCTTGTTCGTTTTTTGATAATGGAGTACCCTCTATGGTGGTTTGAGAACGGCATTCATTAGCCCAATGTCTCCCTCTACGGCATCGTGGGCAAATACCTGGTATTCTACTCCTTTGATACCTAGTTTTGTTAAACCCTCCTCCAATGGGGCAATTCCTTTTAAAATGTCCTGTTTGTTCACAATTGTAGCATGTTCTTGGCCTGGCATCTAAAGCCTGTTTTACTGCAGCTGCCACAATTTGCCCTTGTTCATTAATGTCTCTGGCATCTAAAGCCTGTTTTACTGCAGCTGCCACGACTTGCTCTTGTTCATTAATGTCTCTACATAATTTAATATATGTGTTTAAATCTTCATGTTTCCATGGTCTAATGATATCTCTGCACCAACGATTCGCTTGCTCATAAGCCAGGTGTTTTAGTAATGGCATTGCTTGTTCTGTATTCCCAAAAACTCTGGTAGCTGTTTGAATAAGCCTATCTACAAATTCAGCATAAGGTTCATTAGCTCCTTGTATTACCTTAGATAATTGACCTTGTAAACCTCCATGTCCTTGTAAAGTCTTCCATGCCTTAATTGCATCTGCAGCAATTTGTGCGTATACACCAGGATCATATGCAATTTGTTGCTGCTGATCCTCATAAGGTCCCTTTCCTAACAACATATCTAGATTTCTCTGAGGATAACCAGCTGCTGCATTTCGCCTAGCCGTCTCCTTGCAAAATTCCTCATTGGCAACCTTCCATAACAGGTATTGTCCTCCATTTAGCACAGCTTTACACATATTAGCCCAATCTGCTGGCGTCATGTTCAAGTTGTTAATGGATTCGACCATGCTTACAGTGAAGGGTGCTTGAGGACCATAGGTTGTTACAGCCTCTTTTAGCTGCTTCACTGTTTTGAAATTTAAAACTTGGTAAAATCGCTGCCCTCCTGCCTCAAATACAGGGCATGTTAATATTTGAGATCTTGTCTCAGGATCCCAACTATCAACTGCGGGGGTTGGGGACCTCCCAGCATATGGAGGTGGCCTTGTTAGTTGGACACTTACGTCCTCTGGTGATAGAAAGGTGTTAGTAGCAGTCTCCTGTTGTAACTTTCCCCCTGATGGCTTTTTCTGTTTTACACTTTCTTTCTCTGTCTGACTAGCTTGAGAGGCCTTCTCTTTTACTTGAATCTTTTCCTCTGTCTGACTAACTTGAGAGACCTTCTCTTTTACTTGAATCATTATGTCTTCTTCTTCCTCTACCATTGTCTGAACTGAAGGCTTTGGACTAAGCAAACAAGATATGAACGTCCACAATGGCAATGTGCCAACTGGCAGAGTCCCTGGGCTTTTCTTTTCTATTCTTTTTAAATCTTCACCATGATGGTTCCATTGTGATATATTTAACAACTCCTCCTTAAAAAGCCATGGGCTACATTTTTGTATTGTATCAACGTATGCCCTGATTGTTCTTGATTTTACTGAGATGCCTCCTTCCTCTAACAATTTACTTAACACTCTTTCAGTTTGTTTTTTACTAATTTCTGATCCCGTATTTCTACTATAATACAACCCAACAAGATAACGCCTAACAAAACTGAAACAGAGTGAAACAAAATTGGAACAACACAAAATCATTATAATAGCCTCCTGAAATGTCCATCCGTCCTTTCTCCCTATCTGTTCCTCAGATGTGAGCGGTTTTTCTTCCATCTTACACATCTCCAGGGACAGGCAACTTAAAACAAAAGTGAAACAAAATAACAAAAGAAGAATCTTAAAATGGCTACCCATCCTCTTGCCCTGCCCTCAGGGGCGAGCAGTTCACTTACCCTCAGTCGCTCCCCGTGCGAGCCACCAAATGCCGCAGTCTGGCTGGGCACAATCAGGAGCCACTTGTCAAAAGAAACTAACTTTATTTTTAGAACCACACACGCCAAACAAAACAGCCTCTCAGGAAAAACCCTCAGAGCCTCAACTGCCACCACCGGCTTTCCACAAGCCTCTCTCTCCCACACAAGCTTCTCTCCACCTCCCACAATCCTCCTGCTCTTGAGGCCGATTGGCTGGGTCACGTGGGCGGAGCCAAAAAAGTCCCCCAATGAGCAGCTCCGTGGTCTGAAAGGGCAGGGAAACAGCCCAATGAGCATCACCGCAGAGGAGCCAATCAGCTAGATGTTGCTGGGGCCGCTGTGAGCCAATCATCAGCCGGCAGCTGGAAGTTTGCTGGGGCCCCTTTGGCTGTGGCTCTCAACACCTGGTTCCCAGCCACAGGGCAGAGGGCTTAGCCGAACTGCCCTGTGGCTACCCCCAGGTAGCGCTGCTGCCCCAGGAGAGGCAACATCTCCTTCAGGGTGCAGGTGCTGCAGCCTGTGGGTGGGAGGAAGCCTTAAATTCCTGGAGCTGTCCTTTGTGAGCTGTTATGCGCCCCATGTCACCTCCTTGGGCCTTGGTTTCCACAAATGTCAGAGAGGTTAACAGGCTTGAGGGCTGTTGTAAACAAGGTGACAATGGTAAGCAATGCATCCCATAGAAACACAGCCTAAGCTGCACCTTTTATTTAAATTTTCAAGCCGGGTGCAGTGGTGCCAAGCCTATAGTCCCAGTACTAGTGAGGCTGAAGTAGGAGGATCACTTAGAGTCCAGGAGTTGGAGACCAGATTGGGCAACCCAGGGAGACCCTGTTTCAAAAAATAGTATTAAGCTGGGCATGGTAGCACACATCTGTGACACAGCGACTCTGGAGGCTGAGGCAAGAGGTTTGCAAGTTCGAGGCCAGCCTCAGCAACTTCATGAGGCCCTCTCTCAAAATAAATATGAAAAGGACTTGGGATGTGGCTCAGTGGTAAAGGGTTCCTGGATTCAATTCCCAGGACAATAAATTAATTAATAACAATAAAATTTTCTAGTAGCGTTGTTTGAAAGAGCTGTAACAAACTGTAACAGTGTGTCTTCTTTTTAACCCAACACTTCTGAGACCTTAGTGGTCTGGCACGAGGTCAGTACAAATGCTAGTAAGCAGATTTTTCTTTCCTCTCTCAGACTCTCTTTGAGAGTCGTGCACAGTTCACACTCAGCACTTTCCAGTGCGGAAGCTCGAGCCCTGTTGGAAGTGACCGTGAATGTGCAGCTGAGAAGCAGTGTTCCAGACCCACCTCTTTCCAAAGGTGCTTCCGCTTCCCAGGAACCAAGGGGAATTTAAATTGGAAAAATTAATTCAACTTGGGGCTGGGGTTGTGGCTCAGTGACAGAGTGCTTGCCTGGCACATGTGATATACTGGGCTCAATCCTCAGCATCACATAAAAATAGATTAAAAAAAGGCATCATGTCCATCTATAACTAATATGTATATTAAAAATTTTTTAAAAAGCTAATTAAAATTAAGTACAATTGAGAATCCAATTCTTAAGTCACAGTTGTCATATTTCAAGGGCTCAAGAGCTGCGTGTGGCTGTGCTGAGCACGTTGGACAGGGCCAGGTTGGGCAGCACTCAGGAAGTAGAATACGAACAGCAAAACTATTTATTGACTGAACAAATGGATGTCAAGTCTCCTTACTAGGAATGGTCAGGTGTTCCTCCTTGGAAAAGTCTACCTATCTGGGCTGGTTCTCAGCATGATGCTCTCAGGCACGCTACAGAAGATAATGGGAAGGTGGTCGACTATATGGAAACAATCCAGTTCTACTTCACATTACCTGTGTGATCTTGCAGAAGTTGCTTAATCTCTCTGTGCCTCCGTGTCTTCCTCTGTGAATTGAAGATAATCTTATTACTTTTTGTTGGTTTGTTATAAATATCTACAGATAACACCTGTGACAGTCGCCTATCAACTCTTGATAAATGTTAGTCTGAAAAACGCTATTTGGCTCTCATCAATCGCTTCTGTCTTGCTCTCATTTTCCTGTCTATAAAATGGAACTATCACCCCAGAGGCTGTTTGAAGTCTCCCTTGAGCTTTATGTTCTGCAGTCTTACTTACGTCTCCCAGGAAGGGAGGCCTGCGGGGCTGATGAAGGCCCTCCCAGCCCTCTTGGTCCACAGTCAGGCCCTCCACACAGCCTAGCCTGCTTCCTCTATCCCCAGGGCAATGTCTTCATTTTATGCCAAGGACGGGAACTTGGAAGACATCGAGGCCGAACTGAAACGTCGATTTGACCAGAGGGAGTGGGACAGGCACAGTAGCCTGCAGGAAGCCGTCTGGTCAGCGAAGACGTTGAAGAATTACTCTCTGACTGACTTTTGGGCCTACTTGGTCGTCTCCAAACAAACCCGAGAAGTAAGTCACCCCCAGAGGAGGACCTGGGGCTTCAGGGGTAGGACTAGGGAAGATCTTGGCCAACATGTCCCTTTACACCTTTTAAGGCTTTCAGCCTCCAGATCTGGGTGCCTAGCTCTTGCCTCAAGGCTGAAAGATATTGCTCTGGTTGCAGGTAGCAGAATCAGACTCTGATTCATTTATGCCAAGAATAAAGTAACCTGCTCTCTAGGAAAGATCCCAGGGTGTCTGAGGGCAGCAGGGACCCAAGTTGACTTTCTCTCCTTTGTCCCTGGCTGAGTGCGGGCAGATTGATTTTTCAGCTTCTCCATGAGCTTAGTAGAACATGTTTTCCCAGCCCCACAGCAGCCGGGTGTTCACCTCCAGAGCCTCCAACCCCGGGACTGAGCCCCTTGTTGCCTGAAGACACCACCCGGTCATCTGGAGTCAGGGCAGATGCTACCTAGGGTCCAAATGTCCATGGTGCCACGGCGACCTCCATGTGGGGTGCAGTTCTCAGAGCAGGAGTGTTAGGGTGACCATGGGGTGGGAGCCCAAAATGAGGTGGTCCTCCAATGGACTCCTGTTTTTACCTGTTGGGTTGGGCTAACACTGTCCCCTTCTTAGACATTGGAGCAAGGGATAGAGAAAGCCTGCACTATGGGATGGTGGCTGAAAAGACTTGTGGGAATAGGATTCTTGCCAGAGTGTCACCTGGGGGACAGGTGTGCCTGAGCAATGACAGAGGGGACCTGTAATAGAGTGAGAATGGAGTCGGGATCTCTCTCTCTCTCTGTCTCTCTGTCTCTCTCTCTCATAGTTTAATCTGCTGCTTTTAAGCTTCACTGAGATGTAATTGATATACACAGTATTCGGACCTGCATGCGTGTTTAACGTGTACATCTAGATGAGTTTGGACAATTGTATGCACTGTGACGCCATTGTCACAATTCAAGGTACAAACGTATCCGTCTCCTCCTAAGACCTCTGTGCTCCGAGGTGCTGGTGTCAGAGGTGCAGGTCAGGGCTCGTCATGGGCCGGTCCCTGGGATTGCACCTGCTGAAATGAGCCAGGTACAGGAGGATCCAGGCCGCATGGCTCCACTTCCGGGAGGCCTCGGGGACAGTCAAACTGTCATCGGCATGTTGGAAATATCAGGGGTCCTGCAACCCCGGAAGTCAATAAGGAACATTCGGGGGCTCATCAGCTCTGTCAGCAGGGCAAGATTTTTTTTCCATGTGCAGAAGGACGCACAGCAATTAAGACCAAAGCAGGCGCACAGAGCAGGCTGTCTGCTGGGCTTTGTCCCTGAGGCAAGGGCACCGGCTTGTTGCCCCTAGGGTGGGGCTGACAGCAAACTTTGGCTCCAACAGCTATTAGGAGAGAGGGCACTTGACCACTAGGCATTAGCATCCGTTGAAATGACCATTGGGTTATTTAAACAAATATATCTTTAGTTGTCCCCACCTCCTTTTGTCCCTTGTGGTAGGAAAGTCCCCCTGGGTGGAGCGCCTTTTGGCACATATACCTTTAGCTCTGAGGGCCAGGTGGCCCCTTCCTTCTCACCACCTGTCTGTCAAGATGCTGTGCATTTTGACCTTCTGTTGTTACCTTCTTGTAACTTTCCACTCTGCTCTCCCCTCCAGCTGCCTCTCCTACATCCAAAGTCATTTTACATTTAAAGTTAAATACTGTATTTTGAAAGTGGACCATGGAGATTTTCTATTTCTCATAAACCAAGGCTGGAACAGTGGCTGCAGGACCTGGGGCAGAGGGGAGGCAGAAATGGGAGCCTGTTGCTCAAAGGATATAAAGTTTCAGTTATGTGAGGCGAGTCAGCCCTGGAGATCCACTGTACAGCGTAGGATCTGCCATTAACAGAACGGCACTGTACCCTCTGAACTCTGTTACAAGCCTGGTGTGGTGGCAGAAACCTGTAATCACAGTGATTCTGGAGGCTGAGGCAGAAGGATGGCAAGTTCAAGGCCAGCCTCAGCAACTCAACAACCGTGTCTCAAAATAACAATATAAAAAGGATTGCAGATGTGCTCGGTGGTGAAGCAGCCCTGGGTTCAATTCCCAGATACTCCCCTCCAAAATAATATGTTATGAGGCAGACTGTTCCTCCCCCAGTGTGAGCGTTTGAGAAGTTGTGGACACAGGCCCTGTCACCCCTGTCCATGGCTGTTGCCCTCGCAGGTGTATGCAATGTGGGAACTGTGTGGAGGCCCCTTCAGGGATCCCACATGGGGCAAATCCTTGCTCCCACCTGGTTGCACTCCTGCTGTTCCCAAGGGATTTCCCAACTAAATGTGTGCTTTCAATTCCTGGCCACGCGTGTTGCTGGAACCCCACAAGGACAGACACAGGAAGCCTTGCGTTTGCCCCGCTGATCTTCATCTTGTAAGATGGTTAAACACCCAGGCTTTGCGGTCAGACGGTGGGTGTGGAGACCAAGCAGGGCAGTCCACCCCCAGCATTGGACCTCGTGACCACACCAAGCCACCTGCACAAGGTTCAGGGGCAGGGCCAAGGCACACAGGTCAGGCTGCAGTTGATCCTCCCGGGGGCACCCAGGAAAGAGGTGCAGAAAAGATGACGCTTGTGTTTAGAGTCATCCACCGAACGAACAACTGTTGTACACTGAGAGTCGTTTGTTGAAATGGGTTTCCAAAGATGAAAGGGGAGAACGGACATTCCAGCCCAGAGTGACTGTGCAGGGAGGTCCCCATAATGGGAGGAGCCGTGAGGCCAGCCAGGCACCCTCTGCCCTCCAGTCAACCTCGGTACTTTTCCTCCAAGCTGCAGGGCTCTCATTTGTCCAGCATGAAGACGCTTGTGGACGAGGGGACGATGCCCTACCCAATATTTGCAGCCATTGACAATGACCTCCACTCTGCCTGGCAGAAGGAAAAAAACCAGAGTAAGCCAAACATCGGAGGGAGGGGGAGGTTGGGGGTCCGAAGGCACAGGGTGAAATGCCAGGAAGCGCCTCGGACCTTCCCTCTGGGGAGCCCCGGGGGAGCAAGGGCTCCTCGGAGGGCAGCCAGGACCGGGCGCTCAGGGAGAGGGGGGTCCTAGAAGCCACTTGAGGGCACACGCTGGCTGGCTGTAGATCAGACAGTCCTAACAGGGGCACTGGAGGGCCCGAGCAGGGGGTGGCTCTTGCCTTTCACACCGCGTCTTCCTCCTGGGACCAGGTGCTATGGCTTTCCAGAAGTTCCAATTTAGACCCTGAGATGGAGACCTCCTGACCCAGCTCCCTGAGCAGAACATGCCTCTGTCCACGCAGCAAACACGCCTGATTTCTCCCACCCGGGCGGGGTTCCCGTGCGGGACATCTCCTGGCCTCTCCAGGCTCAGTGGTCCCCAGGGCCGCTGCTCAGTCTCTCTCCTCCCAATGTGGAGCCTGTGTTGTTTCCCCACCAAGGGGTGGAGCCCGTCCTTCCAGAAGGCCCTCCAGCCCAGTCCTTCCCAAGACATCAAAACTGCCTCTCCTCCCCAGAGTCCACGGCCCTCCTCACCACATCCTGGACAGGGTCTCACATCACCTCCTTCCCTGGCTGCCTAGTGGAAGTTTCCAGAACAAAAATCTGATGGTGTGGTTTCCCTCCATGGAGTATCCCAGTGACTCCCTGGCATGCGCAGAGAGCCCTCTGTGTCCCAGCGTCTAGACGTCCCTGCGCTCCAGCTCCGACAGCTGGGACTTGCAGCTGGATGATGGGAGTGGGGGCTTGGGAAGGACTGGCAGCAGGATGTCGTGGGCATAGGAAGCTGCCTCCAGCAGAATAAGGACTCAAAGCTCTGGGGGTGGGATCCCCACCGAGTCTCTGAGGCCACGCAGTCTGGAGACTGTGTCCTGGTTGACAGTCTGTGTTTCAGAGATTTTTTTCCCCTGAGCACCTACTGTGTTTGGCTGTGTGCTGACTGCTCACCCTGTGCTTCCTCCCCAGAGACCTGGTTTGAGTTCACCCCTCACCACGCTGGCTACCCTGCGCTCAGGGCCTATGTGGCCGCCACCCACTTTGGAAGCCAATTCAAGGGGGGCAGAATGGTCAGACAAGAGCCCGAGCGAGACCTGACCTTCCTGAGAGGTCAGTACCAGGGTCCGACAGGGATAAGCAGATTATAAAGTGGAGGGGAGATGGGAGTGTCCCTCCTGAGGGTTGAGCTCTGCCCAGCGCCTGTGTTCCTGGAAGGAAAAGAAAGGACTCGGGGGCTTCAGGAATGCGCATTCTTACTTCTGGGTCATCTGTGCCTCTCTGAGGCCTCCTTGATGAGACAGCAGATGACCCAGGAGAGGTGGTTTCATGGCAGGGCTCACATAAGCAGCCTGCTGTGTGTGCAAGAAACCCCTGGCCCTTGACGTTCTGAGACTGGCTTATTTCATTTAGCACGATCTTCTCCACTTGCATTTATTTACCAGCAAATGGTACTATTTTTCTCTATGGCTGAGTAAAACTCTCGTGTGTGTGTGTGTGTGTCACATTTTCTTTATCCACTTGTCTGTGAGTGGACGGCTGGGCTGGTTCCATAACTTGATTATTGTGGATTATGCTGTTATGAACTTGATGTGCCGATATCACTAGAGTACTCTGGTTTTAGCCCTTTTGGATGGATACTGAGGAGTGGGAGGGCTGATCACGGGGTGGTTTCATTCCTAGTCTTTTGAGGAATCTGTACCCTCCTTCCAGTGCAGTTGTACTAATTTGCAGTCTCACTAGCGATTAATGTGTGGACCGTTTCCCCCACATCCTGACAGCATCTATTCTTATTTGTATTTTATTGGTTGGTCCTGGGGATTAAACCCAGGTGCTTTACCACTGAGCCACATCCCAGCCCTTTTTATTTTTTATTTGAGACAAGGTTTCTCCAAGTTACTGAGGCTGGCTTTGAACTTGCGATCTTCCTGCCTCAGCGTCCGGAGCCACAGGGATTACAGGTGTGCACCACCCTATCCAATTTATTACCTGTCTTCTCGATGAGTGCCACTCCTACTAGAGCAAGTTAAAAATCTCAATGTAGTTTTGTTTGCATTTCCTGATTGACAGGGACGTTGAACCATACATTTGTTGATCATTTGTATTTCTTCTTTTGAGAAAAGTCTGTTTAATTCTTTTGTCCATCTGTGGATTGAGTTTTTGGGTTTTTCTTTTTGTGTAGAGTTTTTTGAGTTCTTGTTTTTAAAAAATTATTTATTTTTTAGTTGTAGTTGGACACAATATCTTTATTTTACTTTTATGTGGTGCTGAGAATCGAACCCAGGGCCTTGCACGTGTTAGATGAGCGCTCTACCACTGAGCAACAGCCACAGCCCATTTTTTGAGTTCTTTATTTTTCCTGGAGATTAATGCTGTCTCTGCTCTATCTGATGCAGGTGGCAAAGATCTCTCCCATTCTGTGAGCTCTATTCGCACTCTCAATCATTTCCTTTGCTTTGCAGCAAATTTTTAATTTGATGCTGTTCTGGTATTTGATTCTTGGTTGTAGGTCTTGAGCGTTAGGTGTCCGGTTGAGGAGGTTGGTGTCTGCACTGGTGGGTAGGGTGCTGATCCTGTGCTTCCTTCTAGCAGATGCAAGGTTTGTGCTCTAGTTCCCGGGTCTCTGAGCAACTGTGACTTGACTTCTGTCGTCTCTGTAGGTTTATGGGGAAGTGCTCTAGCCAGCCTTGAAGAAATCAGGAAATTTATTTGGGGTGAGTATTTGGAGAACAGAAGGGTCAAAGCTTCAAGGTATTTTATACAAGGATTTTCACCATACTTTTCCTACACATGGAAGATGAAAGACCTGTGTGTCATTGTCCCCGAAACTGTCTTTCTTGAAATTATTGCCATCTCCTCAGCCTTTATCAGGGGCAGCCAGGGTGATGAGAGTGGCTGAGAGTGCAGGCTGCCTTGGAAGAATTGTTTTCCCAGTTTACACGTGCTGTGTGACCTCTAGAAAGTTACTCAATCTCTCTGTGCCTCAGTTTCTGCATCCATAACATGGGGTGGTAATAGGAGCAGTCATGAGGATTCAGTGAGTTTACCCTGCTCAAGCAGTGGGGACAGGGCCAGGTGGATAAAAGCACTGGGAACACCTGCTCTGTCACACAGTCCTTATGATGTTCCTGAGAAGTGGATGCTATAGTCACTGCATTTTGCTGATATCCACGGAGTCACAGGCCAGTGACTTTCCTTGAGTCATTGGCCAGTGAGCATGGATGCAGGGTCCATGGTGGTTCAGATCCAGGTCTGTGCCTGGATCCACGTCCTTGCTGTGTCTCGTGTGCTCTGGTGACCCAGGAAAGCTGCTTAAGCTGTGACCCAACGTCTCCCTCCTTGAAGTGGAGACCACAGCAATTCCCAGTCTCCTACAGAAGGTGTGAGGTTTAAATGCCTGATGTGTCTAAGATGCCCAGACCAGAGCCGGACACGTAGCTGGACATGGTGGTCCCGTTGGTTGTCTATGGAAGTATCATTCCTGTTGTTAAGAACTCACATCTGAGCCACTGGCCCTTCCCCAAACACCTACTTTTGGTGTCTCCTGTGTGCCAAGCACTGTTCTAGGTGTCCTGCTTGGATGTTCCTTGACGTCTGTGTTCACCACATGTTAGTTAAAGTTGAACGGAGCTGCTGTCCCCTCCAACGGCCCAGCGTTGGCCATGGCTGGGGGATGGCTCTGAGTTCCGCACATCTGGAGGGAGTGCTAGGCTTGCTCCCTGGAAACAGGAGAGTCCTCCGGTTTGGTGTTTGCCAATTTCCGTGGTGTAAATTGGGGATGTCAAGGCAGCGTCTGAGCTCACTGAGGGCGGAGTGGAAGGCAGCTCTGAAGAGCCGCAGCAGGGCCTCGCTGGTGGCAGGCGCTGGCAGGAAGGCCTTCCCGGGAGGCAATCTACACGCGTCTTGGGAGCACTGCGCAGCGCAGCTGGTGACCCTCTCCTGCCTCTGCTCTCTCGCAGACCAGCTGTCCAGCCTGAGAGAAAAGTTCTCACTGATGTACCATCCCATGGAAGGTAAGTACCCCCCTTGTTGTGAGTCCCTGGGGACGCTGGGCATGGGACCCAGCCGCTGACCTCAGGCTTGACCAGTGCTGATCCTTCAGTGCTCGCTGTCCCCCAGGAACCAGCTCCCCGCCAGCTGTGCAGTTGGGGATGGCTGTGTGTCTGTCTCTAGAGTTCATGGGCCGGGAACGGGATCCTCAGTGCAATGGTGTTGGGAGGTGGGGCCCTAAGAAGTCCTTAGGTCACGAGGACTGTGCCTTCACAGGCTGCTTAATGTCACTCTCCCAGGAGTGGCCTCGCCAGTGGGCCTGCTCTTCCCCTCTCCCTCCTGCTGTCTGCCTCCCACCATGGGATGGAGCAGCTCATGGGGTGCCGGCTTCTGGGCCTCCAGAACGCGGGAGATGAGTTCCTGCTCTTTGTAGATGACCCAGCCTGTGGCATTCTGTGAGAGCCGCACAAGACGGGTGACCACCAAAATCAAGAGGCATGTGGTCTAAGTGATGTGCTAAGGCCACAAGCCAGGAGGGGCAGAATCAGAGTGCAGGCCAACACCCTGGAGCGCCAGCACCATGGGCACTGTCCAGTGGGCTCTGGGTGTGTCGAAGGCAGCAAGTGGGATCAGTCCGAGGTGATCGGCAAACTGAGAGGGAAAATATGTCCTATGTGCTAAGAGTCACAAAAGAGAGAGGCTTGACTCCCAGGGAGAGCGCAAAGGAGCACAAGGACGTGGCCCGTGGTGGGAGAGGCCGCACGGTGGGCAGGGCAGGGGGGCCATGCTGCACCAAAGCAGAAGCCCCCACCACTCTGGGCTCAGGTGCCAAGAGCTTCTATTTTGTTCATACAGAAAAGCAGTATGGCTGGGTGTCCCTCCTGGGTGTCCCTCCTGGGCCCTACCTGGCTGTGCCTGGCCAGATGCAGAAACCACCTCAACAAAGCCACTCAGACCTCACCGTGGCTCCAGGCTGGGGTGGGGCAGGGGTGAGGTCCCACCTGGTCCTGAGGGGCTCTGGAGCCCAGCCTGACCCTCAGGCTCTGTCCCCCCTGGAGCAAGGGACTGGGCTTCATTCTCCCACACACTCGCACCATAGGGTGGGCCCAGGAGGGGTGTGTGGGCCAGGGCTCTGGGCACCTGGGAGAACCAGTGGGTGGACTGACTGCAGGTGTGACTTCAAGCAAATACGTGGGAGGAGGCGGGACTGAGCCACCCCGCCACTGGGCCCCCCCCACCCCCGGGCGTCCATGTGCTTCTGAGGGTATTTTTTTGCTCTAAACAGGGCGGGCAATCGCTGGGGCAGGCGTGGAAGTGGCGCTCCTGGATTTGGTGATGGCTTACGTCGAAGATCCTAAATCCCCCAGCATCCAGGAGAAACTCCGGGGGCTGCAGCAGGAACTGGAGGCGCAGAGGAAGGGTCTGTGCATAGGGATGCGGGAGGGCTGGGTCTCTCTCCTCCTTCACCCTCACGGTCTCCTCTCACCGGGGTGGGGGGGGGGTCGGCAGGGGGCTGAGGTGATGGGGAGCCGCAGGGGAGGAGGGACCTAATGGGGTGCTCTGCCCCTGCCAGTGGCCCTTGTAGAAGAGGCACCCTCGACAGTGGGAATGCTCCCTGTCACTGTGCCAGGCTGGATTCTGCATGTCTGTCAGGTCGCTGCGTTTGGTCTTCACACCAGGCTGTGAAATGGGTGCTCAGGCTAGCCCCACTTCCCAGATGAGAAAACAATGGCACAGAGAGGTTGAGTGACATGTCCAGGGTCACACAGTTTGTGCTGGTGTTGGGACCCAAGCACCCGGACCCCAATGCGCATAATAGCCATCCTGCAGGTTAAGAGCCAGAAAAACTGGGCTTTGTAGGAAATCTTCCCATTTTTAAGTGCTGATAACTAATTAGCCTTTGTTTTAGGACATGGCACGAGTTGATCATGTTGGGGATGGGGCTGGGCCCGCGGATTGACGGTTGCCACAAGAGATCCATAGAGTAGGGAATCCATAGATGGGGAAGCACATGACAGAAGTGCCTCCTCTGTAGCAGGGATGGCGCTAGGTCCCCCTCACAGAGTGTGGTGAAGGTTGGGGAGGGGACGCATATGCCCTGCTGAGGCGGCCTGGCTCTTGGGGTGCTCGGCCGGTGTGTGCAGCACTCCCATCTGAAGGGGGGGCTCCACCTACCTTGTGGGTGGGGGGAGGATGGAAGAGGTGAAGGCTTGGGACCAAACCCCAATACTAGAGATACCAGCTTGCAAAGAGGAACAGAGGAGGGGGACAGGGAAGGAGATGGGAAGAAGGAGCCCTTTGGGGGGCAGGGGGAGTGGTGAGGGGCGCTGGGCCAGAAGGGGGTGTGGGGCAGGGGGCCGCCTAGGGTGAGGCCACCAAGAACTGCAGGCGCTGTCAGGCGTCCTCAAAGGGCTGAGTGGACAGCACTATGGCTCTCCTGTGTGACACCTCCTGGGTCTCCTGGGGCAGATGAGTGCCACCACAGCTGGATGACTGAGATGATCCAGAGCTGGACCGAGATCTCCCTGGAAGAGCAGGAGCAGTTCCTGGAATACCTGGCCTATTGCTTCCAGAGGCAAGAGCAGGACCCCATACGGACAGTGCAAACATCAGTGACGGGTGAGTGCCAGGCCGCCAATGCTCCCTGCTCTGTCACCCACCCTCTGCAGGGGCAGCTGCAGGGTCGCCAGATGTCTCCCTCTCTCCCGCTTCCTCACCGCAGCTGCCCAGTAGCACCATCTGCAGCCCAGCCACAGAGGCCTGAGGGACACCCAGGACCACTGGTCTCTGGATACAAGTCAGCTCGGGTGGCCTTTGCAAAAGCCCACGGTCTGGGTGGCTCCAGCAGCAGACACCCATTTTCTTACAGTCCTGGAGGCTGGAGTCAGTCCTAGATCAAGACGCCAGCAGGGTGGCTTCTCCCAGGTCCCTCTCCTAGGCCTGCTCACTATGTCGTGTGGCCCTGCTTTTCACATGTCCCTGGTGTCCCTTCCCGTCAATGAGGACACATGTCCTCCTGGATGAGCGATCTCCTTACCACCTCATTTGGCCCAATCTTCCTCCTTAAGGCCCCATCTCCACATACAGGGCTTCAGCGTAGACTTTGGGCAGTGGGGACAAAATCCATCTCATAGCCCTCACCCTGGCTCTCTCCGTTTCTCCCTCTAGTTGCATGTTGGGACTATTTTGTTTTTCTGCTTAAAACTGCTATATGCTGCTCCAAGTGGGAATGGGGGACCACCTACAACTTCCTGCATGAACACAGTGAGAAAGCCCCTGTTCTGTCTCCTTGATGCCTATGGGGATGGGATGGGGAGGGACAGGGACCAGGAAATCTCAGCTCATCCTTCCCCGGGGGCCGGGGAGAGGCTGGCAGGGCTGGCTGGTCTGAAGCGAGGAACCTCCCCAGGGTGGTGGTCCATGGTGAGGGACCTGTGGCCTGGTGGCTGCATGGAGACATTGTGAAGTCCTCGTCCCTGAGAGCTGATGGTTTTCTCTGGCTCTGAAAAGACACAAACAGCAACATCTCTATTCTTTGTTGGTCAGGCATAGGATCTGGCTGGCATGGACTGTGCTTTCCCAGGCTGAGCCCCATCATGTGGGTAGAAAGAACTCTAGCTCAGAGATGGCTCTGTAAGACTTCAGAAGCTTCTGCTCTTATAACTGAGGAACATCCTTTCCCAGGGCATTGCTGCCCCTGCTCCTGGGAAAGGTCCCCACTCTTGTGATAAGACAACAGTGGGAATCTTTGTGTTCTGGACACTGTTGCCTTTGTGCAAATCAAGAAGGTGCCTTCTTCAGGAAAGGAAGGTCCAAATTGTGCCCTCCTTGGTCATTGCTGTGTGTAGCGGCTGTTGATTCATTTTTTTTTTTTTTTTTGGTGCTTTAACAAAATACCTGAGGCTGGGTACTTTAGAAGGAAAAGAGATTTTAACAACTCAAAGTTTGAGAGGTGGAAAGCCCAAGTTCAGGTGACCCCATCTGTTCAGCCTCTGTTGACAGCCTGCTTGGCTGTACCATAACATGCCATAGAATAAAAAAGGGAAATGGCTATGTGCAGGAGAGGTCAAGTATGTGAAGTGGCTTCAATTTATTGCAACTTGCTCTCTCTGGGACTAATAATTCACTCTGTGAGAGCAACATGAATCCCCAAGAGGATGGTGCCTCCAGGTCCTAATAACCTCCCATGAGGCGGGACCTCTTATCAGTCCCTCCACCCTAGCACAGTCACACTGGGGACTAGGCTTCTAGCACAGGAGCCTTTGGGGACCCTGAAACCTTGGCAGTGGTGAACCTTGGCTGGGCATTGGCCCCCTCTCCAGGTGCTCGTGAGGACAGGGCTGCAGCTGCATGGGTGCACCAAGCTGCACAGTCTCCATAGGAAGGCCACATTAGGAGAGAGGCTGGCAGGTGAGGACTCACTGTTCTCCTCCTGGGCACCGCAGGTGGCGTCAGAGACCGGGCGATGCACACTCGGGAGCTCTTGCACCTGGTCGATGCAGGATTCGCCATCAACACCCCCTACCCGCTCGTTCTGCCCCCAATTCGGCAAGTTGATCTCATCCTCTCTTTCGACTTCAGCGCGGGGGATCCTTTCCAGGTAAGGGAGGAGCCCTGGGTGGTCCTGGTTGGAGGCCAAGCTCTGAGCTCCGCAGCTAGGAACCCGGATGCAGCTGGGAAGTGGGCGGGGTGGGGTGCTGCAGGCAAATCCACTGGCCCTTGGGTCCTGATGCATTCAGGGTCTGGCGACCCCCAGCCGGCCTCTGAGCTTCTAGATCCAGCCCAGACCTTGCTGGACCCCTCTTTGGGCAGGCGGTTCTAGCACCTTCCGGGTCCCGCCGGACCTGTGCTAGTTTGACTGGGGCCTGCTTCCCCCGTGCGCACATCTCAACCCGAGGCCATTTCTTCCCGTTCATCTTGGCTTCCCGGGGTCTGGCTCTCAGCAGCCCTTGCTGAGTGGGAGAAAACCCAAGCGTGGTTTTCACGGACTGGCCTCGGCAACCAGCTCCTTTCTCCTTTCTCTGGTGCGCTGCTCGGTTGTCCCGGCTGCCTGCCCGGCTTGGCCGCCTGCAGCGGCTGTTGCACCTCCGTGTGCCTCAGTTCCCTCAAGCGCAAAATGGATTCCTCCTCTCAGGGCTGTTACACAGATTAAATTAATACCTGGAGCGTTCAGCACAGTGCCTGGCACACAGCGGGGGGTTTCGAAACACTGTCTTTAAAATTACACACCGAGAGAACCCTCAGCTTCCCAGGGGGCATGTTTTGGGAAATGCAGTGGGACAGTTTCAGCTTCCTGCCGATGTCTCAGAGGGTCCTTGCAGCAGTTGAGACGGGTCGTCTTGTTCAGACCCACCATGTAGCTTCTCCAGGTGAGCAAGAGATGCAGGTACATGAGATTTTGGAGTCTGCTGCTGCACACAGGGGTGGACACCTGAAGTAACCTTTTTATAGGTCCCAAATAATGGTACAAGGCCGAGTAAGTACAGAAACCAGCAGGGAGTCATTCACCTTCATAGTATGTGCCTTTTTATTTTTGGGGAATTGAGAACTTAACCCAGGGGCACTTTATCACTGAGTCACATCCCCAGCCCTTTTTATTTGGAGACAGGGTCTCACTAAGTTGCTCAGGGCCTTACTAAACTGCTGAGGCTGCCTTCAAATTTGCAATCCTCCTGCCTCGGCCTTCTGTGTAGCTGGGGTTACAGGCATGCGCCACCATGTCTAGCTGTGCTGTTCTTGATACAATCGAAAACACAGTAGGTCTGTTTACCCCAGCATCACCACCAACTCGAGTGCTGCCTTGTGCTACAGCATCATGGCAGCTGTGACAGCAGAGGTGATGGGGACTTTCCAGCTTCATCATCTTCTCAGGAGGCCACTATCAGATGTGTGATCTGTTGTCAACCAAGCGTCACTATATGGTGAGGAACTGCACCTGTCAACACCTGTTGGTACTGGTGAGGTTCTTATTGTGGTACCTGCCACTTAATATGGGGCTTGCAAATATTTTCTTTAAAAATACAAACACAAGCTGCACACAGCAGTGCACACCTGTAATCCCAGAGGCTTGGGAAGCTGAGGCAGGGGGATCTTGAATTCAAAACCAGCCTCAGCAAAATTGAGGTGCTAAGCAACTCAGTGAGACCCTGTCTCTAAATAAAATACAAAATAGGGCTGGGGATGTGGCTCAGTGGTTGAGTGTCCTCGACTTCAATCCCCAGTACCCCACCAAATGTATACACTTCTGTAATATGCAGTCATACACTCCAGTATAGCATGCTGCATGCGATGGTGGCCACTCAGTGTGGTATGATATGACGGTGCACACCCATAAAGACACCAGTGGGCATCTCTACAGTGTGGACAGACACCCCTGCCCTCACGGTTGCCAGGGCCAGCCACTCTACCCCTGTCTTCTGCCTTTGCACCTGGGCTAGTCAGGCTTCCAGGTTCCAGGATTTCTTCTGAAATAAAGATCTCCAGACATTGTGGCAAAGGTGGAAAGACCAGGGTCCTGGGAGTCAGTCTCTCAAATCTTCATTGTGTAACCCTGAGCAGTGGGCTCACCCTCCAGGCCTTGGCTTTCTCATCTGCAAAATGGGGATGGCATGACCCATTTTAGTGAAGTCTGCAAAGGCTCCTCACAGTGCCGGGTGCTTAGCTGATCTTCAGCAGAAAGGTTGCTGCTCCCAGGGGGTGCGGAAAGGAGCAGGAGTGCTGATACCAAAACAGCAGCCTGTTAAGGTGGAACTTCAGAGAACATGGCACAAAGCTGCTTGTCACCTTGGTGCCACCAGCAGCCTGTGACAATGAGCACTTCAGATGTGCGCCCTCTGAAGAGAGATGTGCTGCGTGTGAGGCTCCCCCCGGATTTTAATGAGGGGATGAAGACAACAAATATAAAAGACCTTGTCCACCATTTTATATTGATTATCCATGCTTTTGGCATATTGGATCTACTAAAATTTAGATTAAAGACAGATTGGCTTGCTTCTTTTTCCTTACTGTTACAGTTTGGACCTTGACTGTCCCCAAGAGCCCTGTGAAGCTCATCTCCAGAGTGGCACACTGGAGGTGGTAGAACCCTTAGGTGGTGGCTCAGTGGTCATTGGTAGTGTGTCCTCACAGGGGATGTGGGGTGCTGGCCCTTCCCCTCTCTCTTGTTGCTCTGTGGCTCAAGATGCAAGTGGTTCTGCTCCCTCCTGCTTCCTACCATGAAGCACTGCCTTGCCACAGGCTCAGAGCCACAGGCCAGTGGATCAGGGGCTGGAACCTCTAAATCCATGGTGCAGAGTAAAACTTTTGCCTTCATAAAATGGTTATTTTGTGTATTTGGTGATAGTAACAGAAAGCCGACCACCACACTTACTTCCAATGCAGCAACTAGACAGTGTCAAAGCACCCTGTAGCTGACCTGCCATCACTAGCAGCAGCACTGGCCTAGGGTGTCTAAGTCACTGTCCATGCCCACTATGAGGTGATAGCATGGTGTCTCTTGTGGTGTTGATGAGATGGGCGTGGACCATGTCATTTGTGGCAGAGCTGAGGTCCAAACCGTCATTTGGTCTCTCTTTTTCTCACCCCCTGAGTCAGTGTGACCAGCCCCTAGGGTCACTCCCAAGCTTGTGAACAGCAGGAACACCATCCCCGGGTGGGCAGCCAAGAGGGGGCGCTTTCTCCTTGTTAGAAGGCATTGCCCCCTCCAAGCCAGCGCCTGCTTGGCTGTGAGTCTGCGCTCCTGGCTGAGGTTCTGTTGGGTCTCTGGGTCCCAGGGGGTTTCTGAGCATTCTGAGACAGGAGCCTATTGCCCTTTGTCAGACCATCAGGGCCACTGCCAAGTACTGCCAGCACCACGGCATCCCCTTCCCCCCAGTGGAGGAGGCTGCGCTCCAGGAGTGGTCTAGAGCGCCCAGGAGCTGCCACATCCTGAGAGGGGCGGCTGGGCCCGTGGTGATGCACTTCCCCCTGTTCAACACCGACAACTGCGGAGGTGAGCACTGGTGGGCGGGGTAGGGAGGCACGAGGCTGGCAGCGCTGGGCAGGGCCGGGTCCATCAAAGAGCACCAGGCTTGCCCTTCAATGACTGAGGGACAATGAGTGTGAGCAGGAGGACTGTGCCCTGTCCACCCCCGGGCCTCCTGGAGGGCACTGCCCTCGCTGTCTCAGCCTTGGGTGGTTTGCATGCCGCCTCCTCTCTTGGGGGCATTTCTGACCTGCTGCCTGTGCACCCTCTGCCTCCTGGGCACCCTACACATCATCCAGGCTCAGGTGAGCAGGGGGGCATGCAGGGTGGGAGTCCTGCAGGGCCGGGGTGCCACTTCCCACGCCGGGCTCTAGTGGCCTCTGGGCCTCTCCACTCTGCCCTCCAGTGAGAGGCTCACTTGCAGGTAAGGGGCATCCTGCCTTCTTCACTTAGCAAATATTGGCTTGTCACCCAGGCGGTGTCAGCTGCTCTTCCAGGTGACGTGGATGAACAGAAAAGAATACAAATCTGTCCTCATGTGGAGCTTCTGCAGGCAGGGGACCCAGATACTAAAATATAGAGAAGTTTCATAACATCAAGTGCCAACCCGTCTTTGTTTGTAAAGTCAAGTAGGGAGCCGGCTGGATTTGGCCACCATGGACATTAGCCCAACCTGGAGTCAGGGGACACAATTCCAGAGTTCATTGTTCCTACCTGGGTGATTTCCTTCAGATGACATCCCGTCATGGAGAGACAGGTACGGCACGTTCCAGGGGGCCGACAGCTACAGCAGGGACATGGTGATGCAGCTCCTGGAGGTGTCCAAGAAGAACGTTGGCATGAACAAGACGAAGATCCTCAGCGAGGTGAAGAACGTGGCCAGGTAGGGGTCAGGCCACCCTGCCCTCCCCTTGGCTTTTGCTCGGTGAACACGTGCTGGAGACTTTCTCTGTGTCTGGCGTAAGGACTGCAGAGGTTAAGAGAGGCCCGTGTCCCTCGGGACTTGCCTCTGTGATGGAGAGAGACCGTGAGCACCTTCAGGGAGAGAATGGGCTAGGGGGAGGGATGAAGAGTGGCTGGCTTCCTGGGGAGCTTAAACACAGGAATTTACTGTCTGTCTGTCCAGAGGCCAGAAATCCAAGCCCAGCGGTGGGCGGGGCTGGCTCCTCCTGGGGGCGTGGGGAGGTTGTCCAGGTCTCCCTCCTGGGCTGGGAAGGGATGGCTGTCTTCCCCCTGTGTCCTTTGACATGCTCTTCCTTCTCTGGGTCTTCTGGGACAATCTCCCCTTTTCGTAAGGAAACTGGTTGTGTGGGTTAGAGCTCACTCGCCAGGTCACTCCACTCTGCCGCTCTAAACATGAATCTCAAAGAAGGGCACAGTGTGATGTGCTGGGGTCGGACCTCAGCACAGGAACTTGGGGGGACACAATTTGACAGACAACTCGGGGTTCCCTGAGAGAACCAGGTCGAGCTACTTGAAGGGTCATGTCAGAGAAGGTTTCTGAATGAAGTGAAGGATCAACTTTCACACTTTCTCCTTGGGGAGGGGGAGGGGGAGATCCCTGGAGCAAGGGTGCTGCGTATGTAGAGTTGAGGTGGAGGGAGGCGGGAGAAGAGCCTGAGAGAGAGAGGTGGAGGAGATGGGGCATCAGTATCAGTGTCCTCTTGCTGCTGTAACAAGTGACCACCAGCTTAGTAACTTTAAAACCTCAGCTTTGTCATCTCACAGTTCTGGAAGTCAGAAATCTGAAGTGAGTCTTGGGGGCTAAATCCAAAGAGTTGGCCAGGCTGATTCCTTCTGAGGGGTCTGGGAGAGGTTCCCTCATTGCCTTTTCAGTTTCTGGGACATTCAGTGTCTGCATTCCTTGGCTTGTGGCCTCTGCCTTGACCTCTTGCTTCCAGCTTCTCCTCTTGTCCCTTTTAAGAAGGACCTGTGTGGTGGCATTAGGCCCACCCTGATAATCCAGGACCAGGGCCATCTACCCACCTGAGGAGTCTTAACTTGACCCCACCTGAAAAGGTCCTTTGCCATGAAGGTGACATACTCACGCTCCAGAGATTCAGACGTGGACATCTGTGGGAGTCTCTATGCAGCCACAGAGAAGTAGGCAGGGCCCAGAGGAGGAAACCCAGGGAGGAGTTGGAATTTTCTTCTCAAGGTACCAGGAAGCCCCAGTTGTGAGCAAGGAGTCTTCAGAGGACCACCCTGGCCCCTGTTTGGCCTGAGGCTGGATGAGCAGAGGACACACAGAGCCCAGGAGACTGTCTTTCCGTCCCTCCGTAGGGAGGCAAGGTGGGAAGCTCCAGGTCCTCAGGTTCCTCTCTGGCCTCAGTTCTCCCGTCTGGAGAAGGTAGGGAAGTGGCTCTGCCCCTCTCCAGGGTCAGTAGGTAAAGCCTGAGGGACACACAGAAGTATCAGTTAAGGGCCAGCGTCCTTAATCATTCTCAGTTAATTCTCAAGCATTTTCCTCAAAATTCCATGATGGTGACTCCTTTGAGTCATTCAGAGACGTTCAGAGCATTAGAAAGGCTGAGATCTTTACCTGGTTCAAAAAAGCTGATCTCAGACAATTGAAGAGACAAGGGAGCTGATTGGAAAGTGTGGGTGCATCTCACAGAATCAGGAGCCCCAGGCCCCAGGGCAATGCAAGCCTGCTCTGGGGATCTGGGAATGCAGATGGCACAGCATATCCAGCAGTGTCCCTGCCCCTCACTGGCACCTCCTGTCTTCTGCAGCTGTGGCCTCTCTGGTGGGTGCCTGCTGAGGGCCATTGCTAAGTAAGAATGACACATGGCAATTTATTTGTCAGCCTACCCAATGTTGCTTAGAGGAACGACTCTCCATATTGACCCAGGTCATTTGCAGTGTCATTGCATGTAAGGTGACCTTGCTCAAGGATCAGGGCAGATTGGGTTTTAGGGCTTTCCCGGTTTAGGACAATCCGGGTTTAGGGCGGTTCCAGGTTTAAGGTGTACCCTGCTGGGAATCGAGCGTATCCTGCTGCCTCAGGCACGCCTGCTCGTTGAGTTCCCATTGAGTTCTTGCGGGATTCAGAGAGTATTTTGGGATTTTGCCCAGAACGTGATTGGGGCCCAGAATGTGAATTCCCCCAGAACGTGTGTAGAGTGCTGGTGTGAGTTGGGGAATAAAGAATTGCTGTTTGAATCTACAAGGCTGTGAGTGGCTCGTGATTGTGTGCCCAGCCAGACTGCGGCATTTTGGTGGTCCGTGCGGGGAACGTCTAAAGCTTGGAGGTAAGTGAAATTGCTCGCCCCTGAGGAAGAGCGAAAGAATGGGTGACCAATTCAAAAAACAATGTGTTCTTGTTTTGACTTATTTTGTTTTTATTCCAAGCTGCCTGTTCCTAGAACTTTCTCAGGCAAACTGGGGAAAATGGTTGACTCAAGGACTGAAGTTGTTTGCCCCCGAGGAAGAGAAATTATTAGAGGAAGGAGGCACCCCAGTAAGACCAAGAACAGTTAGGACATATGTTGATACAATACAAAAATGTAGCCCATGGCTTTTTAAAGACGAGTTATTAAGTATATCAATGGGACCATCATGGTATCCTGTAGAAGGATTTTTCTTCAACAAGAAAGAGATGGCTAGTTCTGTTTACTACATTTGTCTAAGATCTTGGTTTTTACAGACATCTGATTAATTTACAAAGCTAAAGTGTTAAAATATCAACCACTAAATATAA
>NW_026000205.1:2585405-2591801 GCF_001458135.2 Marmota marmota marmota
ATGACATTTAAACAGTGCTCTTTGTTGTAGGACTTATCAGGGGCTTGAGTGACCTAATGTGCTTTCTGCAGCTCTAAGGAGGGCCTGGTATGCTCTTTGGATGGCATTTAGGACATGTCAAATCACAGCTACTTCAAGAGTTGTGCTGTGCAGAAGGTTCCTTCAGGACAGTGTCCCTACAGCTGTGGGCGCTGACTCCATGAGAGCCTGGCTCTGCCTGATCAGAGGCTTAGACACTGGACAGGGACATGCAGAAAACTCCAGGAGAATTGGGCATAAGTAAGCAAGTGGACGCCCTCAGGGGGTTAGTGGGGACTCTTTTCCTGGATGGAATGACTTCAGCTGCGTTGCTGATGACTCTGGTCCTTGCAGAGCTTGGGAACCCACTTTCTGGTCCTTAAGACGTGGCAGTGCTACTGCGTGTGCCCTGGTGGCTGTGAGTGTGGGGTGGAGGCAGATGAGCCCCCGTGATGGGAGCTGGTGAGGTGTCCATGTCCTGCTGGTGGATTCTGTGCTGGCTCTGTGGTCACGGGGCCTCCTGGAAGGAGGAGTCTGGGGAAACTGAGTCAGAGCCTTGGACTGAGGAGGCTGTGTGTGGCTAGAGGACCTGAGGGCAGCCAGTTCCCTGAGATATCCCTGATGGTCTGACAGTTCAGCCAGACATGGGACAACCCTGATGTGGCCTATATGAATGCCTTGAGTCCCTTGGGTCCCCTCTGCCAGCACTGAGTGTTACCACCTCTGGGTTCCTTTGCTCAGTTGGGGATAGAAATGGAGGCAGGTGACACCATTTGGGTGAAGCCTCTCTGGGGCTCAAGCTGCAGCACTCAGGAGGCAGCACATGGGACAGGGCCCTGCACTGCTCCCTGGACCCTAGGGGTACAGTGTGCGCACAGGACAAGACAGGCTGTGCAGGTGCAGGGCCAGAGCTGCCACGGTGCAGGACTGTGTCCTGTCTTGTCAGTTCTCTGCCCTTGGCACCTGGGTCGGCCCTTGGCACAGAGACCTGCTCAAGCCCCAGGGACCCTGAGGAGCTCTGCTCAGGAGAGGTGGAGGAGCTCACCATCTCCAGCCCAGGAGGGCTCTACCAAGAAGTCAAGTTCAAGTTCAGGTACGTTGTGTGGGCTGGAGGTGGGGTTGCAGCAGAGCTTGGGAGACTCAGCAGCTCCTGAATCTGTCACTGGGGGAAATGTGTTTGAAGGCAGCAGCTCTGGGTGGGAACCTCAGGGGGCATCGGGGTCCTCCCTGCTGTGTCTCACTAGTAGCTGCCCAGGCTTCAGAGGTCCCTGTGGGGGAAAGTCACAGCTTCTTGCTTGGATCTCAGCGAGGACCCAAAGCTCCCAGCTGGGGATGAAGAGGAGTGTTCTCTGGAGGACACAGTGGTAGACGTCCGAGGCTCCCGTACTGTGGGCATCCAGATCACCAACAGGACAGGTGTGACGTTCAAGGATCCCATGTAAGTCCCTTCCTGTCTCCTCCCTGAAGGTCATTCAGGTGTCTGCAGGGCTGGTGTCCCCTGAAGACTCTGCTGGCTTGCAGGTGGCCGTCTTCTGTGTCCTCACAGGGTGGTCCCCCTCTGTGTGCATGCTGATCTCTTCCTCTGAGGACACAGGGCACCCCCACCCTACAGACCTCACTTTAGATGAGTCATGTCTTAAAGCTTCTGTACAGATAAGGTCCCGTTCAGAGGCACCGGGTTGGACTTCAGCATGCGAATCTGGGGGCTGCCGGGGGTGGTGGTCACAATTCAGTTCACGACAGGACCCACCCAATGGCTCTAGTGTGTGGGTACAAACCAATCAATCACAGACTTCACGAAGAGCATAGGACGGTGGCTGGACTCAGCCGCCCAGTGGCCCTCCCCTTCTTTGGGCAGGTTGTTTACAGGCCACAGCTCCCGTCCCTCCTGGCTGTCCATCTTTCATCTCAGGTCGAGTCTCTGTCCTGCCAGGAGCTGGTCTCACCCCAACCTGAGAGGTCTCCCTGTCACCCACTCTGCTGTCCCCGGCCTTCCCACCACCCCAGAGTTCTCTCATGTCCTGCTCAGGGCTTGTTCTTGCTTGTGGATCCTCTGTCCTTGTAACTGGGCCTATAGCCCTGGGGGTCAGGCCCCACAGCCCTGCTCATCACGGTGTCCATTCACTCATTCCATAAACATTTATTGGGTGCCTACTGCATACCTGTACGGCAGCAAGCATTTCAGGGGTGGACACTTGACCCACACATGGGAGCCAAGGATCTGCAGGGTGGGTGTGGAGAGAGGTCCAAGCTGTGAAGACACAGGGCTCAGTATGTGCTGGGAGTGACACGAGGGTCCTAGGAAAGGGGGTGGTGCTCTGGGAAGGCCCCAGATGGAGAGCCTGTGGCCTGGGCCTGGATGCTGAGCAGGTAGCCATGGTCCTGGCAGGATTGACTTAGGTCTGTTTAAGGAACAGGATGAAGGCTGGGTCAGGGAGGGTGTGGGAGAAGCCCTGAGTGACATGGGATTGGAGACATGGACAGAGCTCCATCCTGTGCCCTCTGGCGGGTGCCATGGCGTTTGACGCAGGGGAAGAGTTAGCTGTAGGCCGAGTTCTGCACACGTGTGCTTAGCGTTCAGAATGTTGGACAAATCAATGGAGCCGACAGGAGCTTCACGGTAGGTGGTGGGGCTGGGGCAATCCAGGTACCTAGTGGACGAGCGTCTCTCCCAAGTCATGAGTCCCTCTCGTGCAGTGCACAACACTGCCTGCAGACACACGGGGCCCCAACTCCTCTCTCCCAGGCTCTGCTGTCGGAGTGGCCAGGCCCACGTGAGACCACCACCTGTGCTTCCCCCGAAGTCCACCGTCCACTGCTCCTTCACAAAGACGAGCTCCAGCTTCCAGGGCCCAGACGAGCACCTGGCCCTGCTGTTCTCCGTCCCCTTCAGCTACACCCTCCATCGCATCCAGTTTGCCCTGGCCGTGCTCAGGGGGCCGCTGGCCCAGGACGGCCTGGAGCAGGTCTTTGATGGCATCATGGAGAAGGAGGCCCCGGATCCCAAGGTGGTGAAGTGCATCCTGCAGACCCCTCAGGGGGCCCTGGAGCTGAAGGATGGCTCCCTGAGCATCAGAGCCACCGTGTCCAATGTTCATGTGGCCAAAATGGATGTGGTGATGGAGACCAAAGCCACCTAACTCTCCCTTGTCATTTCACCTGGCTGCTGCAGCCCCCGTGGGCGGGTGACCCCAGGGAAGGAGGAATGGGCCCCTGTCATGGGCTAGATCCTCGGGGCCAAATCAGCTATGAGGACACAGGTGCCTAATAAAGCTTGCTGAGTGACGCTGTGTGACCATGTGGCTCCTGGTCTGCTGTCACAGCACAGCCTCCCTGTCCATCTGGGCTCCCTTCATCCCCGCCCTGGGCCCTGTCCCACTTACCCACCAGCAAATCCCTTCCCCCACTCTTCTTCAGGTGGACTCTGTCCCCAGCTGTCCCCTCTGCTCCTCTGGCCTCCTCCCTCCTCCCTCCCCTCCTGTCCTCTCCCCCTACTCATCTCTCCCTCAGTGATGAAGCCCAGGACCCAGGTGGGCCCTTCATGCCTGTGCCCCTTATCACACCTGGCACCTGAATCCTGGAGAGGGTGACAGGAGTCTCAAGACCCCAGGCAGCATCTGGCAAGGACCCAATGTTGAGGGACATTACCATTGTTTGTCACACCCTGCCTTTCCTAAAGGGCTCAGGAGTTGAACTGTGTCCTGCCAGAAGGTCCTGATGTCACAACCTCCAGTACTTGGACTGTGACCTTTTGTGGAAATTGGGTCTTTACAGATGTGAGCAAATGGAGGTGAGGTCATAGGGGCAATCCACCTGCCTCAGTCATATAGTAGCTAGGGCCCAGGCCTGAACCCCAACCTCTGGCTGAGTACTTATTGACTTTGAGGGTTGAACATCTGAACATATAACACACAGGAATTCCTGAAACTCCGTGTATTTGAACTTTTGAGTGGGCCTCCCTCTCAAATTACCTCCAGAGCTGAGGAGAAGCCACCCTCATACAACCCAGGTGGCCTTCCTGCCATTCCTCAAACAGCCTGAACTTGTCTCCATTTCAGGTCACTTACATTTGGGCTCTGTCTGCCATAACTGTTCCTGAAAGATGGCAGATCCTTCTCTCTCCCTCTCTCCATTCCTCATGTCAAGGAAAGCCCTGTCACCGGCTCAGAGGGCCCTTCTTATCACTATCTAAAATGGGGACTCTGACGACTCTGTCTCTCCCCTCACCGTGACGTGATACTCCACAGTGGGAGTCTCTGCCTGACTCCACACTCTACATTTGATCCTGATCTACGTTGACATTCATTTCTGTGAATGTGGGGTTATTATCTTTCTCCTCATCTGCACTACATACTCTAGGTCGGGGGGACTTGGCTTTAACCATCTACCTCCAGTCAAACAAGACACTCCCTGAAAATGGGCACATCACCAACCGCCATTGGATGAATTCACAGGCCAGGCCTTCCTCAGAGATTTGGTGTGAGGAACTTGGGACTCTATGTGGAGAGAGCATTCAGGCCCAAACAGGGCAGCTGTGGAGCTGTGAAGAAGAATGACTGTTGCTGCCCCTGAGCCTAGTGCCCGTGACCTGCTCTGTGATCCTCATAAGTAATGTCTGATGTTCACGCCTGCCAGAGAGTAGGCGAGAATGATTTCCAACGTCTTTTCTATGGCTAACCTTCATGACTGTGTGTTTTCCCCCAGTTAGTTCTTCCCATTAGAACTTCTGGATCTGAAGACTTGAGAGCCAAGTTTAGGCCTTGCTGGAAATGATCCCTGAGATGTCCAGTTGCCCAGCTCTGCTGCACTGATAACAGTGTGAAAAGCCTTGTTGGTGGGCGGTGGGATAACCCTTACCACCGCTTTGTGTTCACAGGTGGAGGGTGGGATTTACAAATTGCTCATGAAAAAAACATAAATAAAATACACTTATTGTGTTTACATTGCATTTGGTTTGATAGAAATCCTGGGTCTCTGTAATGGTGACCTTGAACATTGATGTGGCTTGTCACTAACTTATGCTGATTTTAAGTCCTTTGAGTGTAGGCTGAGGAGTAAATGCAGGAGACTAATACTACATAGCTCCATTGCATGACCTCCAAATTTAGTGAACTGTACAGTGAACTAAAAGCAGTCAGAGGTAGAGTTTATTTGGACTTTATCTTAATTAGAAGACTATAGAGAAAAATTTCCTAACACCTACCAGAGGCCAATGAGTGAACAGTCCAGTTCAGTTCTAAATGTATCCTAGAAAACTCGTACCTTTGTTTTGTGTGACGCTTGCCAAATAGTGCTTTAAATATGGGGAATTTGGTGAGGGAGAAATCCAGGGTCACTTATAGGAGAACAGGAAACTGTGTCCCAAGTCTCAGTCAATTCCTAACCACTCATTACACCTCAGCTCAGATAAAACCATGTGGTAAATGCTGAGTAGAAATGAGAACACAGAATATATTGTTCCTTTCACCATTAATGTAAATTTTAAAAGTCCCAGACAGAGAAATTGTTATTTATGATGTAAACACCACCAGGAAGGAGAATAAACTAGTCTGGAAATCACACTCCTCCAGATCCTCATCACAACACAATCTGGAGATGCACGTAAAGAAAAGGAACCCTAGGTGCTGCTACATTGTATTTCTTGTTTTAAGAATGAGAGACAATTGTGGGTGATATTCATCTTATATTGGTAGGCTTCTGTCTGTATAAAATTATACATGATTTTTTTAAATGCCAGGATGTGACAAAGTGAATAGGGAAATTCCAGTCATTTTTACAAGCAAGTGATGAGAGAAGCAAAATACAGGCTCAGAATGAAGAAACAGGTTTTCAATTCTGTCAGAGCTTTGTGGGTTCACATAGGAGTTGGGCTCATGCAGAGAAACCCACCCATGTGTGGAAGTCTATTTCCCTTCCTGATCCCCCTTCCCCACATGCCCCTCCCCCTCCATTCTCCTCCTCTAACCAACTAGAATTCTTTTTGCTCCTTAATTTTCTTATATTTCATTGGTTCTTTATGTTATCCTATCCTCCCCACCCCTCTTTTCCTACAGACATGATTTTTATGTGAAGAACCCCTCAGTCCTGAGCATGTCCCAGGACAGGAAAACCACACAGTGTCCATGGAAGATCCTGGACCTGTTAGAGGTTACTCCCATGGGAACAGCTCTTTGGGGAAACCCGCCATCTTCTCCTGGTAAACTTTATCCAAGGCTTCAGCTTGGGCCACTGTGAGGTGATTCTTCCAGTCCCCAGAGATGCCTGGAAAAGATGAAGTAGACGCAGATCAGATCTAGGGAGAGGTCTTAAGATGGCGACCTCCTCCCTGCTCTGTCAGGACAGCAAAGTGACCCCTGGGTCATTGGTGAGGCCTTCTCC
>NW_026000205.1:2592879-2631207 GCF_001458135.2 Marmota marmota marmota
ACACAGCAGAACAGGAAGCAGCTGCAGGAAGGTGACCAGGGTCCCTTCTCCAGGGGAAACAGATGCCTGAGCCTGTGGCACCTTCTCTGTCCCCAAGACACACCCACAGGACAAGGGTTTTCTAAGGTCTGCTCACTCCTTTACTTTTGGTTCATTTTTGACCACTTCTGAAAATGCTTCTAAATATTTTAAAGCTTCCCATTCTGTGTGGACCTGTGAGCCTCCCACAGAGCCCCGTGCATCTCTGTGCCGTTCATGGGCATTTTTTCTACACCAGCCAAGTACCTGCTAAAAGTGTGACAATCCAGTCAGTGTAAGTGGCACATCTGCAAACTCAGATGAGAGTATTTATTTAGTTGGGAACATTCAACATCCTCTCCATTTGCTATTTTGAAATATATACTTAGTTACTCTTCTCTACGGTTGCCACCCTGTGCCTCAGGTCACTGGAAGTCATTGCTGTTCCCAGCTGTACCCTGCACCCACCCACCAGGGCTGAGCTCATCCACAGGCCCTGCCTGTTACTCCAGCCCCTGACCCCTCACAATAGTCACCCAAAGTGGCACCTCACATTCATGTCACTTTGTCAGTCAAGAGGGAAGCCAGAAAGGTGGACCTAACTCTGGGATTAGTGCTCTCTGCCCCACCCCTTCTGATGGCTAGGTTTCTGGGAATTGAGGAGGTCCTGCAGCAGAAACCTCAGCAGCCCAGGAGGTGGCATAAGCCTTGGCACTCTGCCTTGGTTTGTGGAAGGGCCCTCTAGAGGTTGCCAGATGCAATAGTTTGGAAGATATGAAGAAAGAGCTTGGAGCTTGAGGAGGGTCTCACAGAAGCAAGGAAATGGAGGCCAAAGGCTCATCTCCTCTCAGTGACCTCCACAGCCTATGCTTAGACAGGGAACGTGAAGGGGAGACACTTAGGACCAGGGACGTCAGAGGGAGTGAGGATGTTGGGGTGTGGGCATTTGCTGGCTATGAGAGGGGGCTCACCTTCTGCAGCTCTTCATAACTCAGCAGCAGGACATTCTCCCTGTGTCTCATGGACATCCAGCCACGAATGTGCTCGATCCACGGTTCATAGGGCACTGTTGGCAGGCACAGGGGTGCAGGTTACACACTGCCAAAACAGGACTGGGCCATCCGTGTCACTCTACACACATTGACAGCTTAACTCACGTATTATCATCCCTTGGCCTCCGTCGTTCAGAGCTTGAGAGAAGCTGCCTTCTTTACAAAGCTCATGTTTTCTTGGTGTGACTAGGGAAAGCTGGGAATAGTGATATTTCAAGAAAGGTAAAGAGAGAAGCAAGCTGGTTTCAGAGACACCCAGGGAGGAGAGAGTTTGATGGTCAATAAGACCAGCCTTAATAAAGAGGGGAGGGAGCTAGATTGGACTAGGAATGAAGAGTGGAATTGGGGGTGTTAGGTGCAAGATAGGCTGAATAAGTTGTCTGCAGGGCATGCCAAACAAAGTTAGCTGCAGGATGACCTGGCTTCTCAATCCCTCTGTCTGGTACTTTATCACCTGTTTGCTTCAAGCCCAAATGCCCAAGACCCTGATCAAGGCTGAACGCTCAACCCCCTGCTCACTGCTAAACACTTAACCACCCTTGTGCCAATGAGGCAGCTTGCAGACCCAGAGACGCCATTAGATTTGGGCTATAAAAACTCCCTGTGCCTGTTCCTGTCTTTTATCATAAAGTTCATTCAGACTCAGGTGGGTAAAATTTTTAATTAAGCTTTTAACCAGCCTCTCCTCAGGAATTACCAACTCCTGGCTACCTCCACTCGAGACCTATGCTGAATGGACCAACATCATCTGGTTCCTGAAGTTATACTAGTCCTCTCTGTCCTCCTGTGGGGGCTCCTTACTTCCGTCCTCTGATTCGCCCACAACACCTGATCTCACCAGAAAGCAGCCAGAATGAGATGGCACCTACTCTCATTTAATAACAAAGAGGGGGGAATGTTGGGAGTTGCCCTGGCTCCAAAGACTAACTTCCCCATCCCACCTAGAAGAGCTGTCCAATGGTGAGCCCAGCTGGCTCACATGATCCTTACCCCCCACAATGAGACTAGCCCTGCTGGCTCACATGATCCTTACCCACCAATCAGAAAGCACCCTGTGCTAACTGTCAAACCATTAAACCATAAAAATGTCATAACTGTCAAACCACCCCCAGCTCTATAAATACGCAGAGCTGTTCCTCACTAAATGGGCATTTCTACGACGACAACGAGCCTTGTTCATTCTTTCGAACCTTGTTCGTTCTTCCAATTTTAATTTACATATAACAGCAAAATGCATTACAATTCTTAATTTGTTAGATCTTGGATGTCCATGGTCTGTACTGATCACCCATCAGCCAAGGGGAGGCTGGAGAGGCTGCTGATCACAGAGCACAGTGACATGCAGAGGGCTGGTGTCATTACCTAGCTACCCAGGACTCCTAGCAGTCCCCTGGATGTGAGCATTCATCGATGTATTCAGGCTCTGCTCCCAGCATAGGGCAACACTGACTTGGGTGCTTCCTGGTACCTGGCAGGAGGCTGTTATTGAGTGAGTATTGGCAGACATCTTTTTTTTTTAACTCAATAGTATGTTTTACTGTTGCATAAACCATTTAGTCAACTAGAACACTGTGATGTCTGTCATTTAAACACAGGATGCAATACATGAGTGTTAACGTATAAACAAATATTCAGTTATAAAGACATTTTGCATACATAGGTAAATGTAGGTTAAAAAAAATGCACTGTAAACTGAGCATGATGGTCCATGCTTGTAATCCAAGCAAATTGGGAAGCTGAGTAGTTTCAGAAGTATAAATTCAGCCTCAGAAACTTAGTGTGGTTTCAAGCAACTTAGCAAGACAAGTCTCAAAATTTGAAAAAGCAGGGAGACCGCTTAAGAATGTGGCTCAGTGTTTAATAATCCCTAAATTAAAATTGCAATCCAAAAAAAAATAAAGTTTAAAATATTACAATTCAGTGTTAAACATCAAAAAATAGATTCCTTATAATTTTTTCTCCAGTATTCAATAGTGAAAATAGTAATATTCGATTTAGAAAAAAAATTATATGCTTTCAAAGATGAGGTTTCTGCACTATGCATGTATGATATTTATGACTGATATTTCTACCAAATAACTTGATAATGCTTAATAAATTTAATCAAAATTAAAGACAACTACTTATTTTCTATATTTAAATGTGTTGTGTCTTTTACTGATCCTCATACACATCGAGGTATAGATAATGTATAGATAATGATTTTACTATACTCTCACAATTGTCAAGGTGTTTATTATAAATGTTTCATTGCTATATAAGGCATACATTTTGGACAAAATCTGTTCAATGTTCACTACTGGCATGAGTTTTCAGATGTTCAATGAGTTTAAAATTTGAATAAGTTTTGGAAATATTATTTAACTTTTTATGTTTTCTGGGCACAATGAATTCTCCAAAAATCAGTAGTGTTTAAGAAATATGTGGCTATGATTTTTTTTTCCCATTTGTATTCTCTCTAACCAGTATATATGCACAGATGCTGAGTATTGGTGAATAAATTTTGGAGGCATTGTCACATTGTCAATTTTCACATTTCAAAACTCTCTCTCTCTCTGCTATGGTTATTGTGGTGAGGATTAAATGTTGACCCTTTCTTAGAGGAATGGTACAATGGTCTCATTTGTAAAGCTTCTCTCCAGTGTGTTTTCTCTGATGACTAGTAATGTATGATATATAATTCAAAATGTTTCTACATTCTCTACATTTATATGTCTTCTTTCCAGAAAAAAATAGCCTAGTGGTGAAAAAGAATTGATTTCTTCTTAAAAGCTTTGCTACATTGTTTTCATTTGTAGGGGTTCTTTTCTGTATAAATTCTGTTGTTAATGAGGTTTAGTTTTTCTTTAAAAGTATTATCACTTTATTTACATTTCACATTCACCAGGGTGTCCTCTGCTGTGATGAATAAACTTTTATTTTTTATTAAAAGTTTTGCCACATTATTCACATTTGTAGGGCTATTCTTCATTGTGAGTTCTGCTGTGGTGAATAAGGCCTGTTTTAATGCTAAAAGCTTTGCTACATTCCTTACATTTGTAAGGCTTCTCTCCAGTGTGAATTCTGCTGTGGCAAATAAGACGTGATATTTGAGTAAAAACTTTGTCACATACTTTGCATTTGTGGGGCTTCTCTCCAGTGTGAGTTCTCCTGTGGTGAATAAAGCCAGTTTTTTGACTAAAAGCTTTGCCACACTCTTTACATTTGTAGGATTCTCTCCAGCATGAGATCTGGTGTGGTGAATAAGGACTATTTTTTGACTAAAAGCATTGCCACATTCTCTACATTTTTAGAGCTTTTCTCCAGTGTGACTTCTTCTTTGGTAAATAAGGTTTAATTTTTGACTAAAAACTTTATCATATTCTTCACATTTGGAGGGCTTCTCTTCAGTGTGAATTCTGCTTTGCTTAATAAAGATTGATTTTTCTTTAAAAACTTTATCACATTCTGCCCATTGATAGGGCATCTCTACAGTGTGGGTTCTTCTGTGGTACATAAAATCTTTTTATTTACTAAAAGCTTTGGCACATTGTTTATATTTATAGGTCTTCTCTCCAGTATAAATTCTCTGGTTTTCAACAAGGACTGATTTTTTTTTATATGACTTCTGGTGTTCACTCTCACTTGTTGTTTTCCATATTTTCTTTTGTTGTAAATCTTCAAGATCACAACTTCTATATTTCCACTTATCACATCATGAAATATATATTTCATGCCCTTTTCTGGTGAATATTCTTGGGTATGATTAGGAGTCATGGCCAGGAAGGCCATGTTTCTATAGTTCTCTAACATCACATCTCTATATAAGTTTTTCTGAGGAGACTGAAGGCATTCCCACTCTTCTTCAGTAAAATCAATGGCTACATCTCTGAATGTGAACAGTTCAAAAGATATGGTGCATATGGTGGTGCACACCTAAAATATCTTCTATTCTGAGGTCTAAGGCATGAAGTTCAAAATTTAAGGCCAACTGAAGAAATTGAGCAAACCCCATCTTTTCCTGGTTCTTCAGGTGTTGGGCCTGCTTAGGATCCTCAGATCCTGAAGAATGTATTTTCTTTGGTAAATATGGTCTTCCATTTCCAGATGGCACCTGGACCTGGCTCAACAAAACCAGGGAATGACTTGGAGATCCCCAGCAACGAACGACATGGATTCCTTGTTGAACTCTCCTGTCTGTTCCAAAAACTCTCTCGTGTTCTCTTATTCCAGCCACACTGCATCTGCCGCCGCTGCTCCCGCCGCCACCATCTAGCAAACATCTTTAAAAGCTGTAAATTGGGACACTCTAGTGTACATGCAGTTATAATTCCGGTTACACGTGGAATGTGGTTTTCTAAGATTATGACTTTAGCCAGTCATATTACTTCTGAATTCAGGTGAGGCTAATCTGCAGAATGGTCCACATCCTTGCACTCAAGAGTTGTCTGGCTGTGGCCACATGAGCATAAAAAATATGTGATAATCTCAGGACTCACCCAATCTACCCAGTGAGCACATACCCCAGTAAGGTCTAAAGGGGTTACCTGGGCACTTGGAAGGAGAGAAGCATGGATTGAACATTAGGCACTGACCTTGGCCTAGGAAGTGAATAAAGACTTGGGGAAGAGATGGAAGGGGAGGTGAGAGGACATGAGCCGCGAGCCCTCTCTCTCATTTAACAGTTTGTAACCCGCATCTGTCTCTATCCAGGGTGAGCGTTCCCAGGTGGGCACAGATGGAATCCACTTGGTATCACCATGGGAGTGAATCAGGCAGAAAATATCAATCAACCAGTGGGTTCCTAGAGAAGGAAAGAAAAGTGATGGTCACTCACTTCATCCTGGCTTGTGAACAAAACTTATGATAAAATACATGACATGCACTTTACCATCTGCCCATTTTAAGCATGCCATGGGGTGGTGCTGAGCAGTGTTCAGCATGTTCCTGCTGTTGCTCAGCCGATGTCCAGAAGCTTTTTGTCTGAAAAACTGAAACTCTCTGCTCCTTAACAACATTTCCCTACTAATTCCATCTTTCAGGCCCTGGAACCCACCATGGGGCTCTCTGTTTCTGTGAACTTGACTACACTTTGCCCCAGGGATTCCTATACTATTTGTCCTTTTGTGCCCATCAGACTGCACTTAGCATGAGTCCCAGTATTGACCTATATTGTAGAAGGAGTCAGCCTGTGTCCTGGTTAAGGCTGAATCTTACTCCATTGTATCAACTCGCCACATTTTGTTTACATGTTAAACTACCAGTGGATTTTTGGATGCTTCCAACCCTTGGCTCTTGGCTGAGATCCTTCTAATATGTCCCAACTTCCCTTGACTTTCTAACCTCATGTCCCTTCAAAGGTCATTGGCCCCAATCCTCGCACAGTTTGCAGTGCTCCTGCCCCATGCCCCTCTCCTGTAGGTGCATGACACATGTCCTTTCAATCCCTTGAATTTTCCAGGCTCTTTCTGATTCCCAGGCACTGTCCATGCTGACCCTCCTGCTCTAGAGTACCCCTCCACCATATGACCTCCATTCCGACTTTTCATTCCTGTTGAGCTGGTATTTCACCAATAGGTCTTCACAGGTCACCCTATTCCACACCCTTCTCCTGTGCCACCACACAAATGCCCAAATCTGCTTACGATTCACTCCTATACTCACTCTAATAATTCAGATGAACCCTGTTGAGCACATAGTCACTCTGTCCTAGACTGGATGCAAGTGGCCTGGGGCACTGCCCCTTCTTCCCCAAAGCAGGGCTCACTGGCATGGAGAGGGCAGGCCATCCATCTGCTGAGTAAGCGAGGAACACAGCCATCGCCTTTCCCATTGATGGTCACTGTTTTATTTCCTTCCCTGATTTGGGGTAGGTCACTAATACTGTGTCTTCATCCTTTATCACAAACTGAGCACATGCTTCTTTCAAAACTTCAGAACTAAAACCAAGCACAGGGAAAGGTATCCCTTCAAACCACAAGTAGCCATCTGTCATGGTGATGAGCTCTCTGTGCAAGGTGCAGGGGTTCCTGCTGTAGCCACCATTGGATGTTGGGGGAGGTACTGGGAGAATGGACTTTGAAGTAAAGTCAAAAGAATCATTAACTTTTCTTGTAGTCAAATTAACTGGGTGATTAAACAAAATTGTGACTGGTGATCAAAATTCTTGGCATTCAGCAATTTTGACTCATTCCGGGAAGGAAAGGATCAGGATGTGAGCATGAGTTCATGGACAGGACCCCATAGCAAGTGCTGCAAAATAACCCCACTGATGATTCCATGGGACCTGTTTATTTGCATATTGAAGAGTTTTCCAAATAGAAATTTTACATGAAATCAATAGATACAGTGTAAAAATAATAGCCTGGAAGGACTTCGTGGAACTGCCGATGGAACACTCTTGACTCTAAAGGACAAGAACCTGCTTCAGAGTCAGCAGACAGAGGGGTGGACTGTCACTGGACTCCAGGGTCCACTCCTCCCTTTCCTTCTGATTAACATGTGGGAGTGGGTTGCATGCTGTCAGGATTTAGGAACTCAGATGAGAGAATCTTCATATCTATCACATGAAAGATCCATCAAAGCTCTGTTTCATCCTTGGTTGAGAACTCTCAGTGCCCAGGGGACTCAGGGACCAACAGCTTCTAATAGTCAAGCAACCCGCCCATCCAGGGGGCCCATAGATAGCGACCTACTGATTCCAGGAATGCTGAAAGATGCACCTACATTTTTGTCAGTTCCCATGGGCTTCTGTCAGCTACAAGGAAAACCAGCTGAAAAATGATGTAAACCCCTCATTGAAGGCAACGGAGTTTCATGTAGATGTTGATGATCAGGAACAAAAACACTTTCCACTTTTCCTGCTGATTCCTGGGAGAATCAATAGACTGAGAACTTATGTGTTGAACTAGGAGCTGTGGACACTGAATCTAGATCTATGTGGCCACACACTGCTGTGTGCACCCTGGGGAGAATGACCAACAGTCGGGGCATGAGTATTCGTCTGGGTGAAGGCAGAGAGGAACTGAATCAGGCAAAGTTGCAGGTAGCAAAGAGCTCCCTTTTATAAAAGGGGAAACTGTTTCCTGAGTTTTGTTTCATTACTAGTATTGCCAAGTAATTCTGGAGAGTTATGGCAATCACGTGACCCTCTGAATGCTCAGTAGTTTTGGAGTGGTGACATGTGTCTAAACCACTGTGAACACTTAATACGTGTCTCCAGTTACACCGTCCCACCAACCCACCAGTTGAATGAGGGAGTGTGGACACCACCCAGGTGACAGAGTAAAATGGTGAGCTTTCTGGTGGTTTAGTGGTGCACTGTGGTGACACGTAATAGTTGGCTTCATTTTGACACAATCATACCCGCATGGGATGTCATTTGCTCCACTTCCGTCCCCAGTTTCTGTGATGTTCCTCCCCCACTTTTCCCTCCTCTATCCACTAGTATTTATGTACTTACGCTTTATAGGGATGCGTTAAGGTGGAGCCCACTGTGCTGTATTTATAATGCACACTGCATGGTTTTGTCCACTCCACTCTCCATTTTCTCACCTCCGTACCCTCCTACCCCCTCAGTCTTTTTCTTCTTCTCCACTGATATTCCCAATATGATACCAGAGCACCTGCCACACACACACACACACACACACACACACACACACCATTCTCACCTTTATTTTGACCTTCGTTTCCCATATGAGCCAAGTCATCTCACCCTTCACTTTCTGAGTTGGCTTATTTCACTCAGCATGACGTCCTCCAGTTCCATCTATTTACTGACAAATGCCATAATTTCATCTTTTGTTATGACTTAGTAATACTCCTCTGTGAATATACAACACATTTCCTTAATCCGTTCTCCTATTGATGGATACCTGGAATAGTTCCAAAACTGGGTTCTTGTGAGTTCTGCTGGTGTATACATTGAAGTGGCTGCATCACTACAGTATTCTGACTTTAGAGATGGATAAATGCCAAGGAGTGGGATTGCTGGGTCCCATGGGGTTCCATTCCTGGTCTTTGGGGGAATCTCCTTAGTTCTTTCCTGAGCAGCTGTACTAAGTTGCAATTCCACCACAATGTGTGAGTGGGCACTTTCCCCACATCCTCCCCAGCATTTATTATTTGTGTAAATGAAGATTGTCTTTCTCAGCAGAGTGAGATGAAATCTCAGTATAATTTTGATTTGCATTTCTGTGATTGCTAGAGAAGTTGAATCTGTGTGTGTGTGTGTGTGTGTGTGTACACACACACACACACACACACACACCTGGTATCCATTTGTGTTTGCTCTTCTCAGAAGTGTCCTTTCAGTTCTTTTGGTAAAATGGTTAATTTATTGGAGTGAGTCCGTGTGTCAGGATTGTAGTGACATTTATATATATTTCCTCTGATGCATACATGTCATAAATTTGTCACCAGTAGTGACCCAGTCATGCTCTCTGCTGGATCCCACAGTGTCACCTGAGTCCATGATCAGTAGTGAACTTCAGTCCATGCCCTGTCCTGGACTAGTGCTATGTCTGAGGGACAGCAGAGTCCAGCACCCACTGGCCTACCGTGAACTCTGTGTGGCAGTACCATTGTTCCTGGTGATAACCAAGTTCCTGTTCTATAAATGGAGAATGCTGGGTGACCCCTGAGTCAGTGCTACACTGGCCACAGTTATCCTAGTGCCCTCGAGGGCAGGCTGTGTATTGTCTTCAGTTATCCCTGGTGGCACGGGAGGCTCTGACTGTACAGCTACAATCTGTCCTTCCTGTCTAGTCCCTCTGCTGGGACTCTCTAAACATGTCACCCAGGAGTTTCCACAGGAACATAATGAAGTAGATGCCTGTACTTCATCTTTACAGAAAATTCACACAGAGTGGGCCAAAGATCTAGAGTAAGACCAGAAAATTTATAACTGCTATGAAAATCAGAGGGTCAAGTCTCCAACATAGAGTCACAGGCTTCCTCCATAAGACCCCTAAAATATAGGATATAAAACAAAGAATGAGCAAATGGAAAGACATCAAATTAAAAGTTCTGCACAGCAATGGAAGCAAGTAAGTGAAGAAAGATGCTAAAGAATGGGAGAGAATCTTCTCCAGCTACCCTTCTGACAGAATGTAGAAAGAACTCAGAGAAACTAATCTCCAAAAACCCAAATACACCAGGCAATAAGTGGGCAAATGAACTAAACAGGCATCTTTCAAAAGAAGAAATACAGATGGTCAAAAAATGTATCAAACCATGTTCTATATTCTGGGCAATCAGGGAAATGTAAATCAAAACTGCAAATCAATTTCATCTCACTCTAATTAGAATGTCAAGAATGAAGACTAATAATAAATTCGATGAGGGCCCGGGAGAAAGGAGCACCTATGCACTGTTGATGGAATTATAAATCAGCACAACCACTATGGAGCTAGGAATGGAGATTCTTCAATGTTAGGAATGGAGTCACCACGTGCCCCAGCTCTGTCACAGCTTGGTATTTACTCAAAAGAATTCCAGTCAGCATAGTAAACAGCAGTACACGCACCCCCTGGTTATGCCAGTGACACTCACAATAACCAAGTTAAGGGAAACAACGTGTCAAATGATGAGTGGATACAAAATGTGGTATATATACACCAGGAAGCTTTATTCAGCCGTAAAGAATTACAAAGTAATGTGATTTGCAAGAAAATGAATTCCAATGGAGAACAGCTTGTTATGTGAGATAAGTAAGACTCAGAAGGTCAGTGGTTGCACATTTTATCTCATATGCAGAAGCTGGAAAGGAAAAAGGAAATAGATGAGACAGTGGAGTCTTAAGAATGAACCCAGGGAGGGATGAAGGAGGGCAGGGGGAGAGGGAAGGGGTGTCTAGCAGTGAAACAGACCTGATTATGCTGTGTGCATGGTGTGTGCCACCTAGAACCCATCTCTTCCTGTGATCATCATGCACCAATAACATAGCAATGTAAAAAGGAAACGGGATCTTACTGAAGGTCATCACCCCACCAAGTGGCAGAGCTGCACTTGGTTCCCGTCTTCCATAGGAAACAACGAATCACAGCTCAGTGAAAATTGCCATTGATTCTCCCAGAGATGGAGGGAGCAGTGGGTCAGTTTTTATCTATTACAGAAGTGAAGATGTTGTTCCCAGTTTGCATTGAGAACATGGTGCAGTGAATCTGTCAATCCAGTGGAGACATGTGAGCGTCGTCATCAGATAGACCAAGGTGCCAATCCTGGAGATCCTTCTGTGCTAGCGGGCCCCTTAGCTAAATGTCCCCTTTTTATCTATGACAGGGGTTGTTTGATACCTGTGTTTCATAGATGAACAGCACAGAAGGAACGTAGGTATTCAACCTTGATGGGTGTGTGTTGATTTTTGTTGTGATGTTCATGGGGACTGATTCAGGGCGTCATGTGAGGTAGGCAAGAGCTTTACCCCTGCATTACATCACAAGCACTGAGTATTCCATATTTTGAGATGGAGTCTTACAAACTGCCCAGAGTGACCTCTAAAATGCAATCCACCTGCCTCAGTCATATAGTAGCTGGGACACAGGCCTGAACCCCAACCTCTGGCTGAGTACTTATTCACTTTGAAGGTTGAACATCTGAACATATAACACACAGAAATTCCTGAAACTCCATGGATTTGAATTTTTGAGTGGGCCTTCCTCTCAAATTACCTCCAGAGCTGAGGAGAAGCCACCCTCTTGCAACCCAGGTGGCCTTCCTGCCATTCCTCAAACATCCCAAATGTGTTTCCATTTCAGGTCACTTATATGTTGGCTCGGTCTGCCATAACTGTTCCTGAAAGATGGCAGATGGTTCTCTCTCCCTCTCTCCATTCTTCATGTCGTAGGAAAGCCCTGTCAGTGGCTCAGAAGGGCCCTTCTTATCACTATCTAAAATGGGGACTCTGACGACTCTGTCTCTCCCCTCACCGTGACGTGATACTCCACAGTGGGTGTCTCTGCCTGACTCCACATTCTACATTTGATCCTGATCTACGTTGACATTCATTTCTGTGAATGTGGGGTTATTATCTTTCTCCTCATCGGCACTGCATACTCTAGGACGGGGGGACTTGGCTTTAACCATCTACCTCCAGTCAGACAAGACACTCCCTGAAAATGGGCACATCACCAACCGCCGTTGGCTGAATTCACAGGCCAGGCCTTCCTCAGAGATTTGGTGTGAGGAACTTGGGACTCTTTATGGACAGAGCATTCAGGCCCAAACAGGGCAGCTGTGGAGCTGTGAAGAAGAATGACTGTTGCTGCCCCTGAGCCTAGTGCCCGTGACCTGCTCTGTGATCCTCATAAGTAATGTCTGATGTTCACGCCTGCCAGAGAGTAGGCGAGAATGATTTCCAACGTCTTTTCTGTGGCTAACCTTCATGACTGTGTGTTTTCACCAGTTAGTTCTTCCCATTAGAACTTCTGGATCTGAAGACTTGAGAGCCAAGTTTAGCCCTTGCTGGAAATGATGTCCGAGATGTCCAGTTGCCCAGCTCTGCTGCACTGATAACAGTGTGAAAAGCCTTGTTGGTGGGCGGTGGGATAACCCTTACCAATGCCTTTGTGTTCACAGGTGGAGGGTGGGATTTACAAATTGCTCAGGGAAAAACATAATAAAATACAATTATTGTGCTTAGATTACGTTTGGTTTGATAGAAAATCCAGGGACTCTGTCATGGTGACCTTGAACATTGATGTGGTTTGTCACTATCTTATGTAGATTTCAAGACCTTTGAGTATAGACTGAGGAGTAAGGTGCAGAAGACTAATACTACATAGCTCTGCTGCATGACCTCCAAATTTAGTGAATTGTACAGTGAACTAAAATCAGTCAGAGGTAGAGTTTATTTGGACTTTACCTTCATTACAAGATTATGGAGAAAAATTTCCTAACACCTACCAGGGGCCAATGAGTGAACAGTCCAGTTCAGTTCTAAATGTATCCTAGAAAACTCGTACCTTTGGTTGTGTCATGCTTGCCAAATAGTGCTTTAAATATGGGGAAATTGGTGAGGGGGAAACCCAGGGTCACTTATAGGAGAACAGGAAACTGTGTCCCAAGTCTCAGTCAATTCCTAACCACTCATTACACCTCAGCTCAGATAAAACCATGTGGTAAATGCTGAGTAGAAATGAGAACACAGAATATATTGTTCCTTTCACCACTGATATAAGTTTTAAAAGTCCCAGACAGAGCAATTGTAATTTATTATGTAAACACCACCAGGAAGGAAAATAAACTAGTCTGGAAATCACACTCCTCCAGATCCTCATCACAACACAATCTGGAGATGCACGTAAAGAAAAGGAACCCTAGGTGCTGCTACATTGTATTTCTTGTTTTAAGAATGAGAGACAATTGTGGGTGATATTCATCTTACATTGGTAGGCTTCTGTCTGTATAAAATTATACATGATTCTTTAAATGCCAGGATGTGACAAAGTAAATAGGGAAATTCCAGTCATTTTTACATGCAAGTTGAGAGAAGCAAAATACAGGCTCAGAATGAAAAACAGGTTTTAAATTCTGTCAGAGCTTTGTAGGTTCACATAGGATTGGTTTCATGCAGAGAAACCCACCCATGTGTGGAAGTTTATTTCCCTTCCTGATCCCCCTTCCCCACATGCCCCTCCCCCTCCATTCTCCTCCTCTAACCAACTAGAATTCTTTTTGCTCCTTAATTTTCTTATATTTCATTGGTTCTTTATGTTATCCTATCCTCCCCACCCCTCTTTTCCTACAGACATGATTTTTATGTGAAGAACCCCTCAGTCCTGAGCATGTCCCAGGACAGGAAAACCACACAGTGTCCATGGAAGATCCTGGACCTGTTAGAGGTTACTCCCATGGGAACAGCTCTTTGGGGAAACCCGCCATCTTCTCCTGGTAAACTTTATCCAAGGCTTCAGCTTGGGCCACTGTGAGGTGATTCTTCCAGTCCCCAGAGATGCCTGGAAAAGATGAAGTAGACGCAGATCAGATCTAGGGAGAGGTCTTAAGATGGCGACCTCCTCCCTGCTCTGTCAGGACAGCAAAGTGACCCCTGGGTCATTGGTGAGGCCTTCTCCCCTGGCCACCATGCGCATTTCCCCTTCTACCTGTCTGGAAAGCGTGTCCTGACTGCCCTTCTCTCCCAAACCATCCTGCACAGAATCCACAAGCAGCGATCCTGACTATAAATCAGAACATCTGGACTGGAACTAAGTCTGACCACTTGTTTTTTGAGCACTTTGGCCCAAGCTGACAAAATTTCTGACCTGGGTGATGAGAGCAGGTCACACCTAGTCTCTCTGCTTTGGCCAATCCCAGTGATCATACCTTCTGCACAAGGAACCCATATTGATCCCTTGCCAAACCCAGTGGCTCCAGTCCCTGGGGGCTCAGAGTCTCCCAGGACGTCCACTCTCCTTCAGCCAAGTTCCTTGGTGCTTTGAGGCTCCAGGTATAGGGTCCTTGTTGGTTGGGACTCCATCCCTGGGACTGCCCATTTGCTCTCACGGTTCCATGACACAGTCTTCTGATTCAGCTTCAGACTTGCCAGGCTGCACCCCTCCTCAGGGTGTTTACCTTTCCTGCTCCTGACCCCAGAGTGCTGTCCTAGCAGACACCTTCACCTCTGTCCATTGGCCTCACTCATATGTTTACTCCATTGCAGTGACTCAGTGGGGCTCTCAGCTCAGAACTGTACATCTCCATCCTCGTTCATAGCAATGATCAAACCTGAGATGTTCTGTGTACTTCCTTTTTGAATGTGCATAAGGTATGCACTTCTAACATATTAGGGTATGAAATCATTTTCACAAATTGCCTAAGAATTACTGCTCAAAGGAATTATACCGTATATGCTCAATAAATATTTTTTGACAGGATTGATAAAGAATGAGGAAGAGACTAGCATAATACCCTACTTTACAGACAAGGATTTTAAAAAAATTCCCTGGAGGGGATACCCAGTGACAGACTGGTGGTGGTGACATGGGTCCTAAAGATATGGACATGATTCTTATCCTTTACTTATGTGATTACAGCATTATGCATCATATACATTAATTTTCACATAGCAGACTGATCTAATAAATTAATAAAAATACAACAATTGGTAACCCAATGTAAGATGTGCATGTAAACAATACACTCAGATGAATATAAAGTAGCAGCATATGTCATATGTCGTGACTGTCCTAATACCACACACGACTCCCATTTTTATAGTTATCTTCATTAGTAGAACAATCTATACTGATTTTTTCTTGGAAGCCTTGGCTCCTCCCCAAGACCCATCACCATCCCTGTTTTATGGCTCTGGGTTCCAGGCTCACTGGGTGGCAGGAATCCTGACCTCCTGAATATCCCTTGAAGTACTTAGTATATTGATTCCATGGGTCACCCTTTCAGATCCATGTGAACTGGAGGAATATGGCAAAACAGGTCCTGCCGCTACTTGGAGTAGACATTTTCAATAGGCCTGAACCCAAGGGTGGGGACATGATTCGTCTTTCCTCACAGGAAGGAGGCCTTACAATGTCTCATAGCAAATGCCCTCCTCTCCACTCTCTCCAGTCGTGTCTTTCTTTGTGTATCTCTCTCTTTAGGGCAGTGCTCTGTGGTAAGTCACCAGTGGAGTGGCCCAGACTCCACCATCTCCAGAACCCCCCTCCTCCCCAAGAAGGGGTCAACCTTCTCCAGGTACCTGCAGCCCATCCCAGTCCCATGAACACAGTTTTCCTGAAGGGCACGAGAGGCTTTCTGGGCCATGAAGGATTCAAGTTGAAATGTCCCAACACCTGCATTCTCAGTGCCGGGGGTAAACACAGGAATGCCCACGTAGTCTAACCCATTCTGAAACCAGGGCATTTACCTTTTCTTGTAATTAAGAAAGGCTTAGTAAATAAAGCTTCAGGCAACGTTTCAAAGTTGGACATCTTGTTTTGTTTCATGACTTGGAAGGAGCTGTTCTTGAGGACGGAGTCCAGTTCTTCTGGACTCAACTTCTTTCCCAGGAACTGACAGATCCTCTCTATGGCGCTTCTTGGGTCCTACATGTGAACATGAAGAGGGAAGCTGTGAACGGCAGGACAGCAGGACTCGGAGGATGGGAAGGGGTGTTAGGAGGGCTGTGGGAGGAAGAGGAGGGGAATGACATCAGATGGGAGAAGCCAGCTGGGGACGCCAGAGCAGGGAGGCAGAGACAGGGCCAGCAGAGGGCGTGAGGTGTGTGGTGATGTGGAGATCACAGGGGCTTCCCAGGAGGCTGAGTCAGGACACCCCAAAGGCAGGGGCTGGGGTTTCTAAGGAGACGCCTGAGATTTCAAGATAAGGCAGGGAGACAAAGTCCCCAAAGGCTAATCCTCTCCCCAAGTGATCCTGCGTCCCTTGACTGACACTTAATAACACACTGGGCTTTACAGTGTCTCCTTAACTTGACCCCATGATTATGGATGGGTTTTCCTGGGAGATCACAGCAAGGAAACAGGTCATTATGAGAAGAAGGGATTTCCTTGGAGACCTAGAGCTCCTGTCAGCACCATTGTCCTTTATTATAGCCATGTTTTCAGGAGCCCCAGTCACTGAGTGACAAGAAGACCCAACTGTGGCAATAATGGAAGAACATGCTGTTGGTTGGAGAGGAGAATCCCAGGCAGTGTGCAGCTTGCTGCTGAGGTGGCTGACGTGGCACCAAGGCTCCTCCCTCAGGACCGGCCTCATGCTGAGGACACAGCAGAACAGGAAGCAGCTGCAGGAAGGTGACCAGGGTCCCTTCTCCAGGGGAAACAGATGCCTGAGCCTGTGGCACCTTCTCTGTCCCCAAGACACACCCACAGGACAAGGGTTTTCTAAGGTCTGCTCACTCCTTTACTTTTGGTTCATTTTTGACCACTTCTGAAAATGCTTCTAAATATTTTAAAGCTTCCCATTCTGTGTGGACCTGTGAGCCTCCCACAGAGCCCCGTGCATCTCTGTGCCGTTCATGGGCAGTTTTTTCTGCACCAGCAGAAAAATAACGTTAGGCTAAGTACCTCCTCAAAGTGTGACGATCCAGTCAGTGTAAGTGGCACATCTGCAAACTCAGATGAGAGTATTTATTTAGTTGGGAACATTCAACATCCTCTCCATTTGCTATTTTGAAATATATACTTAGTTACTCTTCTCTACGGTTGCCACCCTGTGCCTCAGGTCACTGGAAGTCATTGCTGTTCCCAGCTGTACCCTGCACCCACCCACCAGGGCTGAGCTCATCCACAGGCCCTGCCTGTTACTCCAGCCCCTGACCCCTCACAATAGTCACCCAAAGTGGCACCTCACATTCATGTCACTTTGTCAGTCAAGGGGGAAGCCAGAAAGGTGGACCTAACTCTGGGATTAGTGCTTTCTGCCCCACCCCTTCTGATGGCTAGGTTTCTGGGAACAGACAAGGTCCTGCAGGCAGAGAACTCAGCAGGCCCAGGGGGTGGCATAAGCCGTGGCACTCTTCTGGGTTTGTGAGAAGGCCCTTTAGATGATGCCAGACTCAATAGTTTGGAAGATATGAAGAAAGATCTTGGAACTTAGGGAGGGTCTCACAGAAGCTGGAAAATGGAGGCCAAAGGTCATCTCCTCTCAGTGACCTTCACAGCCTATGCTTTGACAGGAAACGTGAAGGGGACACCCTGAGGACCAGGGACATCGGGGAGAGAGAGGATGTTGGGATGCTATAGGTGCCGACTATGAGAGGGGGCTCACCTTCTGCAGCTCTTCATAACTCAGCAGCAGGACGTTCTCCCTGTCTCTCATGGACATCCAGCCCCGAATGTGCTCGAACCATGATCCATAGGGCACTGTGGGGCAGGCACAGGGGTGCAGGTTACACACTGTCAAAACAGGACTGAGCCATCTGTGTCACTCTACACATATTGACAGCTTGATTCACGTATAATTGATAAATGCTGCTGAAAATAAGTAATGCAATAGAGAAGGGGACCTTTTCTGAATTCATTCTATGGAACTAGTAGCATACTGATACCCAACTGGGAAACACAGATTAAGTAAGAAAACAACAGACCAATATTCCTGCTGAACATAGATACAGAAGAGCTTATTAAAATTTCAGCAAATCCTATTCAGCATTAAGATTATACTCAGGACATGTTGTGTTCAGACTTTAGGATTGTACATCAAGAGATGTTGATTTCCATCCAGGGATGTACGGTTGGGTCAACACAGGCAAATCCATAAATGTATTTCACCACATCAATAGAATTTGCCTTGACAGAGGAACTTGGCTGAGCATCATGAGGGCTGTGTGTGACAAACCCCAAGCCAACATCATGCTAAATGGGGAAAATCTGGAAGCATCTCTCCTAATATCAGGAACAAGACAAGGATGTCCACTTTCACCACTGCCATTCAACAGAGCTCTAGAGACTGGAGCCAGAGGTGTTGGCAGAGAAGGGAATCAAAACCTCACCAGTGGGAAAGAAAGAAGCCGCGTTATCACTGTTCGCAGGTGATAGGAGGCTCTGCTGTGAACACCCAAGAACCTTTCCCAAAAAACTCCTAGAACTGATCAATTGAGGAAAATAGCAAGACAAAAAAATCAACATTAATAAACAAGCACTTTTCTTCATCACGAGAATGAATCTGCTGAGGAAGAATTCAAGAATGCAATTCCTTTCACAAAGGTTTCAACAAATACCCAGGTAGTGGAATGTGATGGTGCATGCCTATATCCCAGATACTCAGGAGGCTGAGGCAGGAGGATCGAGAGTTCAAAGCCAGCCTCAGCAACTTAGGGAAGCCCTCTCTCTAGATAAAGTATGAAAAGGGGCTGGGGATGTGGCTCAGTCATAGAGCACTTGACTAGCACCTGCAGAGCCCTGGGTATAATCCCCAGTGCCATAGAATAATAATAATAATAGTAATGCTGAAGTTATCATGTTTTAAAGTCTAACCAGTCTCAAGTCATACTGAAGAGGTATAGTAACAAAAAAGTTTGCTAATATCAAAACATTCACTGAGATCAGTAGATTAGAATAGAAGACTCAGAGACAGACCCACACAGATGGAGTCAAATGATCCTCAAGAAAGACACAAAAAGCAAATTTTGGAGAAAACAAACCCTATTTAATAAATGGTGCTTGGAAAACTGAACATCTACAGGTAGAAGAATGAAGCTAAATCCTGCAGAAAAATCAACTCCAAGTGGATCAAAAAACAGGAATTAGACCATAAACACCGAAACTACTAGTGGAAATCATAGTGCCTATCCTCCGACCTGTAGGTGCAAGCGTTACTTCTGTAAGACTCCTAGTGTTCAGGAAAGGCCGGGAGTTGATAAATGGAGAGGCTCAAGTTGAAAAGCTTGTGCACATTGAGGAGATGACACAGAGAGAGAGGGCTCACAGAAGGGAGCAAAACCTTTTCCAGCCAATTTTTCTTACAGAAGATTAACATGCAGAACATAAAAAGAACTCAAAAATAAGTTTGTTATGATTATTTCTTTCTTCTAATTAGTTATACATACAGTAGAATGCATTTTGATTCATTGTACACAAACGGAACACAACTTTTCATTTCTCTGGTTGTGCAGGAAGTAGAGTCCCACCACGTCTGCACTCACACATGGACTTAGGGTAATGATGTCCATCTCATTCCACTGTCTTTCCTGCCCTCATGTCTCCTCCCCTGCTTTTCCCAATCAAAGTTCCTCTATTCTTTCGTTGACCACCGCCCTTGTCCCTTTTGGTTCAGGATCCACTCATCACAGAGAACATTTGGCCTTTGTTTTTTTAGGATTGGCTTACTTTACATACCATGATATTCTAAACCTCCATCCATTTACCTGCAGATGCTATGATTTTATTCTCTATTAATGCGGAGTAATAGTCCATTGTGTATAAGTGCCACAGCTTCTTTATCCATTCATCTGTTGAAGGGCATCTATGTTGCTTCCAAGTTTATCTATCGTGAATTGAGCTGGTATAAATACTGATGTGGCTGTGTCACTATAGTCTGCTGATGTTAAGTCCTCTGGGTAAAGACCAAGGAGTGGAATAACTGGGTCAAATGTGGTTCCATTCCAAGTTTTCTAAGGAATCTCTATACTGCTTTCCAGAGTAGTTGCACCAATTTGCAGTGCCACCAGCAATGTATGAGTGTGCCTTTTCCCCTTACCACCTCCTACCACACTTCTTCTTGCTTGTATTTTTGAAAATTGACATTATGACTGGAGTGAGATGAAATCTTAGAGTAGTTTTGATTTGCATTTCTCAACTTGCTGAACATTTTTTTCATGTATTTGTTGATTGATTGTATATCTTCTGAGAAGTGCCTGTTTGGTTCCTTAGCCCATTTATTGATTGGGATAAGACCAAAAAACTTAACACCAAAAACCAAATAACCAAATCAACAGATGGGAAATCACAATCATTTCTCAAAAGAAGAAATACAATGGCCTACAATTGTATGAAGAAAATTTCAACTTCTTTAACAACAAGAGAAAAGCAAATAGAAACTACATGGAGATCGTGTCTCTCTCCAGTTACAATGGCAATCATAAAGAACACAAATAGGAATAAACACTGGGAGGGACTGAGTGCAAAGGAGCACATACACACTATCGGGATTGGAGATTAGTACAACACCATGGATATCAGTCTGAAGTTTCCTCAAAAGACTAGGAATGGAGCCAGCATGTGCCCTAATCATAGAACTCCTTGGGATCCATCAAAACAAAGATAGCACACTATAGCAACACATGCCCCCCAGGTGGATAGCAGTTCAACTCCCAGCAGCTGAGCTATGGGACCAGCCTCGGTGTCCACTGATGAATGGATACAGAGAATGTGGTTCATACACAATGGATTTTACTCATCATAAAGAAGGACTAAATTATGTCACTTTGAGGAAAATGGATGGAACTGGAGACCAGCATGCTGACTGAAACAAGCCAGACTCACAGAGTCAAGGGTTGTCTGCTTTCTCTCATATGTGGAAAATACGCAGAAGAAGAATAAAATAGATATACCAAAAAACAAGAGAAAGACCAGCAGAATAGAGGACACAGACATGTATGTGAAGAACACTCACCGTTTCCTTGGATGAACCATTGAAAATACTGTTCCAGTGACTCTGGTTGCTTACATAGTTTCATCATAGACCCATGATAATAACCTGACACAAGAACATCTTTGGGATTTCTCATGATATATATCACCTTAAATTAGGGAAAATGAGAAAATGAAAAATCAGTCTCAGTCAGTCATTTCCCCACCTTGATCTTGATCTTTCCCTGGGCAGTTCTTCCTTAATCTTTATTAAACATGATGGATTCCTTTAATAAAATATTATAGCGTTCATTCACCAAATACACATCTTAACGTTCCTATTACATGGTCATGTGCCAGGAGTAGAGGGGGAAGACCTTGTCTCTTCTTTCTGGGATGCTTGTCTACTCTTCCTGGGAAGCTGCTGGAAAGTTTTAAATGGTAAGTGGTGAGGGGTGTGTGTGCTTTCCCACAATGATCACTAACAGCACACTGGATTAATAAATTATGGAATATTCAGATTCATAGCACATACAGCATTCCCACACTCAAGACCATTGATGAGTCTCACATGTATGACATCCAGACAGTATGCAAGCATTTATAGAAAATTCAGGAATAAGCAAAAGTAATCTGTGGCTGTAAGTCTAGGGAGTTTGCCCTCAGGTGGTGGGCACTGATGGTAGACGGAGACTTTCTGGATTATAGAAATGTTGTACATCTGGTCTGCATGATAGTTGACCTACTGTGGGCATTTGTTCATATGAAGAGACTCTTGTTTACGATTAGTGAACACACACACACACACACACACCACCTGGTACTTAATCATTAGAAACTAACTTTGTATTTGCGCCAACTTTCTTGGAGTTGTTATTGGAGGACTTATGTCGCTACAGGCCTCAGTTTTCTCAGGCAGAGGCTAAAGGAATCCAACAGGAGACATGCAAATAGGTCTATTGGAGCAGCCTCATTGTTAGGCACTTTGTGACATTTCCAAGACACTTGGTTATCATTCTATGATCTTGGCATCATTTAAACTTAAAACATGAAAAAAATCAGAAGTCAACCTTAAGAAAGGATCTTCCTAAATATAGTCTTTGGCATGTAAGATCTTGGATAACCACTGTCTGTGCTGATCATCCATCAGCCATGGGGAGGCTGGAGAGGCTGCTGATCTCAGAGCACATTGACGTGGTAATGACGCAAGCCCTGACTCCTAGCAGTCCCCTGGATGTGAGCATTCATCAGTGTATGCAGGCTCTGCTCCCCACATATGGGCAACACTGACTTGGGTGCTTCCTCGAACCTGGCAGGAGGCTGTTATTGAGTGAGATTGGCGGACATGTGTAAGAGCTGTATGCAGGAACACTCTAGTGTAGATGCAGTTATAATTCTGGTTACACATGGAATGTGGTTTTCTAAGATTCTGACTTGAGCCAGTCGTATTACCCCTGAATTCAGGTGAGGCTAATCTGCAGAATGGTCCAACATCCTTGCACTCAAGAGTGGTCTGGTTGTGGCCACATGAACCTAAATAATATCTGGGAATGGCTGTCTCACCCAATCCACCCAGTGAGCACACACCCCAGCAAGATCTGCAGGGTGACCTAGGCACATGGAAGGGGAAAGCATGGGCTGAACATTAGGCACTGACCTTGGCCTTGGAAGTGAATAGAGACTTGGGGAAGAGATGGAAGGGGAGGTGAGAGGACATGAGCCGTGGACCTTCTCTCTCATTTAACAGTTTGTAACCCACATCTGTCTCTATCCAGGGTGAGCGTTCCCAGGTGGGCACAGATCGAATCCACTTGGTATCACCATGGGAGTGAATCAGGCAGAGAATTTCAATCATCCAGTTGGTTCCTAGAGAAGGAAGGAAAAGTGATGGTCACTCACTTCAACCTGGCTTGTGAACAAAACTTATGATAAAATACATAACATGCACTTTACCATCTGCCCATTTTAAGCATGCCATGGGGTGGTGCTGAGCAGTGTTCAGCATGTTCCTGCTGTTGCTCAGCCGATGTCCAGAAGCTTTTTGTCTGAAAAACTGAAACTCTCTGCTCCTTAACAACATTTCCCTACTAATTCCATCTTTCAGGCCCTGGAACCCACCATGGGGCTCTCTGTTTCTGTGAACTTGACTACACTTTGCCCCAGGGATTCCTATACTATTTGTCCTTTTGTGCCCATCAGACTGCACTTAGCATGAGTCCCAGTATTGACCTATATTGTAGAAGGAGTCAGCCTGTGTCCTGGTTAAGGCTGAATCTTACTCCATTGTATCAACTCGCCACATTTTGTTTACGCGTTAAACTACCAGTGGATATTTGGATGCTTGCAACCCTTGGCTCTTGGCTGAGATCCTTCTAATATGTCCCAACTTCCCTTGACTTTCCAACCTCGTGTCCCTTCAAAGGTCATTGGCCCCAATCCTCGCCCAGTTTGCTGTGATCCTGCTCCATGCCCTTCTCCTGTAGGTGCATGACACATGTCCTTTCAGTCCCTTGAATTTTCCAGGCTCTTTCTGATTTCAAGTCCACGCTGACCCTCCTGCTCTACAGTACCCCTCCACCACATGACCTCCATTCCAACTTTTCCTTCCTGTTGAGCTGGTATTTCACCAGTAGGTCTTCACAGGTCACCCTATTCCACACCCTTCTCCGTGCCACCACACAAATGCCCAAATCTGCTTAGGATTCACTCCTATATCTCACTCTAATACCTCAGACGACCCCTGCTGAGCACTTATGTCACTCTGTCCTAGTCTGGATGCAAGTGGCCTGGGGCACTGCCTCTTCTTCCCCAAAGCAGGGCTCACTGGCATGGAGAGGTCAGGCCATCCATCTGCTGTGTAAGCGAGAAACGCAGCCATCGCCTTTCCCATTGATGGTCCCTGTCCTGTTTCCTTACCTGATTTGGGGTAGGTCACCAATACTGTGTCTTCATCCTTTATCACAAACTGAGCACATGCTTCTTTCAAAACTTCATAGCTAAAACCAACCACAGGGAAAGGTAACCCTTCAAACCACAAGTAGCCATCTGTCATGGTGATGAGCTCTCTGTGCGAGGTGCAGGGGTTCAAGCTGTATCCACCATTGGATGTTGGGGGAGGTACTGGGAGGCTGGACTTTGAAGTAAAGTCAAAAGAATCATTAACTTTTCTTGTTGTCAAATTAACTGGGTGATTAAACAAAATTGTGTCTGGTGATCAAAGTTTCTTTGCATTGAGCAATTTAGGAATCGTTCAGGGAACGACAGGATCAGGATCTGAGCATGAGTTCATAGACAGGACCCCATGGCAAGTGCTGCAAAATAACCCCACTGAGGAATGTGTGGGGCCTGAAGAAAGCCATTTTTTTTGTTTATATGTGTTTTGAAGAGTTTTCATAATAGAAATTTTACATGAAATCAATAGATACAGTGTAAGAATAATAGCCTGGAAGGACTTTGTGGAACTGTGGATGGAAGACTCTTGACTCTAAAGGACAAGAACCTGCTTCAGAGTCAGCAGACAGAGGGGTGGACTGTCACTGGACTCCAGGGTCCAGTCCTCCCTTTCCTCTGATTCACATGTGGGAGTGGGTTGCATGCTGTCAGGATTTAGGGACTGAGATGAGGGAATCTTCATATCTATCACATCAAAGATCCATCGAAGCTCTGTTTCTTCCTTGGTTGAGCACTCTCAGTGCCCAGGGGACTCAGGGACCAACAGCTCCACATGTTCAAGCAACACGCCCATCCAGGGGGCCCATAATAGTGACCTACTGATTCCAGGAATGCTGAAAGATGCACCTACATTTTTGTCGGTTCCCATGGGCTTCTGTCAGCTACAAGGAAAACCAGCTGATCAATGACGTAAACCCCACATTGAAGGCAACGGAGTTTCATGTAGATGTTGATGATCAGGAACAAGAACCCTTTCCACTCTTCCTGCTGATTCCTGGGAGAATCAATAGATTGAGCACTTGTGTGTTGAACTAGGAGCTGTGGACACTGAATCTAGATCTATGTGCCCACAGACTGTTGTGTGCATCCTGGGGAGAATGACCAACAGTCGGGGCACGGGTATTCGTCTGGCTGAAGGCAGAGAGGAACTGAGTCAGTCAAAGTTGCAGGGGCACATGTGCTCTGGACAGACAGAACACTGGGCCCATCAAGAGCAAAGAGCTACCTTTTATAAAAGGGGAAGCTGGTTCATGAGTTTTGTTTCTTTACTAGTATTGCCAAGTAATTCTAGAGAGTTATGGCAATCACGTGACCCTGTGAGTGCTCAGTAGTTATGGAGTGGTGACATGTGTCTAAAGCACTGAGCACACTTAATATGTGTCACCAGTTACACCGTCCACCAGTCCCATGAGTTGAATGAGGAAATGTGGACACCACCAGGCGACAGAGTAAAATGGTGAGCTTTCTGGTGGTTTAGTGGTGCACTGTGGTGACACGTAATAGTTGGCTTCATTTTGACACAATCATACCCGCATGGGATGTCATTTTCTCCACTTCTGTCCCCAGTGGCTGTGATGTTCCTCCCCCACTTTTCCCTCCTCTATCCACTAGTATTTATGTACTTATGCTTTATAGGGATGCATTAAGGTGGAGCCCACTGTGCTGTATTTATAATGCACACTGCATGGTTTTGTCCACTCCACTCTCCATTTTCTCACCTCCGGTCCCTCCTACCCCCTCAGTCTTTTTCTTCTTCTCCACTGATATTCCCTCTATCTTTATGATACCAGAGAACCTGCCACACACACACACACACACACACACTCCTCACCTTTATTTTGACCTTCGTTCCTCATATGAGCCAAGTCATCTCACCCTTCCCTTTCTGAGTTGGCTTATTTCACTCAGCATGACGTCCTCCAGTTCCATCTATTTATTGGAAATGCCGTGATTTCATCTTTTGTTATGACTTAATAATACTCCTCTGTGTGTATACACCACATTTCATTAATCCATTCTCCTGTTGATGGGTACCTGGGCTAGTTCCAAAACTGGGTTCTTGTGAGTTCTACTGGTGTATACGTTGACGTGGCTGCATCACTACAGTGTTCTAACTTTAGAGATGGATAAATGCCAAGAAGTGGGATTGCTGGGTCCCATGGGGTTCCATTCCTGGTCTTTGGGGGAATCTCCATAGTTCTTTCCTGAGAGGTTGTACTAAGTTTCAGTTCCATCCACAATGTGTGAGAGTGCCCTTTCCCCACGTCCTCCTCAGCATTTATTATTTGTGTTCATGAAGATTGTCTTTCTGAGCAGAGTGAGATGAAATCTCAATGTCGTTTTGATTGCATTTCTGTGATTGCTAGGAAAGTTGAACATTTTTTTTAAAGAGAGAGAGAGAGAATTTCTTTAATATTTATTTTTTAGTTTTTGGCGGACACAACATCTTTGTTTGTATGTGGTGCTGAGGATCGAACCCGGGCTGCACACATGCCAGGCGAGTGCGCTACTGCTTGAGCCACATCCCCAGCCCAAACATTTTTTCATGTATTTGTTGGTCATTTGTATTTCTTCTTCTGAGAAGTGTCTATTGAGTTCTTTTAATAAAATGGTTACTTTATTGGAATGAGTCCCGGTGTCAGGAGTGTGGTGACACTTACATTTAGTTCCTCTGAAGCACCCTCTGCCTATAGTTGTCACAAGGTGTGACCCAGTCATGCTCTCTGCTGGATCCCACAGGCCCATGCTCAGTTCTGAACTTCAGTCCATGCCCTGTCCTGGACCAGTGCTATGACTGAGGGACAGCAGAGTCCAGCACCCACTGGCCTACTGTGATCTCTGTGCTGCAGCACCCTTGTTCCTGGTGATAAGCAAGTTCATGTTCTATAAATGGAGTACGCTGGGTGACCCCTGAGTCAGTGCTGTGCTGGCCACAGTTATCCTAGTGCCCTCGATTGCCCGCTGTGTATGGTCTGCAGTTATCCCTGGTGGCACCGGAGGCTCTGACTGTACGGTTACAATCTGTCCTTCCTGTCTAGTCCCTCTGCTGGGACTCTCCAAACTTGTCACCCAGGAGTTTCCACAATATAGTGCTAGAAACCACCATGAAATGACTGTTAGGATTCCAAAGAGGAATCCCTCAGCACCAGCTTGATCAATAGCAGCATTTATTTGGGAACTCAAGTGTGGGCTGAAGGGTCTCTTGAGTGACAGATAGAGAAAAATATTCCATCCAGGTAGGTGAGGGGTGGTGCCCCTCCTCTGGGAACACACTTGGGGCAGCAGACCATGGTGGTGTGCCTGCCGACTCCCCAGGGTTTGTTCTGCTCTCTGTCTTCTAGTTTCTCCAGCATTTTTAAGCTGTATTTTATCAAAGGCTTTTTCTGCTTGTGGGGTGATGGTGTAATTCTTGTCCTTAATTCTGCTCTGTGAGGAATTACACTTACTGATTTATGTATGTTGAAGCCACTGTGCATCCCTGGGGGAATCCCACTTGACCATGGTGCCCCACCTTCATGATCTGTTTTGAAAGCACTTTGTTAACAGTTCATTAGTTATTTTTGGTGTCTATGTGTAGAGAGAAATGGGTCTGTGGTTTTCTTTCCTTTTTCTATGTCTGGTTTGTATATAAGAAGGATATCAGCTTCCCAGAACAAATTTGGGTGGGTTCCCCCCCTTTCTATTCCATGGAATGATTTGAGGAAGAAGAATATAAGATTTTATTTCAGCGATCGGTAGAATTTGGCTGAGAACACGGCTGGTTTGGGGTTTCCCTTTTTAGAAAGCTTTTAATTTCTGCTTCAATCCCATAGTTTGATATTGGCTGTTTAGGTTTTCAATATCCCCATGTCTTGATTTGGGCAGGTCATATTGTCTAGAAATGTGTCAGTATCTTCTGGATTTTCCAGTTTGTTGGAGCATAACTTTTCCAGATAGTTTCTACTAATCCTCTGAATTTCAGATGTGTCTGTGCTGGTATCTTCTTCTTAGTCCGTAAATTAGTGGATTGGGTTCTTCTCTCTCTTTCTCTTGCTTGGTTTGGGTAGGGTTTATCAATCTTCTTGATCCTTTCACAGAACCAACTCTGTTGTATTGGTTCTTTGAATGTTGTTTATTCTTAATTTCATTAATTTTGACTCTGATTTTAATTATTTTCCATTTCTAATTATTTTGAAATTATTTTTTTCTTCCTTTTCTAGTATCTTGAGGTCTAGTGTCTTGATCCCTAACATTAGAATATTAGGGATCTTTCTATTTTTTTTTAGATGGAGGCCCTTAATGCTATAAACTTTCCTCTTAGAACTCTTTCATAACATCCCAGAGATTTTATGTTGGTCTCAGTTCTCTGTCCCTCCCCTGGTGTCATCTCGGCTCCTTTTCCTGTGGCTCAAACAACCTGTTTCAGGCAAAGCCTCCTCAGTCTTCTCAGCTTTGCGGAATCGCTTGCAGGTGCTCAATTGCTCTTCAGAGTGACCCTTGGGGAGTTGCCATGAGGGTGTGGTTTTCCCTGAACCACCTCATTCCATCCACCAAAGGGGCGATCTGCATGGATGGAAAGGATGTTTAAAACTGTAGTTCATTAAGAGTAAAGAAGTTGGGGTGTGAGGTGGGAATATTCAAGAGGTGAGAGGAGAGAAAATGGAAGCAAGGTAGCTCATGAAGGGGCTAAGAGGGAGGAGGTGAGGGAGTGTCAGCAAGAGAACAAGCTGTTTTGTACTAGAGGGCGAGAGGAGACCCAGCAGAGAAAACAGCACCAGGAACCACCCCCAACATGAAACAGAAAGAGACCCTTAAAAAACACTCAGGAAACCAACCACTACCTCTTAAAAAGAATGCAATGAAATGTATAAGGAAAATCAATGATGAAAATGAAGAAAACCCCAGAAACGTGTGCACGTGTACCCTGAGTCACTCAGCACCTGTAGCCAGAGCTGAACCTGCATCACCGAGCGGCTATTAATCATCAAAAAGAAAGAGAAGGAGAAATGAAAATTCTTTAATTAAAAGGCTTGAATTTTTCCACAGAGGGAGCTAAATTGAGTATTTGTACCCTTCCAGGTCGTGCTCTGTCCCTTGCTTCTTGGGTTATGTGCCTCTGAGGTCCAGCTAGGGCTGGGGGATACTGAACCCAACTCCTTCTGTAATTTGCACCTGTCTGTGAGCTGGAGCTGACGGGAATGTCGCTGGTTGAAATGGCTCTCCACTTTCCTGCTCACCAGCTCAGGGCGATGGAACTGGAAGAACCTTCTATTGGGTTTGGTCCCGGTGTCTTAGATTGCTGGCTTTTCCTGGCTGGTGGTGGTGCATAGATCTGTTTGGGAATTCTACCTGCTGGAGACAAGCAAAAACAGAACTTTGGACCTGTGTTTTGTGTATCTATTCCAGAGTGATCCAATCCTGCAGACCAGGCTGAGGAGGTGCCAATCTCAGCTAGGCATTTGGGGTTCTAGCTTCTCTTGGGGGCTCTCTGGTCAGGGCATGGTGACAGACCTCTCTGGGTGCATGCTGCATGGCAGGTTCCCCGACCCCTGCTCCCCTACCAAATATGAATTTCCCAGTCTCCGTTCCTGAATGTAATCACTCCATGGGATCAACTTCCCTGAGGACAATATGATTTTCAGCTGGTTGTTCCCTCCAGAGATCTCAAAAGAACATGGGGTGCCCTCTCCTGTCACCCAGGCCACCACACCACCTGATCTGTTTCCCTGACCCTTCTTCCCTGGTGGCTTGCACCAGGGGGCTCCAAGGGACAGCAGGTAGCATTCTCCTCTTGGCGCTGTCATGAACCTCCTGGGTCCTCTGTTCCCTGTGTCTTGTGGGGCTGGGGTCTGACTGGGGCCCATTAGACCACGCAGTTAGCACTCCCTGAGGCCAGAGCAGTACTTGCTGGGCCTCTCGGGTTCCCATGGGGTCTCCTGCTCAGTCCCTCCCTGGGGCACTCGTGGGTCCCCAGCTCACTGAGCGTCTGCACATCAGCTGGGCGCAGACCTCCCCCCGCAGGAGCTTGCAGGCCCAATGTGTCCAGTGTTTCCATTGCCCTCTGTGTTGTCCCTTCCCTCCGTGGTGACAGGACACCTCTGCCACTGCCGGCCTCAGGGGCATTTCTTTATATCCTCCCTTCACGTTGCCGCAATCTCTCGGCGTCTCTGAATCTCTGACAGTTTTTGACTTTCGATTTTTCTCCAGACGCTTCGTTATGAAGCCAGAATCCTGTTGTTCTAATTCCAAACAGCGGAGCAAGGGCACGGGCCTCCTCTCCCACTCCGCCCTCTTGCTGTCCTGGCACAAAGGCTTTGAAGGGTCCCCACAGGAAGTGCTGGGCCTTGTAGAAATGCAGGTGTTCAGAGTGGACCCTTGATGGGAGGTAGGTCCCACCGCCTGATAATGGTTCTCCCTGTCGGGAGTTTTCCAGGTGGGGTCCAGGGTCCGTGGAGGGATGTTTTTCCCTGAGGTCCATTAGGTCTACACAGTTGTCACAGTCCCACGAGGGCTTGTTTGTCCTTCTCACTTTTGTTCTTTCCTGGGCCTGAGGGGAGTGTCCCTGGTGCTACTTGACATGTGGTGATATCATCCTTGGGGGCTGATAAGATGTGTTCTTGTGGCAATCCTGGCTTTAATTGGTTCTGAGTTTTAACTTGAAATACAGTGAATATTGACAGATGCAGCCACATCAGCAAGATGCCCTTGGTAACAAGTTAGTCAAGGTTCTCCGGAAGGACAGAAACAATGGGACAGACACACGCAGTGATGGTTTGGATGTGAGGTGTTCCCCAAAGGCTCATGTGCAAGAAGGTCCACAGAAGAAATGATTGGGCTACAAGAGCCTTAGCCCAATCTGTGACCTAACCCCTGATAGGGATCAACTGAGAGGTAACTGAAGCTGTTGGGTGCGGCTGGAGGAGGAGGGAATTGGGGCTTGGCTTTGGGTACATCTGTATCTGGCAAGTGGAGTCTCTCTCTGCTTCCTGATCTGCACATGAGCTGGTTCCTCTGCCCCTGCTCTGCCATGATGTTCTGCCTCAGCTCGAGCCCTGGGGAGGGAGCCAGCCTTCTGTGGACTAAGACCTCGGAAAACCTGAGCCCTCAAATAAACTTTTCCTCCCCGACAATTGTTCTAGTCAGAGCAGTGAAAAATCTGATACACACACACACACACACACACACAGATATAGATATATGAGAGAGGGGTCCCTATAGGACTTGGTTCACCTAACTATGGAGAATTCCCACAACAGGCCTTCTGCAAGCTGCCAGCCGGGCTCAGTCCTAATCCAAAGGACTCAGATCCACTGAATCTCACAGCGCAACCCTCAGTCCAAGGCCAACATCCTGAGACCTGGGAGGAGATGGTGCAAGTTCTTGAGTCCAAAGACGGAGAGCATGAAGTTCTGACGTCCCAGGGCAGTTCAAGGAGGGTGCCCAGCTCCATGAGTTGGAGTTAGCAAAGGGTTATCTTCCTCTGTGGGTTGTTCTCTGTGGCCTCAGCTGACCGGCTGGTCCCCACCCACATCAAGGACAGGTCTTCTCCACTCAGCCAACTGATCAAATGCCAAGGTTTCCAGAAACACCTCACAGATATTCCCAAAAATATACTTGCAGCTACCTGTGTCCCTTAGCCGAGTCAAGTTGACACCTAACATCAGCCACCACAGCCTCGCTAAGTTGCTGAGGCTGGCTTCAAACCTGTGATCCTCTTGTCTCAGCCTCCTGAGCTGCTGGGCTTACAGGCAAGTGCCACCAGCCGTAGCTATACACTTGTTTTTGATATAGTTTTGATGATGTTCATAGCAATAAATCATCAGGATCAGAAGTTAATGTGAAGGAAGTGCCTTACCAGACTGCTAGGTGATGTTTCAGTAAAAATTGGTCACATTGCTTGAAGACCTCCAAAAACATACTAGGTTTTATAGAAGAGTAGAATACCACTATAATTAATTTTAATCAGAGAAAGCAAAATATACAAAACAAGTTTGCGTAACTTTATTGATGAAAACGGCCAATGAGTGGCCAGAATTTCAAAATACAGTTCCTTAGAAATCCACGTCATTCCCAGCATGTCACCATTGCCAAAGGTTGCCAAGTTGTTGGGACCAAGAAAGTAGATAGAATAAAATCAAATTTCATATCCATTACTTCTGCCTCAGGTTTTTAATGGATTTTTAGTTTGTGGGTTAAAGAATTCACAAACCCCTCCCTCCAGTCTTAGGAGAAGCCTGTGGAATGAAAAAGGAAATAAAACCACTAACTTAGGTTAAGAATTCCTTGCTTTTCCATTTGATCTGCTGAACTTGAAATAGCTTCATCTGGAAAGATTCTAACACATAGAAAATATATTGAATCCTGGTATTTATAAGCAGCATATTTCTGAAGCATGCTATTTGGGATTGATTTCCACATTTCTCCCCAGCATAAACTTTAAATTTGCTGCCATGATATAATCTAATTTTGCCAGTGAAAATATTTCTAATGTTATTGACCTACATGAAATTTAGCAGGTTTTTTTCCCTTGAAAAGAGAAAGGAAAACAAAGGCAACTGAGATAAGAAGAGAGAAAAAAAATCTTGAATAAAACCAAGGGTCTTCCTACTAAGTGCACCAGAGTTCCTGCATAGTTTATGATTAGTAGAGAAGTTTACACGACCTGGCATGGATTTGAGCATCTCTCTCCACTATCACAACAGGAAATAGTAGGAGAACTGGATTTGGTGTGTCCATCTGCACACAGTGGAGTGCTGCTGTTGTGGTTTGGACGTGAAGTGTCCTCTGAAAGCTCCTGTGTTCATGCAGGAATGTTCCCAGGTGGGATGCCTGGATTATGACACTGTGACCCAATCCGTCCATCCTGGTTGAAGGGACTGACTGGGGGCCACTGTAGACAGGTGGGGCCCGGATGGAGGAGGAGGGTCCCTGGGGCCACGCCCTGGAAGGGTTCATCGTCCCTACAGCTGGACACGATTTTTCTCTCTGCTTCCTGGATGCAATGAGCAGAACCGGGTTCTCCCACCCTCCTCCCCTTGAGCCCAGAGCAATGGAGTCAGCACCAATCATAGATGGAGCCTCTGAAATCATGAGGCCAAATGGAACTTCCTCCTCTAACTTGTTCTTGACAGTATTTTGGTCACAGCAATGAACACAATTAGTCGTGAAAAACAGCAAGATACTCACACTCACTGCCACGTGGGCGAATCCCAAAACCATTAGAGGGAGAGAAAATTCCAGGCACAAAAGCTGCACATTGTAAGATTCCTTTCAGAGGAAACATCCCAAGTCTGCAAAGCCGGTCTGTGGTCACCGGTCTGTGGTCACCGAGGATGGAGGGAGGGGAGGTGGGGAGAGACAGCCGACGGGGTGCAGGGTCTCCCCGGGTTGGTGAAAAGGTCCTGGTGGGAGTCGGAGGTTATGGACGACAACATCATGATTACATGACATGGCACTGAAGTTCTCACTTCAAAATGGTCCCATGCCAAGTAAAGTCCACCAGCGGTTTGGAAATGTCTATTCTATTTCAACTGGAAAAGCTTTTTTTTAGTTCTGAGAAGGGAGCGTGGAGCTCTGCGGGAATCTAGTTAACTGGACAAGACTGCGCTTTAGCAGCTCTTCAGCATCTTCATTTGAATGTAAGCTGCTCCCCACAGGCAGCCAGCTGGGTCCCCACCCACAGCAGCATGTTTGTCACCACTGACCTTTGGCTGGACTTCCCCCTCCCAAAGACAACAAGTCATCTACATGGAAAAGCAATCGATCTTTATTGATCAGAAATGGTCAGGACTGCAAAGGAAGCAGCTGATGAATATGTAACTTCTGTCTCTGTGAAAACACCAAGAATTATCTAGAAGCTGTGCAGAAACAAAGAAGCGAGTCAGGACACAGCCCAACTCACCCTGCACAGACCCAAAACCCATCAGTTCCCCTCCATGGTGAGTCCTCCCTTTGCCTCCCTAATGGGAGGTCTGCTCTACCCCAAGAGTTAACTCACGAGTTACCAGAGCAGGAGAACCACAGGCGCCTCGGAGCTGGGCAGCATAAGAAGCTGTGTTTTCCTCTCACGGTCATTGAATACATCATTGTGGATTACGTTAATGACCACATAAGTTCTGCATTCCATTATTTAAGCACAACATGTCACATTGATCATTTTCAGGTTTTTTTTTTTTTTTGGTTTTGGTTTTGGGGATTGAACTCAGGGGCACTCAACCACTGAGCCACATCCCAGCCCCATTTTGTATTTTTATTTAGAGACAGGGTCTCACTGCATTGTTAGTGCCTCGCTAAATTGCTGAGGCTGACTTTGAACTCGTGATCCTCCTGTCTCTGCCTTCCCAGTCGCTGGGATCACAGGCGTGTGCCAACACACCAGGTTCCTAACACTGATAGAGGATAATTTGCAATAATTGAAAACTTCACACACATACCCAGCATATACCATGTGTCCTAGAGATGGTACTCAGCTATTCCAGTGAAAACCACACAACTCACACCCTCCCTCAAAGATCAGCATAGGGTGGCATGCACTTGTTCACAGCAAAACATTTAGTACTATTGTGATACTTTGAGGGGGAATGCCTTCTCTAAATTATGACATTTGGTGGAAGCAGGGTGAGAGGTGAGGTGGACTTATGCATTTACAAAGAAAATCCCCATAATATCTATCTAAATGAAGATCAGGTCACAGGACAAGGGATCAGGTCATGTTTAAAAAGACCCTCAAAACGCTGGCGTCTGGGTCAAGGCGTGGACCAGCCCTGCAAGCACACACCCTGAAGTGTGGGCTGCGTGTCCCTCTGTGGGGACAGTAGGAAGGAAGAGGAGCAGGAGAAGGAAGACCCCCCTCACTCCCTCTGGTCCCTGTGGCTCAGGTCTAAAGAGCACCTGGGCTCACTGTGCAGATCGGAACAGATACTAAAAATAAAGGCCAGGCTGCTCGCGGTCCCCCATTCTAGTGCACTAAGGTCTCTACGAATGAGAAACTTGGCAACGACTCAGCGCATGCGCGGCCATGATGGACAGCCCCTGACCTACGTCTGCTCACAGCTTTCCCCAGACCCGGGGTGCGTTGGTGCTCCGAGGTTCTGGTGTTCCTCGAAGTCGTCTGTCTTACATAACGTGTGACATGGACACTTCTCATGTCACTGAGCAGGCCCTGGGCCCCTTTCTAGGACTCCTTTCATTTTACCTTTCACCCAACGTGACCTCCTCACGCACCTTTTGTGCGGATGACCGACCTTCTCCCTCTGCAGAGTGGAAACGAGGAGTGGAAGCCTCTGAGTGGGGCCACCGCAGTTTACCGACGAGAGTCAGGTCTGGATGTTAAATGTCCCCCAGGGGCTCACTCAGGCCGTGTTCTCCAGCCTGGGCGGGTGCTGTGGGAGCTGGTGGGACCTTAGGGGAGGGCCTGGGGGAGGGTCAGCTGGGCACATGCCCTTGGCAGGGTGGTTTAGGTCCTGGCCTGGTGTCACTCTACTTACGGGCTGCCTGAGGTGCCAGCTTTGCCCCACCCGGGCTCCCTGTCATGGAGTTCTCTCTGTCACAGGCCCTTAAGCAAGGGACCCCATGGACCGTGGACCAAGCCAGGGGGCCATAGTAAAGTTTTCCTCCTTCGAGGTGACTTCCCTCAGGTATTTTGTCATAGCAACAGAAACCTGAGCACACAGGTCCCGTGGGTGACTGTCCACCTGCAGCAGGATGAGCCACGGCTCTGCTTTCTCCTTGACTTTCCTTTTAGGAGCTGAACGGGAGTCTCTGCCTGCTGGGGAGAGCAGCCAACTGGCTTGTCTGGCTGGACATGAAGATTGCCATTTGGCTTCCAAAGGAGGGGCCTGGAATCTGGGGCTTGCCACCTGTCAACCCTCCAGCCCGGCCTGTCTCCTTGCTGGCACTCCCGGCGGGGCTCCTGCAGCTCCCCTGTTACCCTGGGGACCCGGCCCATGGAGGTCCAGGTTCACCCTGGGCTCTGAGTGAAGCAGGAGACAGGTAGAGTGCCGCCACCCACAGGCCTCCAAGAACAGCTTCCCTGTCCAGGGGCCTCTTCACCCGAGATCCACTGCTGAGTCCCCTGAGCTGTTTCTCACTTTCAACGTGGAGTGACATCTGCTCTCATGGCTGTCCAGGGAGGCTCTCGTGGTCCCAGCCCCACCTCTCCCTCTGTGGCTTGGGGGGGGGGGGTCTGCTGATACTCCCTCAGGTGGACAGCTGTGTCCACAGGCCCTGGTTTCCTCCTCAGGCACAAATGGCGCTGGGAGGGGAAGGGCCAGAGAGGTGCTGACTTGGGCTGAATGTAAGGTAAAGCGGACCAGGAGCAGCCGCAGGGGCCAGGGGGGTTCCTAGAACTTGACCTCACTTTGTGTTTTTAATAGACCCCATTTTTTAAGAGCTGTTTTAAGTCCCCAGAAAAACACAGTGCAAGTTACAGAGGTTCCCTCTGTCCCCCTGTCCCCCGCACAAGCATTACCTCCCATGATCATCGGCCCCCGGAGGGGCCTGTAGGGCAACGGGGGAACCCACAGGACCCATCATCACCACCCGGAATCCAGGCACTTATTATTTTTTTTAAGGGCCTAATTTTACTCAGCAAGCCAAAGTGCTGAAGATAGAACACAGATCTCCCTATGAAAACCCCATAATTCATAATTAAAACACCGAGTAATTCATAATCAGATCACCTACAATTCACATCCTAGGGAAAAAAGAATCTTTTAAAGAGGATCCCACGTCCCCCTCTCCCAGTCAATCTGTAAGTTATTTCCAATGAGAAAGATTGAGCTCCAGCCTCCTCTTCCGGTGAATCTCACCAGGGTCAGCAGTATTTCCAGGCCTGGTCCTTGTTGTAATTCTTGGTCAGCGAACACCATTTTCTCCCAAAGTCATCGCCATCATCGGTGCACTCCCAGTAGATCAAACGCTCGTACCAGAAGGGAAACACGCAGGGCGCGAAGTCTGCGGAGAGAGAGGTGTCCGAGGAGGAAACACACGCGCACACACTCTCAGACTCTGACACACTCACACACATACACACCATCATACACTCACACACACACACACACACACACACACTCACTTCCACTCTGCCCCATTGCACCAACTGCATAGGAGGAAAGACCTGGGGGGTTGCACCCCACACTGTTTTGAGGTTCCAGCTTCTTTCCACGAGCGTATGGTTGGAGGACTCCTGACACGTCTCTACTGCCACGAGATTTTCACACTGTCAGGAACTGCGCTCCCTTTATTTTCACAGCTGAATGGGGCTGGGCTCTGTTCCAGAACATTCCTGGGCCCTCCCTGAAGCCCTGACACAGGTGGAGGCGCCCGCTCACCTGTCTCGGAGCAGTACTTCCAGTGGCCCTCGAAGGTCTTGTTCAGGGAGCACCACTTGTGCCTCATACCGTACTTGATGCAGTCGTAGAATAGTTTATTTTTATACCAAAATGGAAAGACACATTCGCCATCTAGAGAAAACAAAGTGCCTCATCTCTCTGGGAGCGTTAATGGGGGTTAGGAAGTGAAGTGACATCCTCCTGGGGTCAGGGCCACAGCCACAGCTCTGCGGAAGGTGATTGGGCCATGCAATAGTGAGATTCATAGAATAACTTAATTATTCCCCAGAGGATGCACAGTGTGTAAACACAGTTTTTTTTTTTTTTTTTTGGTACCAGGGATTGAACCCAGGGGCACTTAACCACTAAGTAACATCCCCAACTCTTTTTATATTTTTAATTTAGAGACAGGGTCTCACTGAGTTGCTTACAGCCTCGATAAATTGCTGAGGCTACATTTGAACTTGCACCTCTTGCCTCAGCCTCCTGCCTCAGCCTCCCGGGTCACTGGGATTACACGCTTGCCCAGGGCACCTGGCTGTAAACTCAGACTTGCTTAGCATTGGCTCTAGACCTCAAAGCCTGCCCTAAGCTAGAAACATAAATGCAGGCATTTACCTACCAAGCAGGTCTCCACACACTGGGTATCTTTTTTCTTCAGCTTCTTCTGTTCCTTCCCTGCCACATCCCTGGGATCCACACATGTGGATAAACCAGGCCCAGGTCCAAAATTTTCAGGAAAACAAAAATTGTGTCTGTACTGCACATGCACAGACTTTCCTTGTCATTATTCCTTAAAAACACAGTGTAACAACAATATAACATGGCATTTGGTATTTAAAATATTCTGGAGATGATTTAACTCATATGGGGAGATTGCAAAAGCTTTACGGTTATATGTAAATACCGAACCATTTTATGTAAGGGCTTTGACATTTTCAGATTCTGGCATCTGTGGGAATGCTGAAACAACCCCCCCCCCCCGAG
>NW_026000205.1:2634144-2697906 GCF_001458135.2 Marmota marmota marmota
GATTTCTTTCCAGGAAAATAAATATTCCATGACTTCACATTTTATTGCAAAATTTAAAAAGAAACATTAAAACTATGATCAACTTACCTTCAGGTGGTGGAGAGTCATCTGAAAGACACAATTTTGGAAAAAAAATAGCTATTTTACTAAAGCTATCATTTAAAATGAAAGAAACAGAAATTTTTCACCAATATTCAGTCCAGAAAAAAAAAAGATAATACTTTTGAAGGTGTTCACCAAAATTCAACAGTGCTTATTTTTAGTGGTATGATTGTAGGGGTTTCTAATTTCCTTTTCCTAGAATTATATTTTACAAAAATATGAATGAATTGGCTCAGATTCAGTAGTAAGTCTCTTTAAAATTCAGATTCAATAGATGTGGAACAGAGCCTAATTTACATCCCACCCATCCGAGGCAGGTGGACGCAGAGATCCGTCGGATGAAGCACCGAGATTTGGAGACCTTTATTGGATTCTAATTGTAACGGGGTTCTCAGGAGCTTTTTGAGGAGTCGGCGGTGATCTAATTCATGCTCTTTAAACGCGGCCTGGCTGTTGTGGAGGTAGGACTGGGATGGGGTGGGGTGGACCCTGGGAGCCCAGAGGTGGACGCAGGGAGGGGTCCAGGGGAGTGGTAGATCTCGGTCCTGAACATCTGCTGGAGTGGCCAGCTCCTTCACGAACAGGGGAGTCTAGGGAAGGAAGGGGAAATCTGCGACCCGAGATGGTCCAGCGGGTGGCGCCAGGACGCCGCGTCCCCTAGAAGAACGCCACCTGTCTTCGCGGGCTGTCTTCCCCGGGTGTGCCTCTGTGGCCTCTGAGTTCTGTTCTTGTAAGGACACTGGTCACTGGGTTGGGGACAACCCTTATCCATCGAGACTCAGTTCTAACTAACAACATCTGCAAAGACCCTGATTCTAAACACGGTCACATTCGCAGGTTTGGACAGCGGTGACTTTGGGTGGTGGGGGACACCACTCCATCCCGGGCCTCCTGGAGGTGAGGATTCGGGTCACAGGTACAATGGGGTGCCTAGTACTGCCGCAGTGGGGCTCTGGAGTGTCCCACAGAGGCCCCTGTATTAAAATCTTGGTCCCCAGCTTGCTGCCATTGGGAGGCCCAGTAAGAGATCATGGGCATGTGTCCTCCCAGGGGACAGTGGGACTCCAGCCCCTGCCTTTTTCTCTTTCTCACTTTCTGGCCACCAGGCGACTGGCTGAGTTCCACCCTTGGTTCTCATCCCGCTGCCTCGCCGCAGGCCCAAAGGAAGGGGCCACGGCACAGAGACCCAAGCCTCCCTGTGAGCCCCAAGGAACCTTTTCTCTTTATAAGCAGATTTCCTCAGGTATTTGCTATCTTAATGGAAAGCTGACCGACACAATCCGCTGCTCCCAAGAGACCCGCACCACCCATCCCCAGGCCCATCACAACAACCAGCCCAAATAATGTGTTCCTGTTTATAGAAGCTCCCTTCAGCCAACTTCAAGCACAAGCTGTAGAAACTGCAGATGACCTTATCTCACACCCCAGGACAACAGTTTTCAAGAGTTCATTCTCAAGCTGAGGCTCAAAAGTGGGAGGCAACCAGAAATACTCCACCCAACTTTCCAAAGTCACCTGGGTCAGGACTGGTGACTGCTTAAGGCAAGGGTGGATTCCCGAGGAAGGTAAATAGCACAAGGACTTTTCAAAAACACAAACGTTTTAATTTTTTTTTTAAAGGAAAACAACAAAGACATGGACCTAATCATAATAGCCAAGTGTCCCCATGCCCTCACGTGCCCTCATGGCATGGTAATGTAAACGATGCAGCCATGTTGAAAAGTAGTTTGGAGGCTCCTCAAAAATTAAAACTAGGCCATTGGATGGTGCAGAAATCCCACACTGGAAATATATCCCAAGGAATAGAAGGTAGAACCTTGACATGGTATCTGCACTCCCACGTGGTGGTACTCACAATAGTCTAGATATTGAATAAACCTGGGTTTCATCAGTGGATGAAAGATTTTTTTCAAATGTGGCATATGTGTAAAAGGGGATTTTAGAATAGGAATAGGAAGTCCTGCCATTTAGCTGTCAAATTCAGGAGGACATTACGCCAAGTGAAAGAGGCCAGCCACAGAAGGCAAGTACTGCATGATGTCCTGTATATAAGATATCTAAAGTAGACAGACTCACTCTGTGAAGACTAACCACAGGTTGAGCGTGCCTAGTCTGAAAATCTAAGATCTGAAATAATCCAAAATTCAAAACTTTTGAATATCTACATGATGCTGCAAATGGAAAATCCCACACCATTCAACTTTTTTTTGTGTGTGTGTGTGTGAAAAATCATTAAAAATGTCGAGGAAAATAACCTTTAGGCTATTGGGTAAAGTGTATACTAAACATAAGTGAAATTCATGTTTGCACTTGGTTCCCACCCCAAAAATATCTCATTATGCATATGCAAATATTCCAAAATATGAAAAGTGAAACATCCCACACCCCAAGCATTCTGGGTAAGGGATTTCAACCTATACTAAATCTCAATACATATCCCGCCTTTTAAATAGTAATAGTAGCTGTCACACAGTAATAGCGATAGTAGCAACACATTAGTGGCAGAAACTAATTTCCCAGTAGCTCTGGAAGGCAGCAAGAGCCATTGTCCTCCTACATCAGAAGTGAGAGATAAGAGCCCTCTGAGGCTCAAGACCTTGCCTGAAGTCACATGAGAAGCTCAGTTGGAACCAGGAGAGGCCAGAGGGGAAGCAGCCTCCTAAGAGCTGGTCTGGAGCCGAGCAGGGTGGAATCCAGGTAAGAGAAGCCCTCAGCTCTGGGCAGATGGGGACACAGGACAGCTCTGAGCTATCATCCATCTTCATCTCCATAAAATAATACAGGCTCTTGTAATGTAAGGCTCACTTTTTAGCACAAACCTTTGCTGAAAGTAAATGATTGGCGGGCGAGCGGTCCTACCGCACAGGAGCCTGAAATGATGACAATCCCAGAATTTGGGGTGCATAGAGCAGGTCCGGGTCTGCCCAGTGGGTCCCTTGCAGAGACCCCACTCTTGTAGTCCCTCAGACAACCTAACACCTTGGAACAGTAGAGAAATTACATTTTAAACACATCAGATTTTCATCTCTGGAACAAGATCACTCAACCGAGCCCTCTGTGAGACCTTGCCAGTTCAATCACTTCTCTTCTCTGGGCCAGGAATGTAGATGATTTTGCCCCTAGCCTACAGGGACTCTTTCCTCTGTCTTCCTGCCAGCCGCGGCAATGGAGTGAAAATATTATGACTTTTAATCTCTTGTGCACCTAGCAGATCCCAAACCTACCAAGTTATTGCTGCTAAGGGGCTAAAATACAATGCTTCTCATGGTCTGTAGTCTCCAAAATCAGAATGCCCCTTACTCCAGGTAGCATCTACTTATCTTAGGAGGGTTGCTGTGGGGACGTGGTCATTATGTCCTGCACTGACTACAACCAGCAACAAAACTTGCAGTGTGCACTTCAGTGGCTCAAAAGACAACATGCCTAAGCCAGGCATAGTGGAGCACTTGAAACCCCAGCGGCTCGGGAGGCTGAGGGCAGGAGGATTGCAAGTTCAAAGCCAGCCTCAGCAACTTAGTGAGACCCTACGCAACTTAGCAAGACCCCTACTCAAAATATAAAATGAAAAGGACTGAGGATGTAATTCAGTGGAAAAGTGCCCCTGGCTTCAATACCCTGTGCAAGGAAAAAAAAAAAAAAAAAAAGCAACAAGGCTCTAGTAACATGAGGAAGCAGATGGCCATGAGAGACCAGAGGAAGGCTCTGGACAAGCAGCAGTCCTGCAGGTCAAAAGCAGACGGGCTCTGCCATCATCTAGAATACAGGCCAAGGCGCCCAAGACCAACGGGCTTTTATTCTCTTACACGTTGTTTTGAGAAATGCTTTACCACTAGGGGTCTGGACAGCACCGAGATGAGATTTTGGGGAAAAATAAGACATCCACAATTCAGGAGGACAGACAGTGGAAGTGGAGAAGTTTTAGGAACCCCTGAACCAGCTTTTATCACTTACACATTCTCTTTCTTACGCAGGTCTGAAAGGGATTTCTGACTTTAAAAAGATGAAACCTGTGGCCAAGTCAAAAAGTGTTAATTTTCAATTGGTGTAAAGTAGAAACTCCAGCTGCCGGGCGTGCAATAACCACGTGAGGTTGAGAGCATCTTTTCAATCTCTCTCTCCCTTTTTCCCTCCCTCCCTTCCTATTTTCCTTCCTTTTTCTTATTTTGTTTTTTAAAACATTTATGAGCACTGTTTCACTTATTTTTAAATGCAAAGATGTCCTAAAGAGTAGATAAAAAATACGTATAATATTCTTCATTTGGCCATTCCAAAAAAAAAAAAAAAAGGTTTCACAAATAAGCATCATCCTAATCAAATGGTAAGAGGCAAACCCCAAGTTAATTCCCTTGTCCCATTATCCCCTTAGATTTAGGAAAAGCAACATGACTTTGATAAAGCAATAAAAAAGACTTCACAAAAATTGGTTTCCTTTCACCTTCACATGAGGCCTTTGGAATCTACCAGGGTGAAGGGGGACACGATTTATCAAGTTATTCAACTGCTGCCAACAGATGTTTCCCTTGGCATTTCCATTTTTTATCTGTTGAACATTCCTATTTTAGAGTCTACTGGTGGATCATGTTTCCTAGGTACAAATGCCTGAAAGACAGACAAAGCTCCTTTTCTTTCTTGGGGTGCGTGAAGTCGGGGTGACTCGCACTCTCCTGGCATCTCCCATTTGGTCGCGTGGCGCAGCACGTGTGCAAGACTCGAGTTTGGGAAGGTCCCACCCAGCGCTGTCGTGGCTTCTCACCTTCATAGGGAACACCGTCCAGGGGGTGAGGCGGGTAGACACACAGCAGCACCAGCAGGAGCCCCAGGCGCTGGGCCATGTTCCTCCTCTAAGGAATGATGGGCACCAGCTCACCGCCCGGTTTTATAGCCCTGAGAACCAGCACAACCACTGTCTGCACTTTGTCCCCTCCTCTCTCTTCCCAGTCTCCTCCTTGTCCCCGTCCACGTCTACTTCCAACGCCCCCCTATTCCTCAAGCCCCTCCTCCCTCCCCTTGGGCTCCCTCGTCCATTTCTTCCTCCTCCTCCTTCCCTCATGCGTCTTATCACTTACCTCTGACTCCATCTCCCTCTTCTCCACCGTCTCTGCCTCTTCTTACTTCTCCCCCCTCCACTGTCTTCCCTCCTCCTCTTCCACCTCTCCTCCTCCTCCCTTCTCCTTTTCTTCCTCTTTCCTCTTTTTCTGCCCTGAAACTTAACCATCAGCCAGAAAAGTAAGAAATACATAAAAAGAAATACTCGACTGGCGTTCAATAGAGACAAGCCAGAGCCACGGTCATGAGACTCAAGTGGTTCCCCCGCAGCTAGTCATCAGGGATCAGCGAGCACTCACGATGTATCTCTCTGGGACCTTGGTAAGGTCCCAAGGGTCCTATTGGGGATCCAGGGTAACGTGGCAAATCCTGAAAGAAACCAAGAAGGGGGCCTATGGAATTCTCTTAAAAATTCTCAGATAGTAGAATATTATTTTAAAATTAGGACTAATTGGATAATATAGTTCAGAGACCTAGTTTCAGGTCTCTCAGGTTTGCCTTCTCAATAGAAAATTCTAGGACTTTTAGTCTTTCATTAATCAGCTGAAACTTCTCCAGTCCTCGCCTCTTTTCATTAATATATACATGACTGAATTTTATGTCCTCACGGACATGCACAAGTTCATCTCGGGGCATTGTTAATTAACCTCAGGGTGATCTCATCCAAACTGCCTTCTGGTAATAGCCACTTGGAGAGCACCCTCCTCAGGAAGCCACTGTCTTGTCCTACAGACAGGCTGGGGCCAAAGCCATTTGACCAATCCCCACATACTCTGGAGATCTTGGAGCAGAACCTTAAAGAGGATTTGTGAAGAGAGAGTGAGAGATTGATCTAGGGCCAAGAAGGACTCTCTTGAAGGTACAGAAACACGGGAGGGTGTGAAAAGTGGGCTCTGAGGGTCTCCACAATGGGGAAGGAAGTCTACTAAAATGAAACTTGAGCCACGTATATGATTTTAAGTTTTAGAGTAGTCATATCTTTAAAAAGCAAGGAGGAACAAGTGCTATTTATTTTAATATATTTTGTGGAATCCATGATATCTTAACTATTACCATCTTAGCACATAGGAAAAAAAATACTGAGATAATTTACATTCTTTCTACTTCACCTTCACCTTCAGAATCCACTTACAACGCAGGACAATTTGGAGCCCGTATTTCAAGAGCTCAAGAGCCACATGTATTTAGTGGCCGCCATATTGGATCTGGGAGAGAAAACCTAGAGAAAGTGGGAAAGGGGGCCTTAGGGAAGATTCCTTTTTTAGTTAAGAAACTTGAGGAGTGAGTTAGGGTAGATTATATGAATTATGTAAGGCCAATGGAGCCTTCCTGTGTCCTGAATTTCGGCAAAGAGAAGAAAAGGGAACTGGAGTGGATGAACTGCCAATTGAGTTCTCCACCCTTTATCAGCCTCAGATGAGCAGGAAGTTCACCTTCCCGGTTAACTGAGAGTGTCACATACCAGTGTTTATCTAAGGAGTCGATAAGTATTTCCATGGTTCCAAAATAGACACAGATATTTATACATACAAACAGTGTCATGATATACTCTCTTTTTTGTATCTTTCATTTAATATTCTCTTTATTTCATACAGAACACACAGGGTGAACTCATTTTATTTGAAGGCATCATGCTGTTGGTCAACCTAGGTGAAAGAAAAACTTATCTGACCAATTTTCCAATGGTTACCATTGTGTTTATCTCTGGTTATTCCTATTGTAAGTAACCTCGTTCATCTACATTTGAATCTCAGGGTCTCTTGCAATTGGCATGTCTTTAGAGTTCCCGAGAATTAAATAATAATTAAACAAACTCAAATTATTAAGGAAACACAATCAACTCACACAGCCATGCTCAATGAACATGAGCTACTGTTATGTATTGAACACACTTCCTACCCCACATACCGAGAGCTCTGTCTATACAGGATCATCTAGCTCCTGGAGCGATCCTATGGGATGGATTTCAGTAGTCTGATATATAGAAAAATAAATTGATAACAGAACATTTTCTGCTTCATGCTCAAGGTCACGTGTATGGGCTGGAGATCATATCTAGGAAACTCTCAGCCAAGGTGTACCAGTCAGAGAAATGGAGACTCTGAGCCATGAACCCTGTTGCTCAGAGCCACACGACCTGCCTAGGACCTGGGGTCTGTGTTTCTGGACACCTTCAGGATGACTGACTCAAACAGGAGCAGTGACGGTGAAAACAGTAATGACTGGTGTCTACTAAGCACATTCCAGGTGCCAGGCAGTGTTCGGAGACCCTTCTGTGTGCATCTGTGTCCTGCACCCGCCAAAGCACACGGAGACACACTCACCTGACGTAACTCACCCTTCTCCTGCAGTTCTCTAGGTCAACAGTCTCCCTGGCTAAGATCAAGGTACCCGCAGGACTGCGTTGCTTCTGCAGACCCTGGGGGATCACTCCCCATCTCCAGGTCCTGAGTCTCTTCCTGCAAAGTCCTTTCTACCTGGGAACCAGCCACGTGCACAGGTCCCAGGGATTAGGATGGATGTCCAGGGTGGGGGCTGGGCTCCAGTGTACCTCCTGAAACACCTTTGGCTCCCTCCTGTTAACATCCTCAGGCACCAGCCCTGGTCACCATCATTAGCTCCTTTCTCCAGATGAGGGACTGAGACCTGGAACATGGAGTAACTTTGTTCAGGTTAAAAGGGAGTTAAAGGCAAAGCCTTAAAACTGAGCTGTCCCACTCCGGGGCTGGCGGTTCTGAACAGTACAGTGTTCTGCCTGTCTGGATCTCAGGACCTAAGCAGAAAGTTGTTCGTTGAATTTGAATCTTGAGAGGAAAGGCAGAAACAGCGTTTGAGGTTAGTGAATGAACTAAGGTGAGGATATGAGGGCTTGGGATGAGGCAGGAGCATAAGCACGAAGCTGTAGGTGGTAAAGGGTCTAAAGGAGGGGTGACATTTGTCTCTCTGCCACTTCCATAGGTGGTAGTCAACCCCAAGTCTGCAGGCTCCCCTTTGCCACTGACAAAGTGCTGTCCCGGACCTGCTGCCTGTATCATATGATCTTGACGAGGAGTTTACTCTGTGTCACTTGGTAACTGGGAAAGCTGCACCCGTGTCTGAGTGGTTTTCTCCAAACCCATCAGGACACCTGCGATGGCGGTGGCAGGGTGCCAGTACTACGTACCCATGGCTTGGGACGAAGAGTCCTCCAGGTGTTTGAATGTGTCAGTGCTCAAAGAACAACTTGGTCCTCACCTGAATGTCCCAGACACGGTGTCTGGCTCCCTGAGTGGCCTTCCAGCTTAATGATCACCTTGAACCACTCCAAGACATTTTCTGTTGCTGTCCCTGACTTGGTCCAGGTCGGCTCCTGAACATTCCTGCCTGTCCGTCAGTATCAATTCCTGGTCTCTCACAAGATCCTTTGTGGCATGAAGCTTCAAGCCTTGCACATGTGTAGGGAGAAAGCGTCCAGGTGGAGAGGACAGCAAGAGCAAGAGTCCCGTGGGGTAGGCGAGCTGGACTCACGCAGCGGGCAGTAAAGGGCCAGTGAGTGGGGGCTGGTCAAGGAGGGCAGCGGACGAACGTGGAGCCTCCAGGCGAAGGCCACGGGTGGATCGTCCAACGGTGCATGGATTGTGCTCTAAAGGCGGAGGAGTTGGAATTAATACGCGCCATCTCTCCCCGGGGACTCCCTCCAGTAGCTTCCCCTTGCATTTAGAGTGCGGGAAGCTCGGCAGCCCCAGCCCCGCCCTGCCCAGCTCCCCTCGGGCTCCTCAGGCCACTGCTCCCACTTCCCCCAGACACGTCGCATCCACCTCAGGCCCTTTGCACATGGGTTTCTTCTGCCTGCAGAGCCCCCAACCTCCACTTCCCTCATGCCCACTTCCTCTTCCTCCTGCTTGGTTGGTATGTGGGTTCTCACAGGAGCCCCCCCTGACCCCACCAGCAGTCAGCCTGCCCTAGTTCCTCCCTGTCTCAGCCTCTGCTCTCCCTTTGGTGACCACGATCACAGCAGAGTTAAGGCTTGTTCCTGGGCACTCACCTCCTGTCTGTCTCCTGGTGGACTCAGCCCGGGAGCAGGGGCCACACTCCCACACACTGCTGTGCCTTCCTCACCCCGAGCCCCTTCCTTCTGAAGGAATCCACAGGAGCCTGCGTCAGGAGGGACCCACTGCAGGTGGAACTGGAGGACGTCCTGCAAGGCTAAGTAAGCAGACTCCGAAAATCACGGGTTGAATGTGTTCTGTCCTCTGCAGAAGATAACAAGAAACATAAAAAGAACCCAAAAGGAGGATTTCACAAAATGGAAGGGAGGTCAGTTGAGTAGAAGGAGGGGGAAGGCGGGAGGAAGGAAGGGAAGGAACTGGGATGAACTGACCAAGTTACACCAGGTGTGATCATAAGCCACCAAAATCAATTCCAATGTTACATGTGACTCTCCTGTGTCAACTAAGATAGATCAATAAACAGAAGGAATCCAACAGAGCAGAAGAATGGGATCCAGCGGAGGGAGGGGGAAAGAAAGGAGTAGTAGAGGGGATTGAAACGGAGAACTCTGTTGTGCGCATTTATCGATATGTCAGGATGAACCTCGCCATTACTTATGATTATGATGCACTAAAAATACATTTGTGAAACCCTGATTGGGTTGTTTGGTTTTTTGATGTTAAGTTTTTTGAGTTCTTTATATATCCTCATAAATGGGCCAAGGAGCTGAACAGACACTTCTCAGAAAAGGATCAACAAATATGTGAAACGTGTAGTTGACACCAGTCCTCTGACTCCAGAACCCGTAAGTCGCTTTCATAAAAGCAGCTTAACGATTTACAATTGAAAACCATTTTCATATCAGGGTCTAGCTGGACCCTCCTGGCCACCCTGAGAGGCAGGACTGGTCCCCCCACTCTCCGTGGATGAGGGAATAAAGGCCCATCCCGAGGAAGACTCTGGCACTGTTACGAACAGGCGGGCAGGAGCTCAGAGTGTCACTTACCGCGTGTGGTCTCTGGGTAAGTTACTGAACCTCCCCAGCCTCAGTTTTCCTCTGAGGTCAAGTGGAGATGGCCACGGCTGCTCCTTGGGTTGTCAGGAGTTAAACATGTGGTGTGCAGTGGGCACTCAACATCGGGGATCCAGGATTGGAAGCAGTAGCTCAGCCCCAAGGTAACTCCAGACCACCATTCCAAACTCTGGTTCTTGTTGCTGCAGAGAATGGCATGCTCCTGGGTCATCGGGGGAAATGTCAGGAAGGAAAATAGAGCTGGTGGCAATTATAGTTGATGGGGATCGAAAATGCTATTATCAAGGGACTTCGCTATCCAGAGGTGTTGATCCAATTGGAGAATGGAAGGCTTTTGAGATTCCAGTGATGGATATGGTCTTGGAGCCATCTCTGGGGGTTTAGAATCCAGGCCATCCCTCATGGGGTAACCAATCCACTTCTCTCTGACCATTGATTTTCTCATCTGCAAAATGGATATTTGAAATAAATTCTATCTCTGGATTTATGAGAACCAAGTGGCCTAAAGTATCTTGAACATCTACCCTGGAATCTCACAACTATTCAACAGATGGTAATTTCTTCTTTCTTTCACATACTCCTCTCATAATGACAGTATTCTTTTTTCCTCCAAAAATAAATTATATGTTAGTTACTATTTGGGGATGGAAAGAAAAATGGCGTACATGACATCAAAACTCAAAGTCAGTTGTAAGAGAATGGAGACCTGTGGGAGCAAATATTTTCTGTCTTCCTTCAAGAGGTCAGCCATGATGAATTAATGGCCAGTTACCTGTTTGGATGCTCAACCTTCCTCCTCTATTCCTATGAGACAAGTGGACGTGAAATCACTGGGGAATGGTGGAGAGGATTTAGAACTGGGAAATATTGGATGGGCCAAAGTTGGGATTCCTGGGACTACATAGGGAGGGAATGGCTTAATGGAAATCTCAGACGGACCCTGGGTTGAGACCCAAGATCTTCTACTTTTCCTCTGTGACCTTGGCCAAGCAGTGCCACCTTTTTGAAGTCAATTTTCACCCTGTGAAGTATAAATAACAGCATTTATCTCTCGGAGTTGTATTGAAGACTAAATAAAATTACGGACACAAGAGTCTCTCACAATGCTCAGCATATGGCACGGACATCGTGAATATGTTGATTTATAAAAGAGGTTGTGCTATTGCAATGAACTCAGCCCTCAGACCCCAACCTGGACACCCTAATTATACTCAGTGCATCTTTAGGGCTCTAAATTAGTCACCAAAATATTATAGAGTAGGCATGAAAAAGGAGCAAAGAGAGACCTGGTTCTGACTGTCCACTCAGTTGAAGGTTCTCCACGGTGAGACCTTCCTCTGCCTGCACGTCCTTCTCCCCTGGACAAGGCTCAGGAAGCACCGCCTGTTCATGCTCTTTGATTATTTAAGGGTCACATTTTTATTCCAGAGATACCTAACCTGGGGGTCACTGGATGAGTGGTTTTGAATGTGTGTATTTATCAGGATAGTGAGGACAGTTATTGTAACACACAAATTCAAAATTATCACCTTGACACCAAGCATTTTTTTCTGGCTCCCTGTGATAGTTTGGACCTTAGGTTCCATTTCTCAAAGGCTTGGACTCCAGCCTGGGGTGCTACTGGGAGGCAGTGGAGCCTCTGAGAGGTGGAGCCCAGTGGGCGGTCCTCAGGTCAGGGCTGGGGCATGGTGGGTGTGCCCATAAGGGTTATTCCAGGACCTCAGCCCTTCCCTGTCTCTTGCTTCCTGGCCTAAGGTAAGTGGCTCTGCTCTGCCTTGTGCTCCTGCCAGGATGGGCTGCCTCACAACAGGCCCAATGGTAGTGGAACCTCTGAAACTGGGAGCCAAACTTTTTCTCTTAGTAAGCTGATTATCTCAGCTATTTGTTATAGCAACGAAAAACCTACTAAGATTCGTGCAAAGTCCAATGAGGGTGCCCCTGGTCAGCAGGCAATGTTCCACACGGTTACTCAGGGGTCCAAGTTCCTCCCAATGGGGGGCTTTTGGGTTCTCTGAGGCTTCTTTGCTTTTAACTAGGCAGTAAAGTTCAAGGGAGTCAAGGTTCTTGGAGGAGACGTATTTTTGTTGTTGTCTTTGTTTTCTCGCCAGGCTAGGGAGTGATGTCCATTATTTCCTCTCACTTCTGCTGGCCAGAACCATGTGTTGTTCAGGTCCAAGCAACTCTGGGAAATACACTCTAGTAGGGCATTTGACAAGAAAATGAAATTTATTTTGGTGAACTCAGAGCCTTCCCAAGCATAAGAGCATGTGAGTATTTTCTCTGTTCTCAAAAGAATAAAATCCCTAAGAGGTTAAGAACCCACGTGCCTTGGGGGGAAGTTCTGCATCCCCTAGTTGCTTCTGCACATATTGACAGACAAGTTTATTCAGTCCACATTTATTAAGTGACCCCTAAGTCCCAGGCACCCTGTCAGAGACCAGGACTCCAACTACAAATCACACGTGGCATCTGCTCAGAGAGCTCCAGGGAGTGGGGAGGCAGGACACAGAGAGCTGCTTGGAGAGTGAGTGCAAGGACTGAGCTTGGCTCTGAGGGCTGCAGCCTGTGGAGGAGTCTTGGCTCAGAGGGCACCAGGTCCTCAGGGCTGGGGACAGGGAGTGAGGCCAGCAGGAGAGGAAGGGCCTGGGGTGGGGGAGGGCCCTCAGGGTGGGGAGGGAACAGTGCCTGGGGTGAGGACTCAGAGATGTTAATCAGGGAGTGAGAACAGGCTGGTCCAGAGGCTGGATTATGGAGGATTGAAACCCAGCTAAGAAGGCCAGGCCATCTGCAGGGTTTCTCTGCAGAGGGCTAATAGTATTCATTATGGTGAGTCTTACAGCTCCCAGGGATGACCTTAATTCTCCACCCAGGGGCCTCTGCCCTGCCCCTCGCCACAGTGTCCATGTACCCAGGGGAGCACAGGATTGTGGAAAAGCCCCGGTGATGACAAGGATGATCCTGACCATGACGATGACAGGGTCGTCGGGGGTGACAGCAGGTACTCTCTAAGCACTGTCCAGATTTGCACTGGCTCACACTTCACTAAGATGAGACCCACGTGTTTGGAGGCAGGAAACGCAGTGTTGCTGAGGACCTGAAGTCACCCGCCCATCCCCCATCCACCTGGAGGGGCTGCAGGGTGGAAGTCCACCCCCTGACCCTCTGCCAGCCCCAGGCTCATCCCCAGCATGGCCAGCATCAGCTTCTGCAGGGGAAGAATCTGACCAGAACAGGGGATGGGCCCTGGATTGGGGGCCTGAAGGCAGAGACTGTCCTGTCCCTCTGTGTGGCAGAGGCTAACTGCCTAACAACCACGCACCACGTTGGTGGCTTAACAGACAGAGGTTTGTGTCAGCCCTTCTAACCCTCCACGTGAACCATCAGCGGGAAACCTCATTTTGCTGGGAGCAGAGAGCAGGCCCTTCTGCTCTGTGTGTCCCCACACATCCCCCAGGACCTCAGAGCTCCCTGTCACCTTGAGCAACACTTCTGTCCTCTACCTGGTAGACTCCAGAGATGGGGCCACCAGCCTTGTCCACAGCAGTGCCACCAAAGGCATCTTCAGGCATTTCTGACACCCCCAGGGGGTCGTGATGCCTCCTTCTCTCCTGAGAACCAGGCTTCATATTCAGGGGCAGAAGAAGGAAAAATAGCACAGAGGAGGCCTGGGCTGTAGCTCAGTGGGTAGGGTGCTAGCCTGGCACACACAAGGCCCTGGGTTCAGTCCCAGCACCACACACACACACACACACACACATAGACACACATACATATACACACAGGTACACACACACACAGATACACACACACAGAGACACACACAGATACTTACACACAGACACACAGAGGGATGCGTTGCTTGGGACTTGTTTTGAGCCAAGAGTGGCCAACACCATTTCCACAGGCACAAATCTCTTATTGGGGATCCTACTCATGAAGAGCCCTGGGTGTCTTTGAGGGAGAGAGAAAGGGGGAGAATAAAGGGGATGAGGGGAGAAGGAAGCTGAGGTCCTGGGCGGGCGGAACAGAAGCTGGGACCTTGCTCCTCTCCAGGAAAGGTCTCCCTTCATCTTATGGGGGTGGGTCTCCTTGGAATGAGGACTTGGGCCAGAAGAGCATTTCTTTTTTCTTTTTTCTTTTTTTTTTTGGTACCAGGGTTTGAACCCAGGTGCTTTACCACTGAGCCACATCCGCAGCCCTTTTTATTTTTTATTTTGACACAGCGTCTCACTCATTTGCTTAGGGACTCACTAAGTTACTGAGGTTGGCCTCAAACTTGCCATCCTCCTGCCTCAGTCTCCCAAGCCTCTGGGAGGTAGGGCTGAGCTCCCAGCTGTGGAACAGCGTTTCTTAACACGTGTTTCTGGATCACTGATCTCAGGTGTGACTGAGTGGTGGGAAAATAGGAGAACTTTATTCCTCATGTCCTTCATTGCTCATTCGGATAGTAGCTGATCCCTGAGTCTGTCATTAAAGAAACCCGTTTATCTTCGCTTCAGGGGTCATTTATCAACTTATTTTATTATTGTTCCTTATTTTATTATTATTCCTGTCAGGTTTTTCTCGAGCTTCTACTATGAGCAGGTCCCCATTCTAGAATCCACCAATGAAAAGACAGAGCTCTTGCTTCCACACAGAAGGATGAGGAGCTCAAAGGTGACGTCCCAAGCTTTATTCACCTGAGTGTACCATGTCACCAATGCTATTTCTCAACATTTTTCTTTAAATTCACCCCCTGTTTTCATGTTAGTAAATTCACTTTAAAAGAATAGTTAACATCAGTTTTGCAATATAAAAAGCAGTACTATCTGCCTTACATAGGAAATACTCATAAAAGTAAATACTGTAGAAAAAATCCATTATTAAATTCCACTAGATACTACTATCCTAGGGGTTTGAGGCTGAGTCCTGCCCTCTTGTTTGACTAAAAAGGGAAATTATTAATATTAGAGATGTGGTAGAGAAATACCAGCATTAAATTGAAGCCTTCTCTTTTGTGAAATCAGAAAGATTGTAAAAACCATTGGAAAAGGATTTTTTTCTCTCTGTTTCAAAATTCCCTAATGTGTGTTCCTGTGTGACCTAAGTAGACCTTGTGACCCACGGAGACACAGCCTGTATAACATTGGTGGCGCCCATTCCACGGTCAGGGAGGCAGTGGCCTGAAGGAATGACATCTCCGGGTCCCCTCCTTGTGTGTGAAAGCCTCCCCTGTCTCCATCCAAATGGAAACAGGTGTGGCCTTTAGCCCTCCAGGCCAAGGCTCAGTCTGCGTGGGCAGCTATAACACAACGCCACAGGCCGGGTGGCTTATGAAGAATAGAAATGTCTTTCTCAAAGTTCAGGAGTCTGAGATGTCCAAGGCCACGTCTCTGGCAGGTTCAGTGTCTGAGGAGGACCCTCCTTCCTGTTTCTTAGGGGGCACCTCCTCCCTGTGGTCTGCCATGGTGGAAGGGGTGAGCTAGCCAGCCCTCTGGGGTTCTCTTTTGTAAGGGCTGTAGTCCCTGTCCCCTCACCATCTGGTCACCTCCCAAAGCAGCCACCCCCTGCTGCCATCCCCAAGGGGGTTCACAGTGTCAGCCTCTGAATCTGGGAGTCAGAATCCTTCAGATCAAAGCGAGAACCAAACCAAGATGCATCCCGCCTCCTGCATTGTGATCAGGAGCGGATTTTGAGGCAGATGGAAGTACTGCAGCCCGGAAGGTGAGAGGTGGGATTCGACAGCCTGGGGAGGCTGGGACGTAGATTTCTCAGTTATGTCCCTCTGTGACTGGCTTCAGAACAGGGTGGGCGACAGAAATTCGTGCATGGGTATGACATGACTTGTGTTTTTGCAGACAAATGATAATATGATCTGTGCATGGAAAATGCCCCCGGGAGGCCAGACATGAGGTGCTAATACCATCCAAAATGCTTGGGATCAGTACTTTGGGTTTGGTGTGTTTTGCTTTAAAATTTATTTGCATATACATAATGAGGTATCTTGGGGAGGGGACCCAAGTCCAAGCATGAAACTCATTTGTGTTTTCTATACACCTTATTTGCATGTGTTAAAGGTAATTTTGTACAATGTTTTTGGAGTGCCCATGTTTTGCCTGTGACCCCAGGACAGGAGGTCGGGGTGGACTTCCTACTGGTGGTGCTTTGTTAGATCTAGAAACATTTTGTGGACCTCAGAACATTTCAGATTTTCAAGTTTTGGATTTTGGATGAGGGATGCTCATGCTGAAGTAGGTTATGACATTAATATTGATAGTGTCGGAACTGGTCGTCCTTGGCCTCCTGTTCAGTGAAAGAAGCCAGACTCAGAAAAACCAGGGGCCTGTGTTTTCTCTCACATGTGGAAGTTAGAGGGGGAAAGGGATGTCAGGAAGGTACAAGTGCGACCTGGGGGAGGAGCCTTGGCGGAGGGGGAGGAGCCAAGGGAGGAGGAGGCGGGGTGTGAACGGGTCACGTGTCTTACGTGTAATTGACGCCCCCCGGAACAGGCAGGCTCCCCTCTGCGTGGTCAGTGTGCACCTGTGAGCATCAGGTCTGAGCCCCAGGCTCTCTAGGTGAGAGTGCAAGATGGTTAAGGCCAGAGGACCAAAGGCTCCGTGTTCTCTGCCTCTTTCTCAGTCATGTAAGTTAATAGGGTCAAACAAAACCGAGTGTAAAGGGAAAAGAGGGTAGAGATGTCCTACTGACTTTTCTTCAAAGCCCCAAGGCAAGTTCGACAATTACATGATTTTTGATCTTTTTTTTTTTTTTTTTTTTTTGGTACACAGAGACAAAGACATTTAGTTAACTAATAGCCTAGAGTTGGACACTGAAACAGTTCCTGTTAAATTCCAGCTTTTGAATATTTAGGGTTTACCTTTCTCAGTTTTTCACCATTCTTGGGTCTTTTAGATCAAATGGCCCCTTTTATAATGGATATATTATTGCATTGCTTTCATTATCCCGAAATGAAAATTACAAATCACCTCGCTAAGCTATACCCATAGTTTCAAAATAAGTCAACCTGATTCCTTACCTATAAGACACAAATAAAAGGAAAGTAATTCATAATAAGGTAACAAACACGTGTTGTCACATGTTTAAAGGCCACATCTCTTTAATCACAAGAGCTAAACACCATCACAGGAAGTGCCCCACACGCTGGGAACGCGCCCACTGGCCTTGGAGCATGGATCTGCAGGCAAGATCCACCTCTCTGGCTAAAACAAGGCAAGTCAGGATCCATAGCTCAAAAATGAATTGGAAATACACGTTTTCTCTTTTCCAATTCTGTAGAAGAGGTGCCAAAAAGGAGTTTTTACAAAGGGCAATAAAACTTTCAACCACATGTACACCAGCACAATCATGCCTAGAGGTACTCACCTCCATCCCACCATGGATTGGAGCAAATTACGGAACTAAGTGACCCGTGTTTGAGTATCTTTCAGTCACGTGTCCCAGGGCTCCTGTTCAGACACAGGCTGCCTCCTGAATCTCTTCCCTGTGACTCTGGTCTCTGAACCAAGTACTGGATGCCTGAACACACACTGGGCTTTCTAACCCGCCACCCCACCCTCGCTCATTTGTTTTTTAATTAACATGCTCTTTCTCATTCTGAAATACTTCCTAGTACAAAACAGATTTTTAAAAATCTTTTAAAAAAAATAAATGTAGATGGACAGCATGCCTTTATTTGTTTAGTTTTTTATGCAGTGCTAAGGACAGAGCCCAGTGCCTCACACATGCTAGGCAAGCGCTCTGCCAGCCCCAGAGCCACAAAACAGATTTTGAAGAGCCCCTTTTAAATATAAAAATATTCATTTAAATAGTTGAAACAGAATAGTGCTTTCAAAATGCCCTGGTAACATGAAGAAGGAAGGAAGGGAGGGAGGAAGGGATGGACTGACTGAGGGACATACATAGGGAGGGAGGGACAGAAGGAGAGAGGAAGGAAGGGAGGGAGGAAATGCAAACTCGGGGTCTGTCACCTCCCAGCAGAAGTGGGATGACATTTCCTTTGAACAGCTTTAACATCTTGGCCTTGCAAAGGCAACAGGAGGTCCTAACTCAGCCCTGCTTGCTTCTCAGACTTACTTCATGCTGTCATGAGGAGATCAGAAACAGGTCTCTAGGACAATCTCCAGGAAGGTTAATTCAGGACATTTGCATAACTAGAAATACAGTGGTGTGCACAGGAGATTTCTTTGCTAATTCGTAAGCTTCCTCAGTAAAGATGAAACCTGTGCACAAACCAGAAAAAAGAAGTCCTTCCTGATTCTTGTTTCCCTCTCATCTATGCCATAACCTATTAGCTCTGCCTTCAAAAGAGCCAAACTCTGGCCTCTTCCCGCCCTCAGCTCTTTGCCATAGGATTTGCTCACTGGTCTCCCCCTGTCCCTTCTCCACCCCTTCAGTCCATCCTCCACAGTCACCCAGAGCCCCTTCTAGAACACGAAGGCAAGTGACCACACAGCTCAGGCCCCTCCGTGGGTCGCCACCCTCCCCCGGGTCTGCAGAGCCCTCCCTGCGCATGCGCCTGGCTGTCCTCCCTGTGGGTGGACAGCTCCTGTCTTCACCTGCTGAGTTCCAGCTCTGGGAGCCACCCTCCTGTCCCCTGAGGATCCCACACCCCTTCCTGCCTCTGACTCCTTGCACTCTTATTCCCTCTCCAGGGCTGGCTTCGCCCAGCTGTTTGCCCAGCTGGCTTCTCCATGTTCCCTGTTCTCAGAAACCGCTTCACCGGGGGCAGCCCTCCACTGCCCCCAAACCATGGCCCTCACTGACACACAGCACCCGGGACTGTGCACATCTGTGTGGGAATTCGGATTCTTCATGCAAACGGCAAGAAGGCCCCAGCCTTCAGAGGAGAATTGTATTTTACTTCCCTGACGTTTTATTTTTAATAACCTCAACAGTTTGGGGTAGATCAGGATCTTGACTTCATCTGTTGGTCACAAACCATCAGGATTCTTGGTCTTATGCTGTCCCGTGGGTCTGGGTGGGCTCCTCTCTGTGCAGACTACCCGTCTTCCCCTCGTCTCTCACGGAGTCCCTACGGTAGCTGCCGCACAGATGGAAGCTTTGGAGGCGGGATGTGGGGCTCCGTCACCTCCAACTTTGATGGGATGCAGCAGTGGAAATACTGCAGATGAATGGCGAGCCCTGGGAACCGGGCGGGCTGGGCCATGCAGAGGGGAGGGGGGGACAGCCGCGGTCCTCGAGGGGGGATGCTGGCAACCAAGGGAAGTGCTTCTAGGAATCCAGGGTCCTTCAATGGAGGACATTCTGACAACACCAGAGACTGGGATGTGCCAGGGCCAAGTTCCCCAAGCCCCCAGTGCCAGCCCAAAGGTATCCCGACTGAAATGATGGCCCCGATGTGGGTTTTCGAGTTCTTCTGTTTCTAGCATTGGCAATAACCTGATTCACCTGCTGATGGATCCTGCCTGTATTTCAGTGCAGCTCAGCACTGAGTCTTGGTTTCACACCTGAGGCTCACGGGCAAGGTTTCTTTGGTGCCGTCTGTACCAGTCTCTGGTCTGGGCTTTGTGTACAACATTTACTGAATCTTTCATGGCAGCTCTAGAAGACGCTATCTCCCACCCCAGTGGCTGAATCAGTGGTCCGCATAAAATTAAGATCTCCCCAGGGTCCTACTCACAGGCCATGCTGCAGTTAGAACTAGAATCAAGTCCAAATGGTTCCAAAGTCCATGCTTTGTCATTAAGTGTATGCGAGGCACCTGAGGCACCTGCCCATGGGCACACTCATTTTTGCATGAAAATCTTAACCAGGTTCTTCCCTCAGGGCTCGTGCTAATCCCATATGAAACCTTCCTTTTCCCCGGACCTGGCTACGCATCACTGTGTCCAGGACTCTCCTCCAGCCTTATCCTTAAATCCCACCATAACTCTTCCTAAAGCTGAATCTGACTCCTCGCCCACGCTCAATCCTGTTGTTGTGACCACGTGGGTGCACCCAGAGGACAGTAGGCTAAGCTAGGTGAAATAAGCCACGTCCAATGTTTCGTAGTTTTCCAGGACGTTCTGGAATGAACAATCAAGCTATTTGCATCTTTTAGTTTCCCAGCAAGAATTTCCTAGGTTAATAGCATCATGTGGCTGCAGACCAGGGGGAGCAGTCAAGTCCTGTGACCGCGGACAGTGGGTTTGCAGGTGTGGATGGCTGTAGCCCTTGCTTACCCACAGGCTGGTAATGACATCCCAAGAAGGTCCTTGTCCCTGGGGCGCCATATTACTTTCCATGAGATGAACAGCTGTGATCACCAGAAGCCTGTTCACCGCCTCTTCTTGACCAGTCGCCTTTCTGTGACGGTTTTCAGGGTATGGGGGCAGTTCCTTCAGCAAGCCCTGCCCCTTCCCTCCGTCTGCAGAAATAACGTGGTCTCGATGCCTGGAGGATGAGAACAGGCGCTCTGGTGCCCGACCACGGGGGACCTGGACAAGGACGGGAGGTGGGGCCTCTGTGTGGACAGCGGTCACCTGGGGAAGGGCCAGGGTGGCCGGGGTGGGTCCTGCATTCACCACCTCAGCAGACCCCTGGGAAAGCCCGGTGCACACCAGGCTCTGAGCTGGGCCTGGGGAAAGGAGATTGGTGAGTGAGAAGGATGGAGTCCTGCCCTCCTGGTGGTGAACACATGGCCCAGCAGTGCGACTGCAGCAGGCTCTGGGATCTGGGAGTGTTAAAGGCCTCTCTCCCATCAAACATGGGGGGTGGGGGGGGGAGGGCTGGCTGCGCAGCTGCTCAGTTAGACACAAACCCATGAACATCTAAAGGGCAGCGAAACTCTCGAGAGCACCTCACACACCAAGTGGCAATTATTCACATCTATCGCATAGAAGTCATTCACGACCTGGGAATCTTCTACCAGTCACACCCAGTTGTCGCTGGGCCTGAGCTTCCAATCAGTAGCACAGAGTCACTTACAGTTGTAGTCCCAGGGCAGCGTCCACTACCCCCATCCTATCTGTGAGCAAGCTGGACTAAGGCCTATTTGTGCAGCCCCCAGGCGGAGAGAAATTTTTAACATTTTTGTAAGGTTGGGAAGAAAAATCAAAAGGCAAATATTTGTAACAGGTGGGATGATCTGGAATTCCATTTCCAGGGTCCATGTGCAAAGTTTTCCTGGAACACAGCCCACCCACTCTCTGATGGACTGAGGCTGCTTTCCAGTTGCAACAGTTAAGTATTTGAGACAGAGATGGCATGCTGCAGGAATCCCAGAACTTCTAGAAAAAGCTTGCCCACTATGAGCAAGAATATCAGATGACCCCCAGGGGCTTGTTGGACAATGTCCCAGGCTGCCATTCAAAGGTCATGTGGCAATATTTTGGCCTTATTTCAAGTTTTGAATTACTTTTTTAAAAAATTTTTTTAATAATGAAAGAGGCAACCTGAACTTGATGAGGTGATCAGGAAAAAAACCAAGAATAAGAAACCTGATGACGCGTCTACACCACTCTGTTTTGGTCATGGTCCTCCGGTTCCTCTGGGGTAGCAGGTTGTTTATCAACAAGGCTCTCTCCCTTTATACCTCCATGTCTTGATAAGTTATCCAAGTCTCCTAGCCCTGTCCAGGGCCTTGCATGGTGAGTGGACGGTGGCCCTCTGGTGGTGAGTCACCTAGAAGTGAGAGTGGTTCGCAGGGCTGAGTCTCTTTATTCACTGTGGTCATGTTGTATAGTCACCACGAACACTGAATTAGCAAATACCGAATCACAGCTCCCAGCGGACACCAGAGGGTCAGATTCCTGAAGGCCTCTGGTTACAACACTTTTTAAACCAATTAGTGCATCACCTTGGTTTCTGTGTATGTCTGGTGGAATATACCTTATTTAGTATATGTATCGTTCACATTGAAGTCACAACAAACAGCACTGTAATTCATGCTTGAAAGATGCTTATTTCTTCCTGACTAAGTTTTAAAATCAATGCAATCCCAGCAGCTCAGGAGGCTGAGGCAAGAGGATCTTGAGTTCAAAGCCAGCCTCAGCCACTCAGCAGGGCCCTAAACAATTCAGTGAGACCCTGTCTCAATATATAAAAAAGTGTTGGGGATATGGCTCAGTGGTTAACCACCCTGGATTCCATCCCTGGTAACCCCACCCCTTAAAAACATCAGTGCAAAGTCATTTTTTATTCATGACCTACTACTGAAATGCATACTTATCCCTTGAACTTGGTCCTTTGATTCCATTTTTTGGAAATATTTATGTTTAGTTTTAGTGGACACAGTATCTTTATTTTTATGTAGTGCTGAGAGTCAAACCCAGTGCCTTGGGCATGCCAGGGGAGTACTCTACCACTGAGCCACAACTCCATATAGCTCAGTTGGTAGAGTGCTTGTCTTGCATGCACAAGACCCTGGGTTAAATCCCCAGCATCACCACAAAAATAAATAAATAAATTAAATTAATTAATTAAAAGGAAAGCTTTGATTTCATTTTTAAGCAGACGAAAAGCATCTTCAGAAGCAGACTCCACACTGAGCTGGAACCTGCTTCATTTTTTCCCCACAGCATGTTTCAAACCTAGATAATCACCCTTAGCAACAGCCTCTTCATCATCCTGCTAAATCACATGTTCCTCACGAAGAACAGAGGAAAAATGTGGCCTAGCCCACCCACGAGGGGGCCTGAATCTCCCTGGGGACTCCCTTTCCTGATTTCTCAAGGAGAGAATTTGATGGAAGGAAAAGTTGATGGCGAGGTTGGTGGGGGAATCAGATCCTCTGTCCAGGGACCCTTAAAAGTACCTGTGGCCTTCTCCCCCTTTCTGAGAAATCACAGATTTAGGCAGAGCATCTGTAGGCACTTATTAAATAATTAATAAATAAGTTAGTAAACAAAGGGAAGGAATTTTTTTCTTATTGATTTATATATATATATGAATGACAGCGGAATGCATTACAATTCATATCACACATATAGAGCACATTTTTTCATATCTCTGCTTGTACTAAAGTATATTCACACCAATTTGTGTCTTCATACATGTGCTTTGGATAATGATGTTCACCACATTCCACCATCATTTCTAACCCCTACCCCCTCGTTTCCCCTCCCACCCCTCTGCCCTGTTCCTCTATTCCTCCCGTGCTCCCCCTCCCTACCCGACTATGACTCAGTCTCATAGGGAAGGAATTTCATTGCAGATGCCTCTAATATTCCTTCCCCATGCCCATGGCAGATGTCAATAATTGATTGCAGGGCTGGGGCTGTGGATCAGCGGTAGAGCGCTGAAAGGGTAAAGTTTCTAAGCTGCAAAGCCTGAGTTAAAATGTAAAGGGCCAGGCATTGTAAACCTGCTTCAAACTGCAAAGCATGGGTTAAATTCCCGAGGCAGTTAAGACAATGCCCTACTGGCCATTTAGTTGATTTATGGCCTAAGATCCTGTGCAGTCCAGCACGTACATACCTCAGGGCCTAAACCAATCAGTTTAAATGTAACCCCCACCTTAAGAATGACCTATCACTCCAGCCAGCCCTGTTGCCGCCAATGTATGTACTAATCAAGTCTAAGAATTGTTGTTTAACTTTCCCGCGGTGTATGGTGATTTGTTAAAGGAGACTGTGATGTATGTAAAGTCCCTGCCCTCCCCCAAAAAAGTGTACTTAAGCATTGTTCAACCCCGGCTCTGGGCTCTGGGCTGTTTTCCCTTCCTGAGTGAGCCTAGAGCCTCAGCGCGCTGAATTGGATCCTCAATAAAAATCCCTGTCTGCTTATTGCATGAAGCCAGTCTCTTGTGGTCTCTTCCTCCGACGTTTTGCGGGTCCCTTACAGCGCTTGCCTAGCATGTGTGAGGCCCTGGGTTGGCTCCTTAGCACCACATATAAATAAATAAAATGAACGTATTATGTCCAACTACAACTAAAAAATAAATTTAAAAAAAAATAGATTGCAGAATCCGGATGAATCCCTCTAGGCCCAGAAGCAAATGGATATTTTTGTTCTTCTCTTTCTCCTTCCTCTCCTTCTTTCTTCCCGGCCTTCTAAACAGAGTACCCTGAGCAACTGCTGCCACTACCCCCCACTGTACCTGGGCATCAGGGATAGATTTTTGCTGTTCAGTCCCTTTTCTATGGATTTGATTTCAGATAACAGTGGTTTTGCATGGACACACAAGAAGCCTGCAGATTGAAGGGTAGATCTGTTTCTCTTTAGCTCAAGAGCAAGCAGAGGGCAAGTCTTCACCAACCACACAAGGAATACCTTAGTAAGCGCTCTTCTCCTGTTCCTGGTTCCACACGGCCCTCCCTTAAGTCCTTCCCTCCCTCCTTCCTGCCTCTGTTCCTGGACACACCAAACTCACCCGGCCTCTGGACCTTTGCATGTGCTGGACTGCTCTGCCCTGGTTTTCTGCAGCCCCCGCCCTGCTGCCTCCGGTCCTGGTTTCAACGTCTCTGTGATGGGGAAGGAGGTGGGTGGGCCATGTCCCTCTTAAGAGAGGACCTCTGCCCAGCCCGGGGAGTGCAGTCTTGATGTCAGTTCAAATCAGGTGTCCTCAGCTTCTAAGTGACCCCCCGCATCCAGGGACATGCCGTTCCCTGGGCAGTCCATAGCCTGGCTGAGGCCAGGTGTGAAGACGTGGCAGAGCTGTGTCCAGAGCTCCCGTGGCTCCCCCGAGCTGAGGACCTGCAGGAAGCTCAGCTGTCCACCCCGAGCACCTGCCCTTCCCTTCCCAGTACTGATCCCCAGGAGACCCTAAGGGAGCTTCAGCTGACCCACCCTCAGTCAGAGAGAGAGAGCCCCGGAAACCATCTAGAAACACCTCGTCTCCAAGACGTGACCTTCTGGCCATGCTGAGCCACGCTTTCCCTTCCCCAAACTCTCCTTATATCTGATCCCCCCATCTTCCTGGAAGGGTTCATCCGGGCACGAGCTTCTCTTAAGTGATTTAATTTTTTCTTTTCCTCACAAACTGGAATGTCACTCCCCAAGAAAGCAAAGCTCTTGTCCTCGGGTCTTTCCAGGACCTAAGAATAATGCAGGCTAACTGCATGAATCTGAGCTGTCCAGTGACTAGCCACTAGCCACGGGGGCTACTTAGATTAAAATTAATAAGGTCAATTATTTATTAATGAAATTGCATTTACTTAATAAAATAAATCTGAAATGAAACTCAGTTCTTCAGCCTCATGCCCCACACTTAATCCTCAGTGTCCACACATGGCTAGTGGCCACCATGATGGACGGGGCAGGTCTGGAGCATGGCCATCATGGCAGAAGCCCCTGTTGCACTGCACACCTCTAGGGTATAAGCCCCTGGGGTCAAAGCCCTGTCATTGTTCCGATCCTATCACCAGGGACAATGTGGCCACAGAGGGACTCAGCAAACCTTTCTAGAACAGGCGAGAAGTGAGTGGATGTATCAATGGAAGTCGGAGGAGCTGAGGAAGGAGGTGAGCAGGGTCCTGTCACTCCAGATCCTTACAGCGGTCTCCAGGGCCACCCTTGCATGACTTAACCCTGACACTCCGACCCCTTCCTGCCCACCCCTGCGGTCACCCTCGTCTCTCTGCTGTTCCTCGACACTCCAGTGTGTTCCCACCTCGGGCCTTTGCCTGTGCCACACGCTGTGTCTTCAACACTCTTCCCTCAGACATGTCCCTTATGCTCAGCGAATGCCTCAAGGTCCCCAAAGAAAATGGTGTCCCTCTGGGAAGGGACACAGCTCCTCTGCATGGCCATTTCCTCCCATCATGAGTCGAGCTCCGGGGGGTGGCAATGTGTCTGGTTTATCCACGGCTCTAGCCACCAGCCTGGACGGGCAGCCTGCACACAGCAAGCACTGACGACACTGCTGTCCAAGTGAAGGACAGGGGGAAANAGGACTATCTGGATGGCGTGGGCGACACCCTGGACCTCGTGGTGATCCACCTCTTTGTCCTGATTCTATAGACTGGTTGAACCAGAGTAGGTTGGGGGCTGTCAGTGTGCAAAGGTGTAGTCCTTAGCTGGCAGAACAGGGAGGAGGTGCTGGGCCAGCTGGCCAGCCCAGCTTCTGACCTGCCACGTGCTCCCTGCAGCTTGGAACCGGCTTCAGCGATGAGGAGCTGGAAGAGCAGCATCAGAGCCTGCAGGTGAGCCCCGCTACTGCAGGCCTTGCCCTCCCAGCCCTTGCTCTGTGCAGTGACCGGTCTCCTGCATCTTGGGGTCAGGGATTGGGAAGGAGGGCAGCAGTAGGAAGACTGGCTTTAAAGCTCCACATATCCAAGTTCGAGGTGCGGCTCTGCCAGTTACCAGCTGGTAACACTGGCCAAGAGGTCTCTCCCTGAGCATGACACATGGCTTTCTCATGGCAGTATGGAACCAGGGCAGGGGTTCCTGTAGGGAGGCCTCTGTGAGGTGCTTGGTGGGCCCCTAGGGGAGGGAGTGCTGTGGCTGCAGGTAATTGGGGTCTCTATGATGTGTATTGGTGTCTCTGGATCCTGGTTCCATCTCTGTCCCATTCTTTGGATCTTTCTCACTGTCCTTTGCCGAGTCTTCCATTCTTGGGGCCCCTGCCCACCAACCCCCTGGTGTCTGTCCCTCCCTCTGGGTGTCTGCCTCTGATTTTTTCTTTACTGTCCTGTCTTGTTTCTCCCTGTCTTCCATTCCCCATTTCTCCTTCATTGTTCTTCCCTCTTGCCCTACTTTCTAACCTCCCTACCTGTTGGCCCTGACTCTGAGCTCTGAGACCCTCCCTCTTCCCTGCTGCTTGCCATAGGCCCTGGTGCTGCCCACCCCACGTCCCTACGTGCGGGCTGATGGTGCTGTGGCCCCCGACCACTGGCTCGATCCCAGCGCTGTGTGGGAAGTGAAGTGTGCGGACCTCTCCCTCTCCCCCATCTACCCCGCTGCCCGGGGCCTGGTGAGTACAGGGGCCTGGGCGAGAGTGGGCCTGGCCACATCTGCTCTCCCACGTGATGGTTAAGAAAGCTTTAGAGTATTGGGGTGTCCAGTAATGAGGTTGGAAATTATTTCTGTAAAAAAAGATTCTCAGGTGGTAGAAAGAGAAGTGACCTTGCTCTGTTAGGGTCGTGGTCCTTTTGGCAACTTGGGTCTTCTGCGTGGACACTCGGTCCAGCCCCAGGCGTCTCCTTTCAGGCCCGCAGTTGCTTCCTCGCCCAGGTTCTCACAGTGCTGAGTGTAGATCCCGGGGGCGCTGTTGCTCCCTGGGTTCTGCCCTCAGAACCAGCGGTGGTTGCAGTGTGACCACGTCCCTTATCCTTAGTGCAGGGAAGCTCACCTTTAGTGTCGTGCTGCGAGTTTCGTCCCATCCTCAGAACCTAGCGGCATGCTGCTGTTAGAACTTAAAGTTTCTCCCTCATACTGCTCATTGAGTCAGGGTGTCCTGGTCACACGCGCAAGGAGCTTTCATCTGTCCTGTGCTCACTGTGCAGCCAGCACTGTGCTAGTGACCAGCATGTCCCTCATGTAGTCCTTACAGAAACGTCCACAGGAATATCTCGGTTTTACACACCAGGAGATGGTGCCTCCGAGAGCTGAGGTGACTGGCCAAGGCCACCTGGCTCTGAGGGCAGCAGCTAGGTGGGAGCCTCACATGGGCCTGGCAGCTGGTGCCTCTGAAGCACCAGGCAGGATCCAGACTCTTCCTCAGCTGCTCTGTGCCCCCCTCCCCCCATTGCTGAGCCCCACTGTGTGGATCAGGAAGCAGCAGGACGGGGCAGGAGGAGGACCCTGGCTAGAGTACCTGAGCCTTGCCTCCTCCCCAGGTGGACAGCGAGAAGGGCATCTCCCTTCGCTTCCCTCGGTTTATTCGTGTCCGTGAAGACAAGCAGCCAGAGGAAGCCACCACCAGTGCCCAGGTGAGACCCTTGGAAGATGGGGTTTGCCTAGGGTGGGCTTGTGTGGCCAGACCAGCCTCTTAGGGAGGTGACTGGCTTGGAGTCCTGCACAGGTGGAGCAGCAGGGAGTTGCTGACCCACCCCTGCCCCCTCCTCAGGTGGCCTCTCTGTACCGGAAGCAAAGTCAGATTCAGAATCAACATGACACAGACTCAGACTCCAACCCTGAAGATTTCTACTAAGGCCTGGCCTCCCCGGGGCTGGTGAGGCGCCCAGGGTGGAGCAGGTCTGCTTTCGCACTCTGGTGGGGGGGTGAGGGGGTGTTACACTGGGTCTGGGATTCATTCTGTTATTTCTTTCAATAAATAATTACCAAACTCTTGGTGTGTGACAAGGGCCATGCTGGGCTCTGGGCTCTCACACTGGGCATTGAAGAATACTATGGGGACTGGGAGCCCATGCTGTCCCACAGGACCCTCCACAGAGCTAGTGGAGTTTTTGTGCTCCATGTCATATGGTGACAGCTGACAGTCACCTGTGGCCATTGAGTTCTCCACATGGGGACAGTGCAATCAAGGACTCAAATATTTCATTTTGACTATGACAGTTTATGTTAGCTTGTTGGATCTCCAAGCAATCCAGCTGGTGGTCCCTGTCCTAAGCCCTGTGTGCAGACATCAGTGGTTTATCCAGGGCCCTTTCTAATGAGGTCCCATCCTCCTGGGAGACAATAAGTTCAGTGGTCAGTGTGTGGCTTCCAGTTCTGCACCCCGATCTGGGGACTAAGTATCATTTCAGATGCACTACACAGTGTTCCAGGCGCCCCACCAGAACAAGCAGTGACCACTCCTGTTCTGGCTGTTATGCCTTGGAGCCTGGCATATCCTAGCTGCTCAGGAGATCATGGCTGAGTGAGTGAGAGCCGGGCATTGTTGCTAGGCTGCTGGTCACCCCAGTTTCCCCATCCTCCCACCACTGCTGTGTGCTTCAAGCGTAGGGGCCCCTGGCCTGTGTATAGACACTTGGAGCTGGTCATGGTGGCCCTGTGTAGTTCCACAAGGCTTCAGTGACACAGGCCAGCAGTGGGACTTTGGTCAGTGCAGTGGGAATATCTTGGGTCTAGGGGGAGGAATCTTTTGCAAAAGCTTGTTTTCTGAGAACTGCAGCCTGGCACCTTCCAGGGGACTTGCAGCTGTCTTGTGGTCACCAACTGGAAGAGGGTGGAGCAGGGCCCAGATCTGCACACCTGGGGCCTCTCTGTGGCCACCAAGCTGAGGGACAGTGAAATTCCCCATTGTTAGGCAGTTCTCGGGTGGGTCCTGCTTGCTGCAGTTGGAGGTACCCTCAGGGCTGCTGTGATGGTTAGTGAGGCAGGGAGAGGAGGGCTTGGGGCCGAGGAGCTCAGCAGGGTCCTTGGCCTGGATTCTCTAGAGAGCCTGTGGTGAAGGCCTGAGCCAGGGCCTTCTGCCTGGCCTCTCAGCTCCTGCACTCTTCTCACTAACGACAGCCCTGCGAGGTGGGTACATCCATATCTCCATTTAATAGGTCGGGACACTGAGGCTTGAGGGGAGTTACTTTCCCTGTCTCACTATCTGGGAAACAGCCAGGATTTGCCTGGGCTGTTTGCTCCAGGCCCATGGTCTCTGCCATGGGCAGAGTGCACCTGTGAGGATGTGGGACCTTCTGCCATGGCATGATGTGAAGTGGTCAGGTCTGGAGGGGAGAGATCTTGCTCATGTGCTCACTAAAGGCAGGAGCCTAGAGGTGGGGGAGCAGTGGAGACCATCTCCCTCCAGAGTGGGATCCTCTTTGACCCTTAAGGATTGTCACCACTCACCAGGGTAGGGTGCCGATGAGCTGGACTCTGGGTCATGCACATGGCAGGTTTGGAGGCGGCACACCAGGAAGCAGCACTCCCTGCTCAGGACCTGCCTTGACCAGAACACACGGTCCCATCACATGACCACAGGTGTCGGAAATGTTGCTGGGAGCTCCCAGCAAAAAGTAGTTCACACTGAATGGAGTTCCCTGGAGTTTTCGATGTCGGAGTGGCGGTTGGTTTTCTTCCTAAATGGAAATAAAATGAGGCAGAGGTGGCCCTCAGCGTCTGGCGCATTACCTACCTTAACTCACCCCAGAAATCTGTCATGTTAGTACAGTTATGATCTCTTATTTTTCAGATAAGAAAACACTTGTCGCTATCAGGATTTGGTTGCCAGCTACAAAGCTCAGCTAGTAGGAGGTAGACTGAGATTTGGCCAGGACTCTCAGCCTCCTAGACTCTGCCTTTACCTGTGCAGCCTGCAGGGGTCCCTGGCTGCCGTCTTGCTCCTGCCAGGGTCTCCCCTCTGCATGTCAGGCTCCGTGTTCACAGTCACATAGGGGACAAGTCAGATCCTGTCACTCCCCCTGGTGGCTTCCTGTCCAGTCCATGACAGGTGGATGGGCCCTGCCCTCCACAACTCTGAGGTCTCCACCACATCTGTCCCCTGCGATGTTCTTTCCAGCTCCCTGTCACCCTTTGTCACCCTTCCTCAGACACAGCGTCCTGCCTCCTGGTGTGTGCAGTGTCCTCTCCTGGGATGGGACTTTCCTGGAGCAGTTCTGTCCAGGGGGAAATGCATCGGGAGCCTCTCAGGGGATTCTAAGTTTCCTAGTAGCTACATTAAAGAAAAAGTGAGGGGCTGGGGGGCAGCTCATGGTGGAGGCCTAGCAAGCGGGAGGCCCTGGCCCATGTCAAGTGTCATCCCCTTCCCTATCCATCCCACTAGGGCTGGGCCAAAACAAGGAGGGCAGGGGGTGGCCCTCTGGTAGGCTCTGTCCATGGTGCTGACGTGACCACCCCCAGCACCATGGACCCCTTCACTGACCTCCTTGAAGGCGTCTCGCATCTCCTGGACACCAATCATCCCAGCCGTTTCTGCAAGCAACTTGGGGGTCATCAGCTCCACGAAGTCGTCAAAGTCCACACGGCCCCCCACTGAGGCAGAAAGGGAGAGGTTAGTGGGACTCCACACCCTGACCTTCCAATCCCTCGCTTCTCCCTTCCAGTCAGTTCCAGAAAGAGAGCGGCTCCCAGGTCCCCGCCATGCACGGGTTTCCTGTTCTGCACTTTCATTAGTGCATGGCAGCCTCACACACTAGCGGGTTAGTTTCGACATGCTCATGCCTGGACTGTAGTTTGCTCCTTTTCGGTCCCCAGTGCTTCCTCTCTACCTCCCCTCCTCCCTCCTCCGGGTCCCTTCCTCTCCTGGATCCTTCTGCTTATTGACTTTTAGGTGGGTGCTCTATGGGTGCACATAAAGGTGGAGCTCAGAGTGGGATGTGCACATACGCATCATCTGGTCATTTCATTCCTCGGTTCTTCCCTGTTCCTGTCCCTCTTCCCTCCCTCAACCCCTACCCCACTGATGTCCCCTCTGTTTCATGGGATCCCCTCCCCACACATTCCCCTGTGAGAGAACACGTTCTCCCCTGGCCTTCCGAGTCTGGCTTATGTCACTGAGCGCGGTGTTCCCCAGTTCATCCATTTACCAGCAGATGCTTGAGTCTCATTCTTCTTTGTGGCTGGGTGAACCCCCCTTATCTTTCACTCACTGAGCTCAAGCCCTGTGTCCCTCTAAACTGAACCTGGTGGACAAGGCACGTATGGGGACGTGACTGACTGACTGCACAACCTTGAGCATGGTCAGGACCCCTGTTCCTCGTCTGTGGATCTGTAAAGAGGGAGTGTGAGTTACATTTGCACCTGAGGCTTTTCCAGATACGAATACAGTCATGCCTTGGCATCCACTGGGGGAGTGGTTCCAGGAACCCCCATGGATACCAAAATCTGCAGACGGTCAAGTCCCATCTCCAAAACGTCAAGGTATTTGCATGTAACCTACGCAAACCTCTCATATGCTGTACCTCATCTCTAAGCTCCGAGCTGTTCACTGAGAGCCCCCGATCCTCAGGGTTGGTGGAGAGTCCTCAGAACCCCAGGAGAAGGACCAACAGCTTTGGCTCCTGTCTCACTCCCAGGTTTCTGAGACGTGGGCGGGGGCATGTCTCAGAGGCCCCGACACAGTGGAAATGCTCTCTGAGTTTATACTGTGTTGTTCAGGGCACAATGACAAGAAAAAAAAATAGCCTGAACATGTTTAGTACATACACAATTATTTCCCAAATGTTTTCCATCTGCACTTGCTTGAATCTGCAGATACACAGAGGGCTGAGCACACCATTACCACCTTGAATTCCACCTTAACTCAGTTACATGCCCAGAAGCAAACCAGTAGCAATTTTACTTCAGTTTCAGTCTCAAAGTCACCTCTGGTCTCCATTTAAAAATCGATCCTTTTCAACTCGGGAAGCTGAGGCAGGAGGATGGGTGAGCTCAAAGCCAGCCTCAGCAAAAGCGAGGCACTAAGCAACTCAGTGAGACCCTGTCTCTCAATAAAATACAAAATAGGGCTGGGGATGTGCTCAGTGGTTGAGGGCCCCCGAGTTCACCACCATTAGGTGCAAGTGCACGCTCATTGCTGACATCCAGCATGGCTCCAACCTCACACTCCTCGGATAGACCTTTAGTGGTGACAGTGATAAACCACACTTAATCAGAATTTGTGGGGACTACAACTTGGCCTGCCTGTCCCTCCACCCTCCTTCCCATGGCACCATGAGGTAAGGAGTGTCCTGCCTTCACTCAGAGACCAGGGACCTGAGACCCAAGATAACTTCACTTTTCAGAGTGACTTTCATTGACAAATAATAGAACTGGGACTTGCACCCAGACCTGTCTCCCCAAGGCCCCTCCAACTACTTCAAAAGCCGCCTCCCTGGAGCAGTCTGGACTGCTCTTTTCTACACCCCAATCCTCGTAGCCCCCTGTATCCCCACAGACTCCCCCTCCCCCTGCTCCCCAGTCTCTCCCTGAGCACCACCCAGCCCAGCCCTGCCTTCCTCCCCCGGGTCTCACAGTTCATGCGGACTTGCTGGCCCAGTTCGGTCAATTCCATCTCCGTGGGCATGTAACCCATTGTCCTCATGAGATTCCCCAAATCCTTATGGGAGATAAACCCATCTCGGTCCTTGTCAAACTCAAGGAATGCTTCCCGGAGCTCTGAAAGTGAAGAGAGAAGAACTTTGGAGGAACTTGAAACAGCCGGGGGGAAGAGTGGCATTCCTTGAAACTGTTGCTGAGGCAGTGACAGAGACTCGAAGGGGAATACACCATAAACCCCAGCACTGCAGAACAGCAGTGAGTGGGAAAGGCGCCCGCAGGGGGAACGGCTCCGAGCTGCTCACTGAGCCCCCAATCCTCAGGGTCGGTGGAGAGCCCTCAGAACCCCAGGAGAAGGACCCACAGCTTTGGCCTCATTTTAAGGCTCCCCTCTCCTCTCATCCCGGGTTTCTGAGACATGGGCCGGGCATGTCGCTAAGGACTCCCAGGCACTTAGCTGCCCTGAGGAGGTCTCAGGGTGCAGTGGAGGGGACAGGAAGGGGTGTGAGGTGTGCATGGGAGGAGGTGACACAGACACAGCTGAGAGCAGGTCCCTGGGGGGCGTGGAGGGCATTTGGGGGGCAGATGTTACCTTCGATCTCGTCCTGCCCCAGGGGTCGCTCCTGGAGGGAATGCAGGGAGGGAAGGTGGAGAGACAGTCAGGGTCCCCCGCTCCTCAAGCAGGCCCGTCCTCCACGCCCCTGTTCCCTTCACCTCTCCTCCTCCCTCCCCAACTCCCATTCCTCAGCTTCTGCTCTACTTCCTCCCCATCCCCTCTCACTCCTCTTTCCTGTACTTGAACCTGGATCTGCTCTTTCCCAGACACACATTCCATTGTACGTGGAGTCCGAGCCTCCCCAGATGGACAGGGTGGGATTTGCTGTCCCAGCCCAGGTGTCAGAGGCTGGCTCTGCTGGGGCTCCTGGCATTTGAACCTCAGGACGACTCTGGGAGGGAGACCAGGTATCATTCCCATCTTACCCATGAAGACGCTCAAGAACAGGGAGGTCAAGGAAGCTGCTGAAGGTCACACAGCTCTGAAACAGCAGGTCCCCGACCAGGGGAGGGGAAGTTACCCTTGAGGTCCTTCCAGTCAGGTGGCCAGAAACAAAGCAAACTCTGGTGTAGGGTTTCAGCCTGGGCTTGTCTCACCTCCATTGTTTTCCTAGTTGTTTTTTTCTGATTCTATGAGTAATTCTTGCTTCATATAACAAAGTGGGCTGGGGGCCATTTCCCAGCAACAAATTCACAATGAATCAATGAATGGAGATTGCTGTTTTTTTAGTTTATTTGCTTATTTTTTATTAAAGGGGTCCCTCAAAGGGAATCAAATGAGGCAGAGGTGGCCCTCAGCGTCTGGCGCATTACCTACCTTAACTCACCCCAGAAATCTGTCGTGTTAGTACAGTTATGATCTCTTATTTTTCAGATAAGAAAACACTTGTCGCTATCAGGATTTGGTTGCCAGCTACAAAGCTCAGCTAGTANGGGAACTGCATGGGGCAGGCGTGCTCTCAGGTTTGTCCCTCTGGGTGGCCCTGTGCCTGTCCCTGGCAGCCCAGCCTCCTGCTCAGTCCTGTGCCAGCTCTGCTGCCTCTCTGGGCCTCTCCTGCGAGCCTGAGTCTCAGAGCTGTGAAGGCTGGGGGACCTCGCCCAGGCTGGGAGGGATCAGGGCTGCGCCTGCCTCCCCATCTGGCTGCAGGGAGTCAGGGGCAGGGCCACCTCAGGCTGTGACACAGCCCAGGATGGCACTGGAGAGCATTTGAAAGTAGGGATTAGGGCAGGCGCCTGTCCATTCACTGTATCCACCTGCATCACCTGTGCCCACTCTAAGCCTGGCCTCTGGACCGTGTCACATGCAGAGGACAGGGTCTGGCCCCAGAGCTCTCCTGACCAAGTCAGACCCGTGTGCAGGGACGGCCTGGTGACAGGGGGAACAGTGGTGGAAAAGGCAGTCTGGGCTCTCCCCTGTTCCTCTGGTCCCCCCTGCTCTTCCTGAGTAATTCAGTGGCAGCAGGGAGGGGGCCAGGGCGTGAGAAGTCATGGTGGGCTCAGGGCAAGGGGTGGTGAGGGGTCCACACAGGGAGGGTAGGGGACATCTGCTGTGGGGGCAGAGTCCCCTGGGGAGTGGGGCACAGAGGCAAGTGCCCATAGAAGGTGGGTATGGCCAGAGGCTGTGAGGGTTCCGATGTGACCATGATGCCATCCCCTATGACATGCAGTCACGGTGCCAAATGAGCCACCCCAGTGCCAATCCCATGAGAAAGGCCAAAAGCAGAGAGACCAGTTGTGACCTGTTCTCATCATTTATCAATCTTATCATTACCTGATGTCAGAGGCCCTGGAAGATGAGTGTGGGCCCGTATGTGGCCTATAAAACATGGGTGCTTTCACATTTGCACTGTCCTTTGTAGGATATGAAGCAAACTGAATAACTCTTGTGATGACGTATATCCAATAACTGAAGTTTCAATATTTTTTGTAACTCCAACTGCATATCAGCTATCAGAATAAATATCAATAGGCTCATTTGTAAAATAGCATAAAGCACAAATGAGAGCTTGAAGTTCTGCATTGGGCAGAAACATATGAGGTTTGCATTACCTCTGTATGAGCATGACTATAAAAACCTGCTGTACCTGAGCTTGAGCCATCAGTGAATACCGTTAGTGCGCCATCTATTGGTTGTGCACGTACAATCCTTGGGAAAATATGAATGGTGTTATTAATGCAAATTAAATAATTTTATCACGAAGATAATGACTTTCTATCTGATCAGGAAAATCAGCAAAAGCTGCTTGTCATAAATTAGAAGTTTGAAAGAGCCAATAATTCTGTTGAGCAGAAAATGGAATGATTATAATATTAGGTTCTGATACAACTAGTTGTAAAACTCTTGTTCTGCCCTTTATCACTAATTGAGCAACAAAATCATGATAAGGAGTTAATGACTTTTGAGGAGAGTGGGCTAAATGAATCCACTCAATAACTCCCAATGTTTGCCATATCGCCCTTGTAAGAGCGTGAGCAATTGCAAATATCAATAAATGTATAGGCTCTTGTGGGTTAATTCTAGTAAGTTGAGCATTTTTAATAGCAATTTCAACTTTCCTCAAAGCCATTCTTGCTTCTGCTGTGAGCTGATGAGAAGAAGTTGGAGAAGGATCTCCCTGTAATATCTGGAATAAAGGACTCAAATCTGAAGTAGTTAGCTTTAAAGATGGCCTCAGCCAATTAATATCTCCTAATAATTTTTGAAAGTCACTAAGGTTGTGCAGCTCCTTGACTCTTGTAAATTTTGAAGATGGATTGTGTGTTCTTCAATGACCTAGATACTGAAAAGGAGATGTCTTTTACACCTTGTGAGGTGCAATGCACAAAACCAATGCACTCATTGCTGTGAGCGAAGTCTTTAATTGAGCAAAAAATTTAAGAGTACATCAGAATTAGCATGAGCTAAAAGTATGTCATCCATAAAATGAATAATATATGCATCAGGGAATTTTTCCCTCACAGGTGTGATAGCCTGTGCCACAAATTCTGACATAGGGTAGGACTGTTACGCATTCCCTGAGGCAGCACTTTCCAGCAATGTCTTTTGACTAGTTCTTTAAAATTAATGGCTGGGACACTAGAGGCAAACCTTTTCCAGTCATCTGGGTGCAAAGGTATAGAGAAAAAACATCCTTTTAGATCTACTACTATCAAATTATAATTTAAAGTCACAGCTGTAGGAGAAGGAAGCCCAGATTGTAATGCTCCCATAGGTTCTATAACACGGTTAATAGCTCTAAGGTCTTGTGATAATCTCTAATTGCCAGATTTTTTCTTAATTATAAAGATGGGTGTGTTCCAAGGGCTGAGCATAGTCTCTAAATGACCATCTTGAAGCTGTTCCTCAACTAACATGTGGGTTATTTTAAGTTTTTCCCCTGTTAGGGGCCACTGACTAACCCAGATTGGCTCTTCTGTGAGCCAAATGATCTTTTCTGCTGTCTTTTGGGTTGGGGAAAAGGTCAGTTCCCCTACCAAAAATTTTGGCTGGGTGCATTAATTAATCTCTGTCGAGGAGACTGGGTCATAAGTAGGTACTCATCCTGTAAATTTTTCTCAATTTCCCTAGGAGTAGATTCTTGATTAAGTTCCTCGAATGACCTGATAGAATTTGGAGTTACTCATAATAATCCTAAGCTGCTTAGGACATCTCTTCCCCATAGGTTTACCAGTATCGTGTCTAAAACATAAGGCCATTTGTCTGGTCCTCCCACAATTAAAACACCACTCGAGAATGGCGTCTCTGGGACTGGGGCTGAGGAACCTGCTTTAAAGCCATGGCAATGGTAAAACCTTGTAATTGGTGGGGCCAACGTCTGCCTGAAGGTGAATCAATTCTGAGATGCTCCTTTTTTTCCGATGAGGTCGGAGGATGTCCTGGCAAACTTCACTGGTGTTCTCAAACGCTAGCTGTTTAACTAGGAGTTCAGAAGTGTTTGAATCCTGATTGATCTGTTAGCTGCCTGGGGGAGGCGCACTTTGAAATTGGAGAATAGTTCTTCTGGGCCCTGCTTATCTTATTGCAAGCTAGACTAGTTTGATCTCGGGAAGAAATTTGCAGCCAAGCTTTTTTGGCCCATGCAGTAATCTAATCTTAAACTGCTAAATCATAGTCTATTTGTCTCTCTAAGTCTGCAAATTCTCTAGTTCCCTTTAATATTTCTAAGGGAGCTTCAAGATTTTGTCTTCTGTTTCTCTCAGCCTGTTGGTACAGAAATCAGTCCAGTGGGACCACCAGAGGAGACAGTCACCCCCCAGAGACAAGCCTTCACCATGGAGACCCAGTCGTTTGGGGGAAGAGGCTCCTGACATAGCAAATCGAGCAAGCTTTGTACAAATGGTGGGGTAGGCCCCAGGTACCGCAAGCGGTTTTTAGCTCTTAAAGGGAACTGCCACAGGCACGCGGACACGCTGGTTCTGCTCGTTAATCTGTTCAAAAACTGGAAGAAGCTGAAAACATGTAATGTCTTCCCCCACTTCCTGAGCTCTTCTAAGGCCACATTGTAATGGCGACTGCCAGTTCAGAGCAATGACTGAACCGTTCTCCTGGAGGTGAGCGGTGGAATTCAGATGGTGGGTGCTGGCCCAGCTAAATGTAATCTAGCAAAACCCTCCTCTATTTCTTCCTCATCTTCCGACTGAGTCCCCTCAGATTGTGACTCTTTTTTTGTCTGTTTCTTGTCCGTTTTGTTCCTCTCCATTTTGAATTTGCCTCACAGAAATTCAGTTGGGACTAGTCTCCTCTCTGGAACATGCCCCCCGTTGCTCCTCTGAGCTACTGAGTGGGTCTGGCAAAGCAGAGACTGAGCTTTTGATTTTAGGTCTTGCCCCAGGAAGCTTGTCTGGGACTCCAAGGCTGCAGACTGAGTGAAATTTGATTCCACCCTCAATCCCGGTAGGGAAAGAGAAAACCATTTTGAAGAAGTAGCCTTGGGCCGTTTCTCTTGCTCCCTGCTCCTAATTGTCCTCTGAAGTCCTTTTAATAGGTCCTCGGGGACCATTGGTCCTGATCTAGGTCATCAAAAAGACACATTGCCATCGCAGTCCAGACCTTCTGAACGCTCTCTATTGTACTTCTAGACAGTTGGCAGAGAGGTAGCCTTTATGTAATTTCCTACCTCGTCTCTCCAGGGACATAAATTCAGTAAATCTTACAGACAAAACCACGGGCACACCTCCCTAACCGTTTTCAGGAACTGGGCTAGCTGGCTCCTTTTCACTTGCTTTCCTTTCCGGTTGATTATTGTTTCCAAAATTGTTAAATACGTCTCTTTATCTGAAGACATGGAACTGCCCATGATAATTCTTTAACGTCTTTGGCTCTAAAACTGTCTGCTTCCTCTGTGACCCTTCAAAAAATTCATGGTCCAATAAATTTCCATAGCGCACTCTCTCAATCAACCTGGAAATTCACTTCTGAGTGGTCCCTCATTCTGGGCGCCACCTGCCGCCCCCTGATCAGCACAGGCAGCTGAACTTAAGGTTGCTCCTGTGAATTTCCAGGGACACCAAATAAAACACAGGCACTCACTTTACCTTTAAATCAAGCTTCAGGATGGCTCCTCCACTCTCAGCCAAAGCTCCCCAAATGGGAGAGCAAGGAAAGTCACGAGAGGCTGTCGAGAGAAAGCAGCACTTACGGAAGTGAGCTTTTATTGGGGAGACCCTCATTCTTAGAAAGTTCCATCCAAAAAAGGCCAGGAGGGGAAGGGTTACTAGGACAGGTGAGAGTAATTCAACCCCTGGGGCTGCAGGAAGGTACGCCTATGCCTGAAGACACATTCTGCTACTTCGAGGATCAGGGAAGTATCCAGGTCACTAAGAAAGTGACCAATAGAGCCTCTTGTAATCATGGGAAGGAGAATGCCAGTCCTTCAGCGAGACCACCCCCCACAATCAAGACACTTGCCATCTCGGCCTTTGTGCAGTATCTCTCTTCTTTGCTGCCCTAAAACTTTGGGTCAGGTTTCTGTGCAACTCTGCAGAAAAACAGAGTCATTGTTTCTCAAGTGGCTCATCTGGAACTAAAATGCAAGGTTGATTTGACCTAAATTTACCTACCTTATCTCCTCCCATGAAGGCTGAATACAGCAAAATAAAGTGAACCAACACAAGGTTCCCAACAGGCCTTGGGAGTGGCCCCAGAAGTCTCCAGTCATCAGTCCTTCCTGCCCACTCCCTGCCTGTCCCTTCCTCCCCACCTGTGTGGCCCTTTAGCACACTAGGCTCCCTGTCCTGGCTTTGCTGGTGAGTAGCTCGCATCTTCTCTGGCTTGCTAGATGTCCAAATAAATGTTTCTCACACCCAAAGAGCTTGGCCTCAAAATCTTGCCTTTTTTCAGTGCAAACTAAGTGAATTGGGTTCAGTGACAGTTCTGTTTTTAATTAGTGATGACATGACTTTCCTTCTTTAAGAACTTTGTAGCGATCTTAATTATTATCTGGGCTTTGTGCGGGTTTTCTTTGTGCCTGTGTTGTCCAGGATATGAGCAGAGGTTCTCGTTGCAGCATCACTGTTAACCCTGGCTCCACACACACCCATTTACTGTATCCAGGCTCCCAGTATGGAGAACTAAGAGATGGCACCATGCAGACTGTCTTGTTTACGCAACTTGCCTGCACAGGTATCTCCCATGCCATTTATTTTAGCTAAAAATAAACAAGCAGCAAAACATTTTCCTTGGGGGCATGGATAGGTCAGTACTTTGAGTTGCCTAAAACAAAAGTGGCCCATGAATTCAAGTATGATCATCGTCATATTCATTCTCTCTCTCTCCCTCCCTCCCTCCCTCCCTCCTTTCCTCTGCTCCTCTGTCTTTGCTTAACCCCAACCTGAATTATTTGCACTTTAGTGTTGAGAAAAACAACAAGCATTATCCCAATTACCTCAAACTCTGACTTTTTAAGAGAAGGATATTATTCAGAAAGCTTAGAACTAAAGTTAGAAACAGGTGAAAACAATAAAAAAAAATCATAAATTGTGGTGAGCCGTTCTAATTAGACCGTGGCCGCCATTAGAAGATGGCGCCGGCTTCCACTGTGGCCTGTGATAAACAACTCCTAATATGGAGAATTGGCACGCAATCCCTTACCACCCTATGAGAAAGGTCCACGTGGCAGCTTAAGATTGGTATGCGGGAGGCTTTATTAGGCTGTGCTTGGGCACTCGGTCGCAAGAAGATGATACATGACTCAAGGCCTGAATAAACTGCTGAAAGAAGAATCCTGTGTCGTGTTTTCCCTTGCCAGCAAGGGGTCGCGACAATAAATGAAGATGAAATTCAAATGAGTGACACCAACATCACAATCATCAAATTCAAGAAGGAATATAAACATAATGGTGGAAGAAAAGAAAAACAAGGTTGAAAAGATGAAGAACATTTCAGAAAATGGTTAGTTTCAGAAGACAGGCAAAGAAGATCAGACTTGGAAAAATTGCAGTTTCTAGGGAAGGATCAGATGTTTTTAATTAAGAGAACATTCATAAAATAGAAAAGTCTTAAGCTGATATATCTACAGGGGAAGCAACTAAGTGGATAGTCAATGCTACAAGGAAAACTATGTAGCTTAAATCATCCTGACAACTTCAAGCATTTACAAAGGACAAAGTTATTTAAAAGAACCTTACTTTGAACTTCTAAGTAATTCGAGATGTATGGTGCATTACTGTTAACCATAGGGATACAGGTGCCATGGAACAACAGAATACATTCCCCCAACTGTTATGCCAGATTCATGGGACCCCAATAGACCTCCAGGAGCCAAATCCGATGCAATCACACAAGAGTCTTTACTGCAAGCTCAAGCCTGGACTCACAACTATTCCTGACGCAACAGTCCCAGGGAGTGAGTCCCCATCCTTTGTTCAGTGAGATTTTATAGGTTTTGGGGGGTACTCTATGCATCACAACATCACACAGCAAATCATTCCATACGGCAGGAAAGTCAAACAACAACTCTTAACATTCATTAGCACATTCACTGTAGGGAACAAGTTGGGTAGGGGTGATGGGTTAGTACAAGAGGGGGATTCCTTTGAACTGACTGGGTTAAGCCATGAGTGGTGTACGTGCTAAAGTACATGGTTTCCCAACATGTTATCAACCACCATAAACTACTGGGGGGTCATCTGGCATCCCAGGTATTTCCCTGTCTCATGCTGATTGGAAGTTGCTAGGGGGGTTGCCTAACTGAGTCAGGCACAGCAGATCTCTCCTGTTATTTGCAGACAAACAACTCAGCAGGGTGGGTATGTGCCTAGTAAGGCTCTTTTGGTTTTTCTAAGGACAAAGGTCACGCCCCCTTCCTTGGACAGGCTTTGCTCTGAGGTAGAGGCTGGTTTCTCAAAAATGGAGTCACATTAATTTCTCACAACCTGCCTGTAAAACTGGACTCATTGACCCAATTCCCTCCTTCTGTCCTCCCGACCATCTCTGGTCTCTGGTCAGCACTATTCTGCTGTTCTGATGTCATCTTTTCTATATTACATTATAAGTGTAGTATTGGTTTTCCTGTGGCTGGCTTATTTCACTTATTATTGTCCTGCAAGTCCATCATGTGGCCACAAATAATAGGACTGCATTTTTTTTTGACTGAACATATTCTGTTGCTTATATGTGCCACACCGAATTTGTCCATTCGTCAGTTCACTGACATTTAGCTACCAGAGAATTTTATCAGGTGAGTGGAATATGTCACAACACCAACATTCAGTGGCAGAAAGAGTGAGGGAAATGCTATAAAACTACTCATATAAGTATGTGCACCAACAATTTTATATGCAGCCAAACTGTCCATTAAGTATAGTGTCCAGACAAAATTATGCAAATGAAGAGCTCAGTGATTGTTCTCACCTGCTAATCTGGAGGAATCCAGTAGGCATCAGCACTCTTCACTCTCCACATATAAAATACAGTTCTACCTGGACAGACACCAAGGCCCATGAACTTGGAGGGTAGTAAGTTAATGAACTTAGTAAATTCTGTCCACAAAGGTAAAATGGCCTGGTGACTTAGCTCCTGCCAGAATCAGATGACATGATATCTGGGTCCCCAGATAATATTTTACCAGTTGTGAGAACTTAGAAAGTTTGCTTAATTTTATAGGGCATGGTTTCTCCATCAATAAATTATGTTCATACCTTTGCATGCCATATGGAGTTTGGAGGTTTTATTTTATAGTAGAAAAATCATTTTTAAATGGTTGTTTTATTGTTATCAGTTGTAGTACTAGGAGCAAGTGTAGCGAGAATGCTTACATAAAACACTTCCTAAGCAGTTACCATGGGTTCAATTTAACTGGATTCATCCAATTATCCAATTATCTCAATTGAATTTATTAATTGGATTTATTAATGGATTTAATTGCTTGACACATTATATCATGTATAGTGCAACAAACTTATGAGTAAGATGCTATTGGTACCTGCATTTACACAAAAGGAAAGTGGGACAGAAAGCAGTGTACACCACACAGTGAATGTAAAAGCCAGCAGTTGAATCCAGAAACATTAACAAAAGAGACCGCATTTGTAAAATTACTAATTACGTAAGATGATGATTTTACTCAGTGGCAAAAATGTCAATCATATTCTGTTTTATTGAAACAGAGACATAGAGTTTTCTATCAAACTAAACATCCTCTAAACATAACATGTGTATTTTACTTATGCTTTTCCATCAACAATTAGTAAATCTGCCCCCCATCAGTGACTATAAAGGCATTGGGAACAGTTATCCAGGCAACCCACACACAAGGCTTTTCACCCTGTTCCAAGTACCAGAGATGGTTAACTGGACATCTCAGGCATCATTGCCAGCAAGACCTAAACTTAGCTCACAGGTTTTCAGAACCAGAGTACTAATTGAAGTACTCACTGGTGAAAACACACAGTCAAGAAGGTTAGCAATAGATAAGAGTTGGACATCATTCTCGCCTACTCTCTGGCAGACATGAGCATCAGAAATTCCTTATGACGATCACAGAGCAGGTCACAGGCACTAGGCTCATGGGCAGCAACAGTCATTCTTCTTCACAGCTCCACAGCTGCCCTGTTTGGGCCTGAATGCTCTCTCCACATAGAGTCCCAAATTACTCACACCAAATCTCTGAGGAAGGCCTGGTCTGTTAATTCAGCCAATGGCGGTTGGTCATGTGCTCATTTTCAGGCAGTGTCTTATCTGGCTGGAGGTAGATCGTTAAAGCTGCACATCTATGAAACACAGAATTCAACAACCCCTGTCACAGATACAGAGCGAGGCATTTAGCTAACGTGCCCACTAATATGGGGAACCCCAGGATTTGAGGTCAGTCTACCTGATGATGATGCTCACATATTCTCCACTAGATTGAGAGTTGCATTGCAAGATGTTCTAAATGCAAACAGCAGAAATATCTTCACTTTTGTAGAAGTTAAAAACTGACCCACTGCACACTCCCATTTCTACCAGAATCAATGGCAATTTTCATTGAACTTGACCTGTGATTGCTGGTTCCATATGGAAGATTGGGAACCCAAGTGCAGTTCTGCCATTGGTGGGGGTGATGACCTTCAGTAAGATTCTGTCTCCTTTTTACATTAACATGTTGTTGGTGCATGATGATCACAGGAATAGCTGGGTTCATGGTGATATATTCACACATGCACACAGCATAATTAGGTCTATTTTACTGCTGGACACCCCCCCCCCTCACATTCCCCTTCCCTTCTTTCATCCTTTCCCTGAAAATGGGGTTTATGTCATTGATCAGCTGGCTTTCCTTTTAGCTGACAGAAGCCCATGGGAACTAACAAAATGTAGGTGCATCTTTCAGCATTCCTGGAATCAGTAGGTCGCTATCTATGGGCCCCCTGGATGGGCGTGTTGCTTGAGCATGAGAAGCTGTTGGTCCCTAAGTCCCCTGGGCACTGAGAGTTCTCAACCAAGGATGAAACAGAGCTTCGATGGAACTTTGATGTGGTAGATATGAAGATTCTCTCATCTGAGTCCCTAAATCCTGACCCCATCCATGCAACCCACTCCCACATGTTAATCAGAAGGAAAGGGAGGAGTGGACCCTGGAGTCAGTGACTGTCCACTCCTATATCTGCGACTCCAAAGCAGATTCTTGTCCCTTAGAGTCAAAGAGCATTTAGTCCATGGTTTCTCAAAGTCCCTAACAGGCTATTATTTTTACACTGTATCTATTGGTAACAATGTAAAAGTTCTATTTTGAAAATGGTTCAAAGTGCAAATAGAGCCTGGGATATAGCTCAGTTGGTAGAGTGCTTGCCTTGATTGCACAAAACCCTGGGTTCAAACCCCAGCACCACAAAAAGAAAGAAAGAAAGATATCTAGATATCTAGATAGATAGATAGATAAAGAAATAATCTATTTAAAAATGCAAATAAACAAAAAATAATGGCTTTCTTCAGTCCCATGAATTGATCAGTAGCATTACTTGGCAGCACTTGCTATGGGGTCCTGCCCGTGAACTCATGCTCAGATCCTGATCTTCTTGTTCTCTGAAGGATTCCAAAATTGCTGAATACAAAGAAACTTTGGGTCACCAGTCACAATTTGCTTTTATAACCAGTTAATTTGTCAACAAAAAGAGTTAATGATTCTTTGAATCATTAATGATTCTTTTGACTTCCTTTACAGTAAGTGTGTTCAGTAACCTACTGGGATAAATGAAGCAGGCAGCTTGGGCAAGAGGCCACTCTGCTCCCTGTCACTCTGCCTCTGCATCTGCTTCTGTCTCCTTTTTATTTTCTTACAGGTATAAACATGGCTGTGCATGTATTGCTATTTATTATGCTGATTTGAATTCTTTTGAATAAGTACCAAGGGGTGTTAGAGTTGGGTCACGTGGTGGCTTTGCTCCTAGTCTTTGAAGAACTTTCATTTGACATTTATTAATTGGAGTATTTGGTTATTAGAAATAAGATTTTTTTAGTTCTTTTTACATTCTGTCAGAAGAGTTGCTGGCAAAGTTTTCTTCCCATTACTTGCATCTTTCTTCACAGACTTGCTTCCATTGCTCTGCAGAACTGGTTTAATTTGGTGTCTATTTATTGATTCATTGTTTGATTTCCTAAATTTTAGGAGACTTATTGAGGAAGTCAGTGCCGGGAACTATACGTCAGAGAATTGACCCTATGTCTTCTTATAACAGTTATAATGTTTCTGGTCTGGTTCTAGGTCTTTGACCCACTTTGTGTTGACTTTTATATTAAGGTGAAGTACAGGGATCTACTTCATCGATTTCTTGTAAAATCTCCCTGGGTGACATGTTTGGACCACCCTAGCAGAGGGACTAGACAGGAAGGACAGATTGTAACAGTACAGTCAGAGCCTCCTGTGCCACCAGGGATAACTGCAGACCGTACACAGCAGGCACTCAAGGGCACTGGGGATAACAGTGACCAGTGAAGCACTGACTCATGGGTCACCCAGCATTTCCATATAGAGAACATGAACTTGGTTACCACTGGGAACAAGCATAGTGCAGCACAGAGCTGGACTTGGGGTCACCCAGGGATCACTGTAGTCCAGTGGATGCTGGACTCTGCTTTCCCTCAGACATAACACTGGTCCACGACAGGCCATGGACAGAAGTTCTGTACTGAGCATGGACTCTGGTGACACTGTGGGATCCAGCAGAGAGCAATAACTGGGGTCACATCTGGTGACAAATGTAGGCAGAGGGTGCTTCAGAGGAACTATATGTAAGTGTCATCACACTCTTGACACATGGATGCTTTCCAATAAAGTAACCATTTTACCAAAACTGCTAAATGGACACTTCTCAGAAGAAGAAATACAAATGGCCAACAAATACATGAAAAAAAAATGTTCAACACCCCTAGCAATCAGGGAAATGCAAATCAAAACGACATTGAGATTTCATCTCACTCCATCAGAATAACAATCATCAAGAACACAAATAATGAGTGCTGTGGAGGATGAGGGGGGAAAGGGTACACTCAAACATCGTGGGTGGAACTGCAAATTAGCACAGCCACTCTGGAAAGTCCTATGGAGATTCCTCAAAAGACTAATGGAACCCCAAGGTGACCCAGCAATCCCACTCCTTGGTATTTACCCATCTCTAAAGTCAGAATACTAGAGCGACATTGCTGCATCAGTGTGGATAACAGCATCACTCACAAGAGCCATGTTTTGGAAGTAGCCCAGGAACACATCAACAGGCGAATGGATTAAGAAAATATGGCATTATAGACACAGAGGAGAATTAGTAAGTCATGACAAAGAATGAAATTGTGGACTTTGCTGGTAAATGGATGTAACTGGAGATTGTCCTGCTAACTGAAATAAGCCAGACTCAGAAAGTGAAAGGTTAAATGTCCTGCTCATATGCAGAAGATAGAGCAAAGCATGGGGGAACTCTGGGGTGGGGGCTTTGATATCATAAAGATAGAGGGAAGGTGAGTGGAGAAGAAGAAATAGACTGAGGGGGTAGGGAGGGGTGGAAGGGCAAGCAAGTGCAGAATGAAATGGATAAAATTATGCCATGAGCATGTATAAATACACCACAGTGGGTTCACCTTCATGCATATTGATAACGCATGAATACATAAATAAATACTAGTAGGTAGAGGAGGAAAAGTGGGGACGGAGGGCATAGTCACTGGGCACAGAATGGGAGTGAGTTAAATTCCATGTCTGTATGGTTATGTTAAAATGAACACCACTGCAATGTTGAACCCCAGTGCACTAATAAGAGCTTAAGAAAGTTAAGCATTTTACACTGTTGGGTGGGTGGATTCAGGACTGCCTCATTCGTTTCATAGGCTTGGTGGGATGATGTAACGGGTCACAGGTATTAAATGTTCAGAATTCTACAGAGACATGTCAGCCCTCCATTACTGTTGGACATTCACAGTGTCACAGGGTCACTGTGAACGTGACATATTTCTCTAAAATTATCTGACAATACGAAGAATAAAACAAAATTTGTGAAACGGTTTTCCCTTTTAAAAAAGGTAGCTCTTGTGGCTGGGCTTGTGACGCCGTGCTAGAGCACTTGTCTAATATGTGTAAGGCCTGGGTTGAATCCTGAGCACCACACAAAATAAATACATAAGTAAAAGGTTTAAATATAAATCATTAAATTAAAAAAAGGTAGCTCCTTTTCTTCATGTGCATATTATTCTGTCAGAGAACAGGTACCCCTCTGCAATTTTGCCTAATTGGATCCACTTTTCCTTCAGCCAGAATACTACTCATGCCCAGTTGTTGGTCATTCTCCCCAAGATACACTCAGCAGTCTGTGGCCACCTGAGATTTAGGGTCAGTATCAACAGCTCCTGGTGTCATACACAAGTTCTCAGTCTATTGATACACCCAAGAATTAAGAGGGAAAGTGGCAATGATTTTGCTCCTGGTTATCATACATTCTACATGAAACACTGTTGCGTCCAATGTGGGGCTTACATTCATTAGACGGTTTTCATTTTAGCTGACAGAAGACCATGGGGACTGACAAAGATGTAGGTGCATCCTGAAGCATTCCTGGAATCAGTAGGTGGCTATTTATGGGCCCCCTGGATGGGCGTGTTGCTTGAACATGTGGAGCTGTTGGTCCCCGAGTCCCATGGCACTCAGAGTGCTCGACAAGGATGAAACAGAGCTTCAATGGATCCTTGATGTGGTAGATATGAAAACTCTCATCTCAGCCCCTAAATCCTGACAGCATGCAGCCCACTCCCACAGGTTAATCAGAAGGTAATGGAGGACTGGACCCTGGAGTCCAGTGACAGTCCACCTCATATCTGCTGCCTCTGAAGCAGGTTCCTGCCCTTTAGCCTGAGAGTCTTCAGTCCACTGTCCCTCTGTCTGCTTCCAGGCTACACTGTATCAATTACACTGTATCAGTCGGTTGCATGTAAAAATTCTACTTTGAAAACTCTTCAAATGCAAATAAATGAGAAAGAGTGGCTTTCTCAGGTCTCAGGGATTCATCAGTGGGATTATTTTGCAGCACTTGCCACGGCGTCCTGTCATGAGATCATGTTGAGGTCACAGGGCTCATGTTCTCTGTATGAGTCTAAAATTGATCAATACAGTGAAACTTTAGACTACCAGTCACAATTTGTTTTATAACCAGTTAATTTGACCAAAAAAAGTTAATGAATCTTTTGAATCATTAACTTTTTTTTTTTAACTTTTGTTAAAGTAAGACTAGGTTTAAAGTCCAATCTCACTATCTCCCACAAGGTCCAATGGTGTGAACCTCAGCACCGGGCACAGAGAAATCATCATCATGACAGATGGCTACCTGTGGTTTGAAGGGTTACCTTTCCCCCGTGTTGGTTGGAGCTGTGATGGTCTAAAAGAAGCATGTACTAAATTTGTGATAAAGGACGAAGACACAGTAATGGTGTCATACCCTAAGTCAGGTAAGGAAACTAGAAAGGAACTGTCCATGAGAACGGCGAGGGCTGTGTTCCTCCCCTGCTCAGCAGATGGAGTTCATGACCTCTACAGCCAGTGAGCCCTGCTTGGAGGAGGAAGGGGCAGTGCCCCAGGCCACTTCCACTCAGACTAGGACACAGTGACATAAGTGCTCAGCAGGGGTCAGCTAAGCTACTGCAGGAAGATACAGGAGTGAATCCTAATGTCACCCAGGCATCTGTGTGGTGGCCTGGGAGGGGGGTGGCAGAGAATGACCAGTGAGCACTTAAGGGTGAAATACCAGCTCCATAGAAATGAAAGAGGGAGTGGGAGGCCATGGGGTGAGGAGGGGGATTTTAGAGCAGGAGGGTCAGCATGGACAAGGGCTGGGAATCAGACAGGAGCCTGAGAAATTCAAGGGACTGAAAGGACATGCATCATAAATCTATGTGGTGGGCCTGGGGGCAGGGGCATTGCAAACAGGGCGAGGATTGAGGCCAGTGTCCTTGGAAGGGGCACTGTGCTGGGAAGTCAAGGGAAAGGGGAACATATAAAACTGACCTCAGCAAACAGCCAAGAGGTGGAGCAACCTAAAATCCTTTCATAGATGAATGCATAACAAAATGTGGCGTGTTGATACAATGGGATACGATTCAGCCTTCACAAGGAATGTCTGACACCCTCTATAACACAGATCAATCTAGAGGGTCTTATGCTAAATGCAGTATGTTGGGCACAACAGGACAAATGCTATAGGATCCCATTGGTGCAAAATACCTAGTGTATTCAAGTTCATGGAAACAAAAAGCCCAATGGTGGGTTTCAGGGTCAAAAATATGGAGTTTTAAATAGGGAAATGTTGTTAAGGAGTATGTTTTTTCACCATGAAAGGTTTCTCAACATTGATTGAGCAAAATGAGGAATGTGCTTAACAATGTTAAGCACCACTCACAGCATGCTTAAAATGGGTATGAGGTAAAGTTTATGTTATGCATTTCATCATTATGTGTTTGTTCACAATCCAGGTTGATATGAGTGACTATCAGTTTTCCTTCCTTATCTAGGATCCCACTGGGTGATTGAAATTCTCTGTCTGATTCACTCCAAAGGGGATACCAAGTGGATTCAATCTGTGCCCATCTGGGAACGTGCACCCTGGTTAGAGACAGATGTAGGCTATAAAATGTTAAATGAGAGAGAGGGCCCACGGCTCCTGGCCTCTCACCTCCCCTTCCATCTCATCCCCAAGTCTTTATTCACTTCCAAGGCCAAGGTCAGTGCCTAATGTTTGATCAATGCCTTTTTTCCCTTCCATGTGCCTAGATAATCCCTGCAGATCTTGCTGGGAGTCTGCTTATTGGTAAATTGGGTGAGAAATAACATTCTCAGATATGAGGTGTGGTTGACGTGGCCACAACAAGACCACACTGAGGGCCAGGATGTGGACCATTACACAGATTACCTTGCCAGATTCAGGAAAGTCACGGGCTAATGCCAGAATCTTAGAAAACCACTCTCCTGTGCAAGCAGAATTTACAATCTACACCGGATTATCCCAGCCTTGCAGCTCTTTAAGACGTCAGCCTGTATTAATTCAATAAAAGCCTCCTGCCAGGTAGGTGGAAGCAGAGAGGTCAGTGGTGCCCACATGGGAGTGGAGCACGCACACATTGAAAAAGCATGGATCCAGGGGCGGCTCAGGAGTGGTGGCCAGCTATGTCTCCATGGCAGCTCAGGGCACGCCACTGTGTCTTGTGATTAGCAGCCACTGCAGCCTCCCTCTGGCTGACAGATGATCAGCACAGACCAGGGATATCCCAGATGTGATGTGCCACAGACTCTCTTTAGAAACACACCTTTTAAAAGTGTTTTTTGACTTCAGAAATTTTTCATGGTTTTGTTTAAACAACACCAAGAAATCTAGAAAAATAATCTCCTGTCTTGGAAATGTCATAAAGTGTCTAACAGTGAGGCTGCCCCAACAGACCCACTTCCATGTCTCCTGTTGGGTTGCTTTAACCCCTGCCTGATTAAACTGGGGTCTAAGGAGACACAAGACCTCCAATAACAACACCAGGAAAGTTGGTGCAAATACAAAGTCAATTTCTGATGTTCAAGTACAAAATGGTGAGTGTGTGTGTTTGTGTGTGTGTTCACTAATCTTGAACACCAGCCTCTTCCTATGCACATATGTACACAGTTGGGAAACTATCACCCAGACCAGATTAGACTTTTCTACTATCCAGAAAGTCTTCCCATGCTCTTCCTACCAATCAGTGCCCCACACCTGAGGAAACCACTCCCTGCACTTCAGCTACACATTACTTTTGTTTATTCTTGAATTTGTATAAAGGCATTCATGCAATTTAGATGTCACATCTGTGAGATTCCTGGATGCTCTTGAGTGTGAGAATGACTGTGTGTTGCTATGAATCTGAATATACCAGAACTGATTAACCCATTCTGCTGTTAGTGATCGTTCTGGGAATGCACACACACACCCCTCCCCACTAACCACTTAAACCTTTCCAGCAGCTTCCCATGTGGAGTAGACTAATATCCCAGAAAGAAGAGACAAAGTCTTCCTCTTCTATTCCTGCACACGAATAGTAATAGGAACGTTAAAGTATTTCATTGATGAATGTTATACTTAATTCATTAAAGGAGCCCATTGATGTTTATTAGTAGAGCTTAAGTAATAACTGCCTGGATACAGTATGATCAAGGCGGGAAATGACCAACTGAGGCTGATTTTTCATTCCTCATTTTTCCTTAATTCAAGGTGATATATGTTATGAGAAGTCCCAAAGATGTTCTTGTGTCAGGTTATTATCATCGGTCTGTGACAAAACTGAGTAAGAACCCAGAGTCACTGGAACAATATTTTCAATGGTTCTTGGAAGGAAACGGTGAGTGTTCTGTGACAGATTTGCTTCCTCTAGTTTCCTGGCCTTTCTCCTACTTTTGTGAAATCCCTTTTGAATTCTCTTTCTGTCTCCTTTCCACATGTTAGGAAAACAGACCACCCTTGGCTTTGTGAGTGTGGCTTGTTTCAAATACTATGCTGTTCTCCAACCCACCCATTTTCCTGCAAATGACATAATTTAGTTCTTCTTGATGATTGAGTAAGACCCATCATGTGATGTGACATATTTATTTGTCTGTCCTAGAGTCAGGGGACACCCAGGCTGAAGTAGCTGCTGGGAGTTGGACTGCTACCAACATGGGTGTGCCTGTCGCTGTAGTGCGCTGACTTTCATTCCTTTGGGTAAATACCATGGAGCTCTGTGACCAGATCATATGGTGGCTCCATTCCTAGTCTTTTGAGGAAACTCCACACTGATTTCCATGTGGTTGTGCTAATTTCCAATCCCAACAGTGTGTAAGTGCTCCCTTTCTCTCCCATGCCTGCCAGCGTTTATTATTATTTATTTATTGTGTTCTTGATGATTGCCATTCTAACTGGAGTGAAGTTGTTAAAAATGTTGGAATTTTTTTTCATAAAATTTTTGGCCATTTTCTTTCTCCTTTTAGAAATGATTGTTCATTTGCCCACCTACTCATTGGATTATTTGGTTTTTGGCGTTAAGACTTTTGAGTTCTTTATATATTCTGAATGTTAATCCTCTTTCCTCTCTCCTCTGTCTCGATTCCTTTGCTGTTCAGAAGCTTCTTAACTTGATGCCAGTCAGCAATTCTCGGTTTTCCTTCCTGAGCATAGAAGTCTCTGGAGGAGGCCGAGCCTGCACCTGGATGTTGGAATACACGCGCTGTGTTTTCTGCTAGTCCTTGTAGTGTTTATGGTCCAATCCTGTGTTTTTTCATCCACTTTGAGTTGAGTTCTGCAGGATTTCGCTTCAATCTTCTGCATGTAGCTATTTAGTTTTCCAAGCAGCAATTATTAGACTGGCTATGTTTCCTCAGTATTGGCTTCTGGTGTCTTTGTTAATGGTCAGATGATGCCATTGTGTGGTTGCCTCTGTGTCTTCCATTCTCACCCATTGGTCTATGTGTCTGCTTTTTTTTTTTTTTTAAGAGAGAGAGAGAGAGAGAGAAAGAGAGAGAGAGAGAATTTGTTAATATTTATTTTTTAATTTTTGGTGGACACAACATCTTTAATTTTTATTTTTATGTGGTGCTGAGGATCTAATCCAGTGCCCCGTGCATGCCAGGTGAGCATGCTACCGCTTGAGCCACATCCCCAATCTCCTATGTGTCTGTTTTTATAGTAACAATTTTTTGTTACTATTTCTTCTTAGTATGATTTGAGACTGGGAAGAATTTAAAAAGTGATTAACTTCAGCACTATTCGTGTTTGTGTGTGTGTGTGTGTGTGTGTGTGTTGGGGATTAGACCCAGGGCCTTGCCTACGCCAGTCAAGTGCTCTACCACTGAGCCACACACCTGCACTTCACCATAGTTCATACTGCTGAGAAAGGCTTTGAATTTTTGTTTGTCATTTAATTGGGGATTGTTTCTTCTATTTCTGTCTAGAATGTCTTTGGTGTTTGATGGGGATTTCATTGAATCTGTAGAATTCTTTGGGTAATATGGCATTTTTGATTCTGGTCATTTAAGAATATGGAAGGGCTTTTCACCTTCTCGTGTCTTCTTCAGTCCCTGGTTTGTCAAGGGTTCTGCATGAGGTCTTCCTCCTCTTTGGGAAGATTATGCTTAGGACTTTTGTGTTGTTGTTTGTTTGCTTGTTTTGGTACCAGCCAGGAATTGAAGTCAGGGTCCATCGACCACTGAGACATATCCCCCCATTTTCTGATATTTTATATAGAGACAGGGTCTTGCTGAGTTCCTTAGGGCCTCACTAAGTTGCTCAGGCTGATTTTGAACTTGCCAACCTCCTGCCTCAGGCTCCCAAGCTGCTGGATTTACAGGTGTGCACCATGCACCTGGCTACCTAGGTATTTTTTGAGACCATTGTGAATGAAAAGCATTCCTGATTTCTTCCTCAGCAGATTCATCATTGTTATGAAGAATAGTTCTGGATTTCGGTGTGGTGATTTTGTATCCTTCTACTCTGCGGAGTTGGTCATCAATTCTACAAGTGTTTGGGGAGAGCTTTTTTGGGTATTCAAAGCATGGTATCCCATCATCTGCAAACACTGATAATTTGGCTTCATTCTTTCCAACTTGTATTTTCTTTTCCTTTTCTTTTTTCCTTCTCTGGCCTGCTTTCTCTGACTAGAGTTTTAAGACGTTTATTGAATGGGAGATGTGACAGTGGACATCCTTGCCTTGTTCTGGATCCAGGAGCAAAGCTTCCAGTTTTTCCCAGGTTAGCATGATGTTGGCTTTGGGCTTGTCACAGATAGCCTTTAGGATGCTCAGCCAAGTTCTTCTCTCAAGGCAAAATCTATTGATGTGGTAAAATACATTTATGAGTTTGCATAAGGTGCACCCACCTTACATCCCCACAATGAAATCAGCATGTTGTGATGTATGACCTTACAGTGTTAATACAACATGTCTTGTGTTTAATCTTAATGTTGAAAAGGATTTTCTAATATTTCAATAAGGTTTTCTGTATCTGTGTTCATGAGGAATATTGGTTTGTTAATTTCTTACTTGATGTGTCTTTCTCTGGTTTGGGTATCAGTATGATACTGGCTTCATAGAATTAATTCAGGAATCTTTCCCTCTGTATTTCATTACCTAATGTGAACAGCATTTATCAATTATACATGAATCAAGGTGTCAGGGTATGAAGAGTGACATGGACAGTCCAGCCTCTGTTTGGCAGTGTGTAACCTGCACCCATGTGCCTACCCCACAGTGGCCTATGGATCATGGTTTGAGCACATTTGTGGCTGGATGTCCATGAGAGACAGGGAGAATGTCCTGCTGCTGAGTTATGAAGAGCTGCAGAAGGTGAACCCCCTCTCAGGGTCAGCACCTGGCAGCCCTGATTGCTGCCCCTGATATCCCTGGTCCTCAGAGTCTCCACTCTACCTTCCCTGTCACAGTGTCGCCTCCCAGAGGTCAAGAAGAGTAGTGAACTTTGATCTCCATTGCTCGCTCTGCTTCTGCCTGACCCTCTCCAAGCTCCAATCTCTTTCTTCACATCTTCAATCTATTACATCTGGCAACATCTGAAGTGCCCTTCCACACCCAGGCAGAGGGCAATGGCTTATGATTGCACCTGTGGCTGCCAAGGTCTCTGCAGGCAGGACCTATGATGCTGACAGAACCCTCGTCATTAGAAGAAACTGGGCAGAAAGCATTGATCCCAGAGTTGTGTCCACCTTTCTGGCTTCTCCTCTTGACTGACAAAGTGACATGAATGTGAGATATCACTTTGTGTAGCTATTCTGAGGGGTCAGGGGCTGGAGTAACAGGAAAGTCCTGCAGATGATGCTCAGCCCTGGTGGGTGGCTGCAGGGTACAGCTGGGAACAGCAATGACTTCCAGTGACCTGAGGCACAGGGTGGTGACTGTGGAGAACAGTAATCAATCATACATTTCAAATTAGCAAACGGAAAAAATTTTGAATGTTCCCAACTAAATATAGGATTTATTTCTGAGTTTGTACATGTGCCACATTCAAAGGTTAGGTCATCCTACATCAAATAGATCCCGATTCTAACTTTATTTTTCTGATGGTGTAGAAAAATGCCACACTGAACAGCACAAAGCTGCACAGTTCTGTGTGTGATTTTTAGAGGTCCAGACATAGCTGAAAGCTTTAAGATTTTTAGAAAATTTCTTCAGAACTGTTAAGCAATGTAAGAAAAAGTAAAAGACTGAAAAGACCTTTAGAGAACAGCTGGCCTGTGAGTGTGTCTTGGGGACAGAGAAGGTGCCACAGGCACAGGCATCTGCTTCCCTTGGAGAAAGGACCCTAGTCACCTTCCTGCAGCTGCTTCCTGTTCTGCTGGGTTCTCAGCATGAGGTCAGTTCTCACCAAGGACCTTGATGCCACCTCCAGCCACCTCAGCAGCAAGCTCCCACACGTCCCTGTGATTCTCCACTCAAACCACATGTTTTTTTAAATTATTGCCACAGTTGTGCGTCTTCTTGTTATATAGTGACTGGGGATCATGAAAAAAAAAAAAAACACTACTAATAAAGGCTGGTTGTGCCACCAGGAAGGTCTAGGATTCCAAGAAATCCTCCTTATAAAGATCTACTTCCTTGGTGTGATCTCCCAGGAATACACATCAATAATCATGGGTCAATTTTAGGGAGACATTTTAAAGCCCGATGGTTATTCAATGTCAGTTAAGGATTAGTCTTTGGGGGATTTTCTCCTTGCTCATGTTGCAAGGACATTCTTTAGACGTCCGACACCTGCCTTTGGGGTGTCCTGAGCTCAGCCTCCCTGGGAAGCCCCTGTTGATCATCACGTCACCACATCCTTCACTCCCTCTGCTGGCCCCTTGCTCTTTCTCCCTCCATCCAGCACCCACTTCAGTCTTTTCCCATTTTGAGATGTCGTCCTCTCCTCTTCCTCCCCCACACCCCTCCTAACACTTCTGTTCCCATTTCCCACCTCTGCTGTCCTTCCCGTTCAGAGCATCACTCTTGATTGTTCACATGTAGGACCCAAGAAGCACCATAGAGAGGATCTGTTAGTTCCTGGGAAAGAAGTTGACTCCAGAAGAACTGGACTCCGTCCTCAAGAACAGCTCCTTCCAAGTCATGAAACAAAACAAGATGTCCAACTTTGAAATACTGTCTGAAACTTTCACTACTAAGAATTTCAAAATTACTAGAAAAGGTAAAATGCTGTGGTATCACAACGTATGAGAACGCTTGGAGGGCATTCTGTGTTCACCGCCTGACATTAAAGGTGAAGGAGTTGGACCTTTTCAACTTTAACCATTCATGGCCCAGAAAGCCTCTCGTGCCCTTGTGGGAAAGCTGTGTTCATGGGACTGGGATGGGCTGCAGGTACCTGGAGAAGGTTGACCCCGTCTTGGGGAGGAGGGGGCGGTTCTGGAGATGGTGGTGTCTGGGCCACTCCACTGGTGTTTGAGCACTGCCCTAAAGAGAGCACTGCCCTAAAGAGAGAGATACACAAAGAAAGACCAAATTGGAGAAAGTGGGGAGTGGGTCATTTGCTCTGAGACATTGTAAGGCCTCTTTTCTATGAGGAAAGATGAATCATATCTACATGTTTGGAATCAGGCCTATTGAAAATATCTGCTCCGAGTAGAACCTGTTTTTCCCAAGTTTACGTGCACCTGGAATGGTAAACCATGGAATCAATATACCAGATCCTTCAAAGGATATTCAATAGGTCAGGATTCCTGCCACAGAGTGCCTGGAGCACAGAGCCATAAAACAGAGGACTGGGCCGGGGAGGTAGGTGAGAGCCCATGCCTAGCAGAAGAAATCAATAAAGACTGTTCTACTAATGAAGATACCAATGAAAGTGGGAGTAAGAATGAGTGGTTATAGGAGAGCCATTGCCTATTAGAAATTCTGCTACTTGATATTCATTTGGGTGCTGGGTTTCTGTTCTCACAACTAAAAGGCTCAGGGGTCACTCCAGTTGAACTGGGCTAACTGGGCTGCACAAAATAACCACACAAGAGTCACAAATACCTTTTTCATTGGGGTCGCTGTGATGGCTCCTCTGACCCTAAGGGTCCACAGGAAGAGAGAGAGCGAGAGCACACACTCTTATTGAGGAGAAGCTATTCAAGTGAGGCCAGGGGTCAGGTTTCAGGGGGCTGAGTCTATCTTCATGATGTCCACTGTCAGCAGGTTGACTGACACCTGGGTAGGCCTGACCCAAGGGCACAGTAAGAGAAGGGGACACACACAAGACACTTCCATGGAAGATTCTATCCTAAACAGGGCAAGGGGTAATATCACAAAGGAACAGGTGAGCGTAACTTCACCCCTGGGGCTGTAGCAAGACACACCCATGCACCAGACACTGACCCTCGAACCCAAGAAGGATGGGGAAAGCTCTGCCACATTTATGTGACTGAGCGCCTCAGCACCCAGCCGGGGAGTGTGACTCAATACGTGCAAGGTTGGTCTCCCACATTTGGGTTAATTGTTTATAAGAGTATATTAGTTTAGATGTCATTAAATATTTCATTAATTATTTAGTTTGGGCTGGTAGGTCAAAATTAATTTATGTTATATATAATACTGTGACCACATAAGTAAAGGGTATGACTTACGTCCATATCTTTAGCTTCCCATCCACCCACCACTCAGTAACCCCTCCAAGGCTTTTTAAAAAAAATCCTTTTCTGGAAAACAAGGTATTATGCTAGTATATTACTCTTTATTTATCCTTTCAAACATTTGTTATTGAGCATATACTATGCCATTCCATTAAGTACTGATTCTTAGGTAATTTATAAAAATGATTTCATATCCTGATATCTCAGAAATGCATACCTTATGCACATTCAGAAAGGAAGTACAGAGCTGGGGTGGTGGCTCAGAGGGAGCGAGCTTGTCTAGCATGCCTGAGGCACTGGGTTCCTTCCTCAGCACCACATAAAAATAAAATAAAGATATCGTGTCCCCCTATAACTAAAAAAATAAATTATTTAAAAAAGGAAGTACACAGAACGTATCATGTTTGATCATTGCTATGAACGAGGATGGAGATGTACGGTTCTGAGCTGAGAGCCCCACTGAGTCACTGCAATGGAGTAAACATTTGAGTGAGGCCAATGGACAGAGGTGAAGGTGTCTGCTAGGACAGCACTCTGGGGTCAGGAGCAGGAAAGGTAAACACCCTGAGGAGGGGGCAGCCTGGCAAGTCTGAAGCTGAATCAGAAGACTGTGTCATGGAGCCGAGAGAGCAAATGGGCAGTCCCAGGGACGGAGTCCCAACCAACAAGGACCCTTCACCTAGAGCCTCAAAGCACCAGGGAACTTGGCTGAAGGAGAGTGGACGTCCTGGGAGACTCTGACCCCAAGGGACTGGAGCCACTGGATCTGGCAAGGGGTCAACATGGGTTCCTTGTGCAGAAGGAATGATCACAGGGATTGGCCAAAGCAGAGACACTAGGTGTGACCTGCTCTCATCACCCAGGTCAGAAATTTTGTTAGCTTGGGCCAAAGGGCTCAAAAAACAAGTGGTCAGACTTAGTTCCAGTCCAGATGTTCTGATTTATAGTCAGGATCGCTGCTTGTGGATTCTGTGCAGGATGGTTTGGGAGAGAAGGGCAGTCAGGACACACTTTTCAGACAGGTAGAAGGGGAAATGCGCATGGTGGCCAGGGGAGAAGGCCTCACCAATGACCCAGGGGTCACTCTGCTGTCTTGACAGAGCAAGGAGGAGGTCTCCATCTTAAGACCTATCCCTAGATCTGATCTGTGTCTACTTCATGTTTTCTAGGCATCTCTGGGGACTGGAAGAATCACTTCACAGTGGCCCAAGCTGAAGCCTTTGATAAAGTTTACCAGGAGAAGATGGCGGGTTTCCCCAAAGAGCTGTTCCCATGGGAGTAATGTCCTCCCCAAATTCCAGATTTTATATGGATACTGACATTGGTTTCCTGTCCTGGGACATGTATACATCTTGATGGTTCTTAAGATAAAACACATTTCTAAAAGGAAGGGGGAAGGAAGGTTAGGTAACATAAAGAGCCAGTGAAATATAAAATGATAGATGAGGAAAAGGAGTCTAGTCCTATAGAGAAAGGACAATGGGAGAGGGAGGGTCCTGGCGGGGAAAGTGGGATCATGCACTAAAATGGATTCCCATGCACCAAGGAGTTTTTCCAAATGAACCCAACATATGTATACGTACAAAGCTGTGACAAAAATTTAAAAATGTGCTTCTTCATTCTGGAGTCTTGAATCATATATTCTTCTTTCTCTGATCACTTGCTTGTAAAAATTACTGGGACTTCAATATTCACTTCATCACATTCTAGCCCTTAAAATGGTCTTTGTAGTATTTCAAACACACAGATGCTTACAAACATAATATGAATATTACCCACCATGGTGTCTACTTTTAAATGAAGAAATACAATACAGGAGTAGTTAAGGTTCCTTTTCTGTTACGTGTATCACCAGCATTTATGATGATGATGATGTAGAGGAGTATAATTTCCAACCTACATTTGTTTTAATTCCTGGTGTGTGTTACAGCATCAATCAAAAGTGGTATGAATAAAACTTTTAATACTTACATAAATGGTGAATGGTGCAATATATTCATAGACTCTCATTTCTACTCAGCATTTAAGAGATGGTTTTATGTGAGCTGACATGTATAGAGTCGTTCCGAATTAAATTGAGCCTTGGGACACAGTTGAGTCACCTGTTCTGCTGTAAATGACTCTGGGTTTGTCCCTCACCACTTCTCCCACATTTAAAGCAGTGTCTGGAAGCATAAGAAAAACAAAGGTAGGAGGTGTCCTAGGATGTACATTTAGTACTGAACTGTTCTGACGTTTAGTCTGACTGGTAACTTATAGGCCTTTTATGGGTGATACCAAAATTTCTCCAATAATCTTGTAATTAATGTAATATTTAAATAAACTTTTTTGCCACTGCCTGCTTTGAGTTTGGTGTGAAATTCACTAATTTGGAGGACATGCAGCTGAGCTATATAGTATTGGTCTCCCATTTCGAGGTGTTGAAGACCTTGGAATTTGAACAGAAACTTTTTAACTGCTAGAAAAAGGCATGGGGTCATGTCTCTGACATATAGTGGCAGGTATCGACTTCCTCAATAATACACCTAAAATATAGAAAATAGAACAAAGGTTAACAGAAAGATACCAAATTAAAAGATTCCACATAGCAATGGAAGCAAGTATCTGAAGTAAGATACTAAAGAATGGGAGAAGATCATTGCCAGCTACTCTTCTGACAGAATGTAATAAGAACTCAAAAAAAAAAAAAAAAAAAACAACTTAACACCAAAAGCAGAATTATTTTTTAAATACATGACTGTGGAATGCATTACAATTCTTATAATCAATTAATTATTTTAAAAAACCACGATTATGCCAATCAATACATGGGCAAATAACATTTTCCACTAGAAGAAATACAGATGGCCCACAAATATATGAAACATTATTCAATATTCTTATCAATCAATGTAATGCAAATAAAAACCAATAAGAATTTATCTTCACATAGAATGTTAAGTATCAATAATAATAATAAATTCTGGTGAAGGCATGGGAGAAGGGAAACTTAGGCACTGTTGGTGCAATTAGAAGTTAGCACAACCAGTATGAGGATAGGAATGGAGATTCTTCAAACACTAGGAAGGGTACCACCACATTCCCCAGCTCTATCTGTGGTAATATTCAAAAGAATTCCAGTCATCATATTATACAACAGTAAATGCACACCCAAGTTTATACCAGTGAGATTTACAATAAGTAAGTTAAGGGAGTCATTTTGTCAAATGTTGAGTGCATAATAAATGTGGTATACATTCATCAGGAAGCTTTGTTCAGCCATAAAGAGGAACAAACTTATGCCATTTGCAGGAAAATGGATAAAAATGGAAAACATTTTTTAAGTATAATAAGACAGACTTAGAAAGACAATGGTCATATATTTCATATCATATGTAGAATGTTGAAAGAAAAAAGAAAATAGCAGAGACAGTACAAAGGTAAATGAAAGAGACAGGAGAGTCTTGGAAATGAATCACGGAAGGGAGGAGTGGGTGGAAGGGGAAAGCTTGGTCCAGAAGTGAAGCAAACCTCATTACGCTCTGTGCATGCATGAATACATCACCACAAGCCCAAGTATTGTGTGCAGTCCTAATGCACAATACAGCCCTCTGTGTGGGCTGCTTGGATAACTCTTTCCAATGCCTTTATGTTCGCAATGTGGGAAGGTTTTTCCAATTGCTCATGGAAATACTTAAACAAATACACATATTTTGTTTCTAGTATGTTTAGTTTGATAGAAATCCCTGTGATGCTGTTTTAATGAAACAGAATTATATTGTCATTTCTGCCACTGAGTAATATCATAATTTTAATTACTAATTTTTCAGATGCTCTCTCTGTGGTCATCTCTCTGGGTTCAACGGTTAGCTTCTATATTTACTGTTTAGTGAACACTGCTTTGTGCCCTACTTTCCTTTACATAAAAGCAATTACAATAGAAACTTACTCATAAATTGGTTGTACTATACATGATATAATGTAGCAAGCAATAAAACAATATCTAGCACATACTGAGTGCTAAGAAAATGGTTTATTTAGCATTGTTGGCAATCTTGCTCCTATTACTACAACCAATAACAATAAAATGAACATTGTACAATGATTCTTCTATTAAAAAACAAAACCCCCAAACTTCATATGGCATGCAAATGTATGAACCCACTTTATTGATGGAGAAACTTTGCCTTAAAAGTTAACCAACCATTCTAAGTTCTTCCTGCTGGTAAATATGTGTTGGGGATCAAAATTTCATGTCATCTTATTCTGGCATGAGCTAAGTCTTATGACACTGTAGTTGTGTGGTCAGAATTTACTGATTTTGTTAACCAACTATACTCTTTGTGGGTCTTGGTATCTATCCAGGTAAAACTGTATTTTATTTATGGAGAGTGAACAGTGTTGATGCCTAGTGGATTCCTCCAGAACAATTACTGAGATTTATATTGTGCATAATTTTGTCTGGACCCTTTATACTGAATGGACAGCTTGGCTGGGTATAGAGTTGTTGGTGCAGAGGTAGGGTTGGCTCAGTGATAGAGCACTCATGGAGCATGTGTGAGGCCCTGGGCTTAATCCTCAGCACCACGTAAAAATCAATAAATAAAATAAAGATAAATGTTAAAAAATTATTAGTGCACACACTTATATGAATAGTTTCATAGCATTTCCCTCATATTTTTCTGCCAATGAATGTTGTTGTGACATATTCGATAATCTGATAAATTGGTAGCTAAATGTCTGTTAAGTGTTGAATGGAAAAATAGAGTGTGACACATATAAGTAATGCAATCTGGTCAGTCTAAGAAAGGCATGCAATGCAATTTCTTATGGCAGCATGGATGGACATGCAGTACATTATAAGTGACATCAATCAGTCACAGAAAAACCCATATTACACTTGTAATGGCATATAGAAAAGATGACATCGGAACAGCAGAGTGGTGCTTAACAGACACAGGGATGGTAAGGAGCAGAGGACGAGGGAGTTTGGTTAATGGGTACGGTTTTACAGGTAGACTGGAGAAATATGTCCTGGTGTTCCATGGCACAGTGTGCCATACGGTCAACAATAATGCATCATATGTGTCAAATTAGTTAGAAGTTAGAAGTAAGGGTTATTTATAACTTTGTCCTTTGGGAAAGCTTAGAGTTATCAGGTGCTTCAAGTTACATACTTTTACTCTATGGATATATCAGTATAAAATCTTTTTTTTTTACTTTTTTCATACATGACAATAGTGGAATGCATTATCTTTGTTATCTTATGAATTTTCTCTTGTTGAGAAACTTTGGGTTCTTTTTTAGAAATTGCAATTATTTTTATGTCTGTCTGCTATATATAATCACTTTCTAAAAGGGTGTTTATTTTTAAACATAGTTTTCTTTTCTTCTTGCATCACTATGTTTATATTCCTCCTTAAATTTGATGATTGTGAATATGGTGGCAGTCCTTTGAATCACATCTTCATTTATGATGAATTTTAGTGCTTTTACCTATTTCTAACTTTAGTTCTATAGGTTTCTGCATAATATCCTTCTGTTGAAAGGGTCAGAGTTTGAGGTAATTGGGGTAATACTTGCCTTTGTTCTCAACAGTGAGGGGAACTTATTCAGATTGTGGATATGTAAATCCAGAGAGAGGGGAAGAGGGAATGGAGAGAGAGGATGGAGGGAGGTAGGGAGGGAGGAGAGGGGCTAGAGATGGGAGAGATGGGGACATGGTGGGAGGGAGGGAGGGAGGGAGAGA
>NW_026000205.1:2701951-2716087 GCF_001458135.2 Marmota marmota marmota
CCCTTCCATGTTCATGGATAACCAGAATTTAAACAATGCCACATTTCCAAAAGAAATCTACAAATTCAGTGCAATCTCCGTCAAATACCAATGAGATTCTTCACAGAAATAGAAGAAATAGTCCCACAATTTTCATGAAAAACAAAAATGCAAAGCCATTATCAGCAATAAAAATAATGATCAAGGGCTGAGAATGATGCTCAGTGGTAAAGCACTTGACTGGTGTTGCAAAGCACTGGGTCTAATCCCAACACACACACACACACACACACACACACACAATGAACAGTGCTGAATGTATCACATTTTAAATTCTTCACGGTCTCAAATCATACTAAAGTGGTGCAATAACAAAAAATTGTGCTGTATAAAACAGACAAAAAGATCAATTTATTAGAATAGAAAACACAGAGAGAGACAAATCACCCAGATACAATCATCTGATTCATAACAAAGACACCAAAAGCTAATATTGGAGAGAACACAGTCTGTTAAATAAATGGTACTAAGAAAACATGTAGAAGAATGAAGCTAAATGCTGCAACAAATTCCACTCAAAGTGGATCAGCAAATAGGAATTTGACCCTAAACCCCTTAAGTACTAGTAGAAAACAATGGTTACACTACAACATACAGGTGCAGGCACAACCTCCTCCACAAGACTCCTCGTGTTCAGGAAAGAAAACCCAGAATTGATAAAGGAATGTCATCCATCTAAAAAGCTTTTTTACAGCAATGGTAAGGAGACAAGAGAGGGCTGAAAAATTGGGAGAAAATCTTTGTCAGCTACTCTTCTGACAGATGATTAATATCCAGAATGTATGAAGAACTCAAAAATATTAACACCAAAACCCAAATAACCAAATCAATAGATGGGTAAATGAACAATCATTTCTCAAAAGGAAAAATATGATGGCCAACAATTTAATGAAAATAAAAGTCAACATTTTTAATAACTAGAGAAAAGCAAATCCAAGCTACACTGAGATTGCATCTCACTCCAGTCAGAACGGCAAATGTCAAGAACACAAATAATGATACATGCGACAAGGATATGAATGAAAAGAAATGCTTACCCACCACAGAGATTGGAGATGAGTACAACCACCATGGAAATCAGTTCAGCACCTCTGAAAAGACTAGGAGTGGGACCACCATATGCCCCGGTCACAGGGCTCCTTGGTTTTTATCCAAAAGAATTAAAGTCAGCCACTATAGCAATATGTGACAACCATGTTGATGCCAGTTCAATTCACAGCAGCTAAGTTACGGAGCCAGCCTAGGTGTCCACTGACTGAGGAAAGGGTAAAGAGAATGTGGCACATACATGTGACAGAGTTTTCCTCAGTCATAAGGAAGAACTGAATTATGTCATTCACAGGAAAATGGATGGAACTGGAGACCAGCATGCTCATTGAAGGAAGCCAGGCTCACAGAGTCAAGGGTTGTCTGCTTTCTCTCATACATGGGATGTACACAGAAAAAGAACACAAAAGTCATGCCACACAATTAGGAGAGCAGTGTGGACGCAGATCTGTAGGTCACAGAGACTCACCGTGGCCTTGGAGGAACCACTGAAAATATTGATCCAGTGACTCTGGTTTCTTAGTAAGTTTTGTCATGGACCAATGATAGTAACTTGACACGAGGACATATTTGGGATTTCTCATGATATATATCACCTTAAGTGAAGGAAAATGAGAGAAAGAAAAAAACCAGTAATAATCAGTCCTTTCCCACCTTGATTTTCATCTTTTCCCAGGAAGTTCTTACTTAACATCTGCTGAACATCAAGGGATTCATTTAATTAATTATTTATAGCATTCATTCATCAAATACACATTTTAGTTTCCCATTATAGGAATAGAAGAGGAAGACCTTGCCTCTTCATTCTAGGACATTAGGTTACCCAACATGGGAGCCTTCAGGAAAGTTCTAGATGGTGTTGGTGAGGCACTTGTGTGCTTTGCCATAATGATCACTAACAGCAGAATGAATTGAACAATGATGGTATATTCACCTTCATAGCAACACACAGTCATTCTCACACTCAAGGCCATGGAGGAGGCTCACAGATAGGACATCCATGCAGCATGAATTCCTTATTCAAAATACAGATATACACCAAAGCAATCTGTAGCTGAAGTGCAGGGGGAGTTTCCCTCAGGTGGTGGGCACTGATGGGTACAAGGAGCCTGGGGGACTTTCTGGACAGCAGGAATGTTCTAGTCTGGTCTGGGGATAGTTGCCTAACTGTGTACTTATGTACATATTAAGAGGCTGGTGTTTATTAGCCAGTCACTTCACTCCCAAATTTAGACTGGGCTAATCTGTGCAATGGCTCACATTCTTGCACCTTAGTGTGGTCTAGTTGTGGCTACATCAACCTAAACTCGTATCTGAGACTATCAGGTCTCGCCCAACCTACCCAGGGAGCACATACCCCAGCAAGATCTGCAGGCATTATCTGGGCACATGGAAGGGAAAAAGGCACTGATCAAACATTAGGCACTGACCTTGGCCTTGGAAATGAAAAAAGACTTAGGGAAGAGATGGAAGGGGAGGTGAGAGGCCAGGAGCCGTGGGCCCTCTCTCTCCTTTAACAATTTGTTTCCTGAATCTATCTCTAACCAGGGTGCACGATCCCAGATGGACGCAGATCGAATCCACGTGGTATCGCCTTTGGAGTGAATCAGGCAGAGAATTTCAATCAACCAGTGGGTTCCTAGATAAGAAAGTAAAAGTGATTGTCACTCATTTCAACATGACTTGCGAACAAAAAAAAATGATGGTAAAAATGCATGACACAAACTTTACCATCATACCCATTTTAAGCATGCAGTGGGGTAGTGCTAACCATTTTAAGCACGTTTCTGATTTTGCTCTTCCAATGTCCAGATACTTTACATCTTGAAAAACTCAAATTCTTGCCTTATTAACAACATTTCCCTAGTTATTCCATATTTCAGCCCTGGAACTCACCATGCTTTTTGTTTGAACACTAGGTATTTTGCTCCAATGCAATCCTATAGTACTTGTCCTTTTGTGCCCAAAATATTGCATCTAGCATGACTCCCTCAAGATTGCTCTATGTTGTAGAAGGTGTGAGACTATTCTTCCTTGTGAAGGCTGAATCGTATCCCATTGTATCAACATGCCACATTTTGTTATGCATTCATCTATGAAAGGATTTTAGGTTGCTCCACCTCTTGGCTGTTTGCTGAGGTCAATTTTATATGTTCCCCTTTCCCTTGACTTCCCAGCGCAGTGCCCCTTCCAAGGACACTGGCCTCAATCCTCGCCCTGTTTGCAATGTCCCTGCCCCCAGGCCCACCACATAGATTTATGATGCATGTCCTTTCAGTCCCTTGAATTTCTCAGGCTCCTGTCTGATTCCCAGCCCTTGTCCATGCTGACCCTCCTGCTCTAAAATCCCCCTCCTCTCCCCATGGCCTCCCACTCCCTCTTTCATTTCTATGGAGCTGGTATTTCACCCTTAAGTGCTCACTGGTCATTCTCTGCCACCCCCCTCCCAGGCCACCACACAGATGCCTGGGTGACATTAGGATTCACTCCTGTATCTTCCTGCAGTAGCTTAGCTGACCCCTGCTGAGCACTTATGTCACTGTGTCCTAGTCTGAGTGGAAGTGGCCTGGGGCACTGCCCCTTCCACCCCCAAGCAGGGCTCACTGGCTGTAGAGGCCATGAACTCCATCTGCTGAGCAGGGGAAGAACACAGCCCTCGACGTTCTCATGGACAGTTCCTTTCTAGTTTCCTTACCTGACTTAGGGTATGACACCATTACTGTATCTTCATCCTTTATCACAAATTTAGTACATGCTTCTTTTAGGCCTTCATAGCTGTAATCAATAGAAGGGAAAGGTAACCCTTCAAACCACAGGTAGCCATCTGTCATGATGATGATTTCTCTGTGCTGTGCTGAGGTTCACACCATTGGACCTTGTGGGAGATACTGAGAGACTAGACTTTGAGTCCAGTCTTATTTTAACGAAATTAAAAAAAAATCATTGAAGATTCAAAAGAATCATTAACATTATTGGTGTCAAATTAACTGGTTATAAAACAAATTGTGACTGGTAGTCTAAAGTTTCACTGTATTGATCAATTTTAGACTCATACAGAGAACATGAGCCCTGTGACCTCAACATGATCTCATGACAGGACGCCGTGGCAAGTGCTGCAAAATAATCCCACTGATGAATCCCTGAGACCTGAGAAAGCCACTCTTTCTCATTTATTTGCATTTGAAGAGTTTTCAAAGTAGAATTTTTACATGCAACCAACTGATACAGTGTAATTGATACAGTGTAGCCTGGAAGCAGACAGAGGGACAGTGGACTGAAGACTCTCAGGCTAAAGGGCAGGAACCTGCTTCAGAGGCAGCAGATATGAGGTGGACTGTCACTGGACTCCAGGGTCCAGTCCTCCATTACCTTCTGATTAACCTGTGGGAGTGGGCTGCATGCTGTCAGGATTTAGGGGCTGAGATGAGAGAGTCTTCATATCTACCACATAAAGGGTCCGTCAAAGCTCTGCCTCATCCTTGGTCGAGCACTCTCAGTACTCAGGAGACTCGGGGACCAACAGCTCCACATGTTCAAGCAACACGCCCATCCAGGGGGCCCATAAATAGCCACCTACTGATTCCAGGAATGCTTCAGGATGCACCTACATCTTTGTCAGTCCCCATGGTCTTCTGTCAGCTAAAATGAAAACCGTCTAATGAATGTAAGCCCCACATTGGACGCAACAGTGTTTCATGTAGAATGTATGATAACCAGGAGCAAAATCATTGCCACTTTCCCTCTTAATTCTTGGGTGTATCAATAGACTGAGAACTTGTGTATGACACCAGGAGCTGTTGATACTGACCCTAAATCTCAGGTGGCCACAGACTGCTGAGTGTATCTTGGGGAGAATGACCAACAACTGGGCATGAGTAGTATTCTGGCTGAAGGAAAAGTGGATCCAATTAGGCAAAATTGCAGAGGGGTACCTGTTCTCTGACAGAATAATATGCACATGAAGAAAAGGAGCTACCTTTTTTTAATTTAATGATTTATATTTAAACCTTTTACTTATGTATTTATTTTGTGTGGTGCTCAGGATTCAACCCAGGCCTTACACATATTAGACAAGTGCTCTAGCACGGCGTCACAAGCCCAGCCACAAGAGCTACCTTTTTTAAAAGGGAAAACCGTTTCACAAATTTTGTTTTATTCTTTGTATTGTCAGATAATTTTAGAGAAATATGTCACGTTCACAGTGACCCTGTGACACTGTGAATGTCCAACAGTAATGGAGGGCTGACATGTCTCTGTAGAATTCTGAACATTTAATACCTGTGACCCGTTACATCATCCCACCAAGCCTATGAAACGAATGAGGCAGTCCTGAATCCACCCACCCGATAGTGTAAAATGCTTAACTTTCTTAAGCTCTTATTAGTGCACTGGGGTTCAACATTGCAGTGGTGTTCATTTTAACATAGCCATACAGACATGGAATTTAACTCACTCCCATTCTGTGCCCAGTGACTATGCTCTCCGTCCCCACTTTTCCTCCTCTACCTACTAGTATTTATTTATGTATTCATGCGTTATCAATATGCATGAAGGTGAACCCACTGTGGTGTATTTATACATGCTCATGGCATAATTTTATCCATTTCATTCTGCACTTGCTTGCCCTTCCACCCCTCCCTACCCCCTCAGTCTATTTCTTCTTCTCCACTCACCTTCCCTCTATCTTTATGATATCAAAGCCCCCACCTCAGAGTCCCCCCTTACTTTGCTCTATCTTCTGCATATGAGCAAGACATTTAACCTTTCACTTTCTGAGTCTGGCTTATTTCACTTAGCAGGACAATCTCCAGTTACATCCATTTACCAGCAAAGTCCACAATTTCATTCTTTGTCATGACTTACTAATTCTCCTCTGTGTCTATAATGCCATATTTTCTTAATCCATTCGCCTGTTGATGTGTTCCTGGGCTACTTCCAAAACATGGCTCTTGTGAGTGATGCTGTTATCCACACTGATGCAGCAATGTCGCTCTAGTATTCTGACTTTAGAGATGGGTAAATACCAAGGAGTGGGATTGCTGGGTCACCTTGGGGTTCCATTAGTCTTTTGAGGAATCTCCATAGGACTTTCCAGAGTGGCTGTGCTAATTTGCAGTTCCACCCACGATGTTTGAGTGTACCCTTTCCCCCCTCATCCTCCACAGCACTCATTATTTGTGTTCTTGATGATTGTTATTCTGATGGAGTGAGATGAAATCTCAATGTCGTTTTGATTTGCATTTCCCTGATTGCTAGGGGTGTTGAACTTTTTTTTTTCATGTATTTGTTGGCCATTTGTATTTCTTCTTCTGAGAAGTGTCCATTTAGCAGTTTTGGTAAAATGGTTACTTTATTGGAAAGCATCCATGTGTCAAGAGTGTGATGACACTTACATATAGTTCCTCTGAAGCACCCTCTGCCTACATTTGTCACCAGATGTGACCCCAGTTATTGCTCTCTGCTGGATCCCACAGTGTCACCAGAGTCCATGCTCAGTACAGAACTTCTGTCCATGTCCTGTCGTGGACCAGTGTTATGTCTGAGGGAAAGCAGAGTCCAGCATCCACTGGACTACAGTGATCCCTGGGTGACCCCAAGTCCAGCTCTGTGCTGCACTATGCTTGTTCCCAGTGGTAACCAAGTTCATGTTCTCTAATGGAAATGCTGGGTGACCCCTGAGTCAGTGCTGCACTGGTCACTGTTATCCCCAGTGCCCTCGAGTGCCTGCTGTGTACGGTCTGCAGTTATCCCTGGTGGCACAGGAGGCTCTGACTGTACTGCTACAATCTGTCCTTCCTGTCTAGTCCCTCTGCTAGGGTGGTCCAAACATGTCACCCAGGGAGATTTTACAAGAAATCGATGAAGTAGATCCCTGTACTTCACCTTAATATAAAAGTCAACACAAAGTGGGTCAAAGACCTAGAACCAGACCAGAAACATTATAACTGTTATAAGAAGACATAGGGTCAATTCTCTGACGTATAGTTCCCGGCACTGACTTCCTCAATAAGTCTCCTAAAATTTAGGAAATCAAAAAATGAATCAATAAATAGACACCAAATTAAACCAGTTCTGCAGAGCAATGGAAGCAAGTCTGTGAAGAAAGATGCAAGTAATGGGAAGAAAACTTTGCCAGCGACTCTTCTGACAGAATGTAAAAAGAACTAAAAAAAACCTTATTTCCAAATAACCAAATACTCCAATTAATAAATGTCAGATGAAAGTTCTTAAAAGACTAGGAGCAGAGTCACCATGTGACCCAACTCTAACACCCCTTGGTACTTATTCAAAAGAATTCAAATCAGCATAATAAATAGCAATACGTGCACAGCCAGGGCATGGACTAAAGTTGAGTCTATGGAATCTGGCAACACTGTGTGATCAAGCAGAGAGCTTGAACATGGGTCACAAATGGGGACAAGTTTAGGCAATAGTGTGCTTCAAAGGAACTTTATATCAAAGGGTCAACACAATCCTGACACATGAACTTATTCCAGCAAATTGACAATTTTACCAGGAGAACTGAACACATACTTCTCAGAAGAAGAAATACAAATGGCCAAGAAATACATGAAAAAATGTTCAACAACATCCCTAGTTATCACAGAAATGCAAATCAAAACTACATAGAGATTTCCTTTCACTCCAATCAGAACGACAATCATCAAGAACACAAATAGTATATGCTGGGGAGGATGTGGGGGGATGGAGACACTCATCCATGGTGGACATGCAAATTAGTACAAACACTCTGGAAATTGGCATGGGTTACCCATAAAAGCTTCAAATAAAAACCCCATGTGACCCAGCTATCCCACTCCTTGGTATTTACACATCTCTAAAGTCAAATACTATAGTGATACAGCCACATCAATGAATATTATAGCATAACTCACAAGAACAAAGATGTGGAAATAGCACAGCTACCCATCAATAGGTGCATGGATTAAAAATCATGGTGTATATACACAGTGGACAGTTCCTAATTTATAAGGAAGAACAAAATTATGGCATTTGGCAGTAAAACTATGGAACTGGTGAACATCATGCTGACTTAAACAAACCAGGCTCAGAAAGCATACAGGTAGATGTTGTTGCTTATATCCAGAATCTAGAGTAAAGTAAGAGGGAAAACCAGGTGGGGGTTCTAATATCATAAAGATAGAGGTAAGCTCAGAGGACTAGAAGGAGACCCAGGGAGTAGGGAGATGGATGGGAAAGGTAAGGAAATGCAGAAGAAATTAACAAATTTATGCTGTGTGCAATATAAGTAGACCACAGTGGATTCCTCCTTAATGCATATCTATAAAGCATAAATAAATAAATACTAGCAGTTAAATAAATAAATACTAGCAGTTAAGGAGGGAAAAGTAGGGTAGGAAAATCACAGTCATTGGGGACTGAAGTGGAGCAAATTATATCCCATGCATGTATGATTGTGTCAAAGCAAACCCAAATATAATGTATAAACATAGTGCACTATTAAACTGTAACAAAGTTCACCATTTTACTCTGTTGAGTGTGTGGAGTTCATGACCTCCTCATTCAATTAATGGGATTGGTGGATGATGTAATGGTTGATATGTATGAAGTGTTCAGAATGCTGTAGAAACATGTCAGCCCTGCATTATTAGTGGACATGACAGGGTCATTGTGATTGCCATAACTCTCTAGAATTACTTGGCAATACTGAGAATGAAACAAAATTCATGAAACAGTTTCCCCTTTAAAAAAAAATGATAGGTTTTTTTGTCTTGATGTGCATAGTATTCTGTCCAGAGCACAGGTATCCCTTGCAACTTTGCCTAATTCAATTCCACTCTTCTATCAGCCAGAATAATACTCAAGCCCCAATTGTTGGTCTTTCTCCCCAAGAGGCACACAACAGCCTCTGGCTATATCAGATTTACACTCAGTGTCAACAGCCCCTTGTTTAATAAACAAGTGCTTCATCTATTAATACTTCCAGGAATTAACAGGAAAAGTGAAAAGGGTTTTTCCTCCTGATTATCAAATATTCTACATGAAACAGTAGTGCCAAAAAATGGGGTTTGCAGATTCAGGCATTTTTATGGTGGCATGGGAGAAAGTGGTGGAAGAGTGAAGATCTCCTAGGGAAATACCAGCTCAATGGAAATGAAAAGTCTGAATGGGTGTTCACATGGTGGACAGGGGTACTGTAGAGCAGGAAAGTCAGCATCGACAATGGCTGGGAATCAGAAATGAGCCTGGAAAATTCAAGGGACTGAAAGAACATGCATCATGCCTCTACAGGAGAGGGACTTGGGGCAGGAGCATTGCAAACTGGGCAAAGCTTGAGGCCAATGTCATTGGAAGGAGCATGGGACTGGAGAGTCAAGGCAAGTGGGAACATATTAAAAGCATCTCAGCAAAGAGCCAAGTAGTGGAAGCAACCTCAAATCCATTGACTGATGACGCATGAACAAACTGTGGCATGTTGATACAATGGAGTATGATTCAGCCTTAACAAAGAACATAGTCTGACACCTTCTGCAACATCGATCAATCTTGAGGACATCATGCCAAATACAGTCTGTTGGGCACAAAAGTCTAAATCGTATATGATTTCATTGGTGCAGAATACCTAGTGTAGTCAAAGTCATAGAAATAGAAAGCTCCATGGAGAGTTTCAGGGGCGGAATGAAGGAATGAATAGGATTTATTGTTCATAAGCAGAGAATTTAAGTTTTTTAACAGGAAAAGGTTCTGGACATTGACTGAGCAAAAATATGAACGTGCTCAACACAGCTTAGCACCACCCAAATGTAAGCTGACATGGGTATAATGATAGATCTTGTGTTATATATTTTGTCATGATTTTTTGTTCAAAAGTAAGGTTCAAATGAGTGATCATCACTTTTTTTTTCCTTATCTAGGAAACTACATGCTGATTAAAATTCTCTGCCTGATTCACTCTAAAGCAAATCCCAAGTGGATTTGATCTTTGCCCATCTGGGAACACTCACCAATGTTAGAGACAAATATGGTTTATAAATTTGTGAATGACAGTCGAGGGCCCACAGCTCCTGGCTTCTCCTCTCCCTTTCCATCTCTTCCCCAAGTCTTTATTCACTTCTAAGACCAAGGTCAGTGCCTAATGTTTGATCAATGCTTTTTGCCCTTCCATAGGCCTAGATAATCCCTGCAGATCTTGCTGGGTGTCTGCTCATTGGTAGGTTGTGTGAGACCTGATTTTCTCAGACATTAGATAAGGTTGCTGTAGCCAGACCTCACATGAGTGCAAGGATATGGACCATTCCACAGATTAGCCTAGCCTGAATTCAGTGGTAAAGTCACTGGCTACTGTTGCCCTTAGCCTGTGGGGGCAGCTGAACTTAAGTTCATTCATGTGAATTTCCAGGGACACCAAATAAAACATAGACACACACACTTTACCTTTAAACAAGCTTCAGGATGGCACCTCCACTCTTGGCCTCAAGCTCCCCAAATGGGATAATGAGAGATAGTCACAAGAGGCTGGCGAGAGAGAGAGAGCCAGCACGTTCAGAAGTGGGCTTTTATTGGGAGGACCCTCATTCTTAGAATATTCCATCCAAAAAAGGTAAGAAGGGGGTGGAGTTACAAGGGACATGTGAGTGTAATTCCACCCAAGGACTGTAGGGTGACACCTACATCTGAAGACATGTCTTCAAACTTCTAGGACCAGGGCAATGTCCAAGTCACTATGAGATGTAGTGACCATTAAAGCCTCTCTGCCCTGGGACGGAAACACAAATCATTCAGAGTGGCTCCCCACATATTCCCTTTTCTCTCTTTGAAAAGCAGGTGATGGGTCACTATTTCGAGTCCCAGAATCTTTGTTTTGAAGGCTCACCATCCTACAATTATAGAGAGAATTAGTAGCAAAGAGAACAATATAAGGATATACCATGTAGAATGTTTAAGAATGTTTCCAGGGTTGACGTCATTCAATTATTTATGTATTTGATCAGCTAAAGAAGTAGGATCCGAAAAATCAATCTTACTTTTTTTGTATATCTTGAATATGATGATGGAGCTCCAAAAAAATCCAAGGTGTTATTATTATTTTGCTGAATACCCAATAAATGGTTTTTAACCTTTTCCCAATCCCATTGGGAAGCATTGTATTTGGCAGCAGTAACACACACATACCTATTGCTAGTGCAAGAGTTAAGTCTTTCCTTGAATTTCAAAGCTGAAAGTTCATTACCAATATTTATGACAGTAGCCTCTAAGGCATTTAGCTTAGTCTCAATCCTTTCATCAATATTTATTTGGTAAATAAATATTGATGAAAGAATTCTGAGCCATATTATTAAGAAAATTTGCATGTTGAATATTTTGAGATGTGGCCACCAAAACTGTGATCATTGAAACAATAAAGGCAACAATTCCCACTACAACAAGTCTAAGAGCACGTTTAGGTCTCGCTAGCTGGGTATGTATTTATTGTAAAACTTGAAAACCAGCATCAGCATATCATGGCTCTGAAATATTAGCTGGCAATAAGACAAAAGAGAGCTGATGATGTATCAGCATTCCTTTCCCTCTATTATATCTGGAGATACAGTTAGTTACTTTGAGATTTCTTCTTTTTGAGGGAAGGCTTCTCTAGGTCAATCTTCAGTCATTTGAATCTTGGTTCGATTTCCTCCATGCCTAATGGCACGTTCAGGTACCCAAATAGGATGAAAAGCACCTTCTGGGAAAATCCAAGCATGACCTCTGCCCCACATAATCACTGGATCTGGTCCTTTCCATTGACCAGTCTGTAAGTCCTTCCACCAAACTCGGCCTAAAGGGCCTGTTGCTGTGGAAGACATGTGTCGCTCGGCTGCAGTGTGACCTTCCGAGTCACAATTTAAAAAATTTAAAATAAACAGCATGATTGAGGTGATTTGGGGGAGTCCTAGTCCTATTTCCCCCTTTTAGTTTTTGTAATTATAGCTTAATAGATAAATAAGCTCGTTCCACAATGGCTTGACCTTGGGGGTTATAAGGAATTCCTGTTTACGGTCAATATGAAACTCTTGGCAAAATTGTTGAAAAGTAGAGCTAACATAAGCTGGTGCATTATCAGTATTAATCTGTAAAGGGCATCCTAATACTGCAAAGGCAGCTAGGCAATGAGAAATAACATGTTGAATATTTTCTTTTGCATGGTCTATAGCAAAGATAAACCTAGAATAAGTATCTACAATTACATGTACAAAACATTGTTTACCAAATTGAGGAATGTGAGTTACATCATTTACCATAATTGATTTGGTTTTAATCCACAGTGATTTACACCAGATGGTAAAGATGGAGTGTGTCTAACACACAGGGGGCAGTGACATACAATTGACAAGCTTGCTCTCTAGTAATATTAAGTTTTTTATGTAAGCTAGAAGCATTTTGATGATGTAAAGAATGCAAAGCTTGTGCACAGTCATACAAAGACCTTTGCTTACAAACAGCAACCAATTTATTAATTTTTTATTACCTGAATTTAGAGGCCCTGGAAGATTAGTGTGAGCCCATATGTGACCTATAAAATATGGGTGCTTTCACATTTGCACCGTCCTTTGTAGGATATGAAACAAACTGAATAACTCTTGTGATGACGTATATCCAATAACTGAAATATCCAAGTTTCAATATTTTTTTATAACTCCAACTGCACATAAGCTGTCAGAATAAATATTGATGGACTCATTTGTAAAATAACTTAAAGCACAAATGAGAGCTTATTGTTTTTCTCCTTGGGCAGAAGCATATGAGGTTTGTATTGTCTCTGTATGAGCATAACTATAAAAACCTGCTTTACCTGAGCTTGAGCTATCAATGAATACTGTTAGTGTGCCATATTGGTTGTGCACATAAAATCTTTGGAAATACGAATGGCTTTACCAATGCGAATTGAATAATTTTATCCCAAGGATAATGACTCTTTATCTGACCAGGAAAATTAGCAAAAGCTACTTGCCAAGAATTGGAATTTTGAAACAGCCAATTATTCTGTTGAACAGAAAATGGAATGATTATAATATTAGGTTCTGATCCAATGAGCTGTAAAACTCTTGTTTGCTCTTTATCACTAATTCAGCAACAAACTCATGAAAAGGAGTTAATGACTTTTGAGCAGAGTGGGCTAAATGAATTCACTCAGTAACTCCCAATGTTTGTCGTATCACCCCTGTAGGAGCGTGAGCAGTTGAAAATATCAATAAATATATAGGCTCTTGTGGGTTGATTCTAGTAAACTGAGCATTTTTAATAGCAATTTCAACTTTCCTTAAAGCCGTTCTTGCTTCTGCTATGAGCTGACGAGAAGAAGTTGGAGAAGGATCTCCCTGTAATATCAGGAATAAAGGACTCAAATCTGAAGTAGTTAGTTTTAAAGATGGCCTCAGCCAATTAATATCTCCTAATAACTTTTGAATATCATTAAGGGTGTGCAGCTCCTTGACTATTATTTGTAAGTTTTGAGGACAGATTGTATGTCCTTCGATCACATGACCTAGATATTGAAAAGGAGATGTCTTTTGCAACTTTTAAGGTGCAATGCACAAACCCATTGCTTTGAGTGAAGTCTCTAATTGGGCAAAACTTTTTAAAAGTACATCTGAATTAGCATGAGCTAAAAGTATGTCATCCATAAAATGAATAATATATGCATTAGGGAATTTTTCCCTCACAGGCGTGATAGCCTGTGCCACAAATTCTGACACAGGGTAGGACTGTTATGCATTCCCTGAGGCAGCACTTTCCAGCAATATCTTTTAACTGGTTCTTTAAAATAAATGGCTGGAAAGTGGCAGGATATAAAATCAACACGCATAAATCAAAGGCATTCCTGTATATCAGTGACAAATCCTCTGAAATGGAAATGAGGACAACCACTCCATTCACAATATCCTCAAAAAAAAATAAAATACTTGGGAATCAACCTAACAAAATAGAGGTGAAAGACTTATACAATGAAAACTACAGAACCCTAAAGAGAGAAATAGAAGAAGATCTTAGAAGATGGAAAAACTATACCCGTTCATGGATAGGCAGAAC
>NW_026000205.1:2717596-2729857 GCF_001458135.2 Marmota marmota marmota
GCTGTCTAGGGAACAGCAAGGTGAAAGTACTGATTGTGCCAGGCTGTCTAGGGAACAGCAAGGTGAAAGTACTGATTGTGCCAGGCTGTCTAGGGAACAGCAAGGTGAAAGTACTGATTGTGCCAGGCTGTCCAGGGAACAGCAAGGTGAAAGTACTGATTGTGCCAGGCTGTCTAGGGAACAGCAAGGTGAAAGTACTGATTGTGCCAGCTCGGCTTTTGTAGAGAGCCGAATGGCATGCTCTGATTTCACAGTGACTGTTAGCTCTTCTCTAAAATCTGAATCCATAACTCCAGGCATTACTTGAATTCCCTTTTTAAAACTATTTCGTCCCCAAATTAGGCCTATGGCACCTGGGGGTAATGGCCCATGGATTCCAGTGGGAACTTGCTGTGGTCCCATTTCAGCTGTTTATTACCACCTCTGGGTGGAGCTGGCTGGTAAGAGTGATGCTCTGCAAAGGCCGGCTGTGATGACGTCAAGGCCTGCGACTCTGACTCCTCCTCCCACCCATACTGCAGAGCCCCCACAGTTTGTTGGGCCTGGGGTAGACCCCGCCCTCCATTTTTTGTCCCCAAAGGAGGCGGATGTGAAGTTAGAAATGCAGGCGGGCCGCTGCCATATCCGTTCCCATCCTCCCTCGCCCAGCGGCTTTCTGCCGCCAGTGGGAACCAGGAGAGGTTTCTGCCCTATGGCGCGGATTCGCAGTCCTGCGCCAAATGCCCAGTTCTGCCACAATTAAAACACCGCCGACGAGAATGGCGTCTCCAGGATTGGGGCTGAAGTACCTGTTTTAAAGCCGCGGTGAGCATAAAACCTTGTAATTGTGTAGGACCAACATCCTCACAAAGGCAAATAAATTCCCAAAGTGTCCCTTTCTTCCAGTGGGGTGGGAGTGAAGCCAGAATCAGACAGGCAGTCAGAATAGAGAGGTAACCCCAGTCAGGTCGGATCCAGGCGGCCAATTTTGAGTCCGGGAAGTTGGAGACTGTCCCCTGAGGGATTGAAATGTTAATTCCTTCAGGGCCCTTCTGTTGTAGGGACAAACAAGGCAAGGCACCGAAGACAGCAGGAAACGGTTTTATTTGGGGGCAGCCGGGTTCAGGGGGCACAGCTTTTGCTGTAATCAATCCCCTGAACCCCGAGTTCAGGGAGTTTCATACCCAGCATGTAAGGGGAGGGGCTCAGAAGTTCCCAGTCTGCAGAAGTTCACATAAAAGCAGCTTTTTCTTTCACTGTTCTGGGAAAGTTAACCCTTCAAGGACAACATCTGACTGAGAAGGGGGGGAACTTCTTCTCCCCTCTCCTTCCCCCTGCCAGCTGTTACCGTGGAGCCCATTTGTAACTTATCTTAAAAATGTAGACATCTCTGTGAAGCCCTGCTCAAGGTCAGAGGCCTTGTTTGCACATTTCTTCAAAGTACTGTACTGGATACATGTTTGTGAAAAACTAGTGAGGGGGTGTCCAGCACCTGGAGGGCTGGTATCTTCTCGGCCAGTGGCCAAGTAAACAGGGCGACAGGAAAATAGGAAGTTTATCTACACTGAACTCTTTTGCAGAGATTCTTTTGCTGACAGTCCTAAAATGTAGGGTGTGGCTGCCTGCTTCCTTCCTGGTCTTGAGGCCACACATGTGACTGGGACAGCTCCTGGGGATCAGCCAGGAGGCAGTGCTCTGGGCAGTGATGGAGGAGGCAGACCACCTCAGGATAGGTCTAGGACCCTTCCACCCTCGTGGACAGCTTGTGCCTTCCCTTAAAGACTATAAGGTGGGTGTACACGTGAACTTGCTCCACCCCTCTGACCTTTATCCTGATTGGCTCCTGTGCAGTATATAAGCTGTGTGTACTTCCTCATTAAAGGAGATCCTGCTTTGATTGTTCTCCCTGGCACATCTGATTGTCCTCCCAGGAGGGAGGGCTGGGTGTGGTCTGCCAGTCGACCTGACCTTTCCTCTCTTGGTTCATCTTGGTTGGGGCGTGCTTTTCCCGCTTCTCCCACTGGTCAGGAGGAGACGGGCTAAAAACCCCAACATCTGGCGCCCGGAACAGGGACGCCGAACAGGGACACGAAGAAAGTGTCAACGAGCCAAGCCAAGCGAGTACCGAGGTAAGGGTATCCCCAGAAAGATGGGGCGATCTCACACTCCCCGGTTGATGCTTCTCCTGCTCCCCTGTATGGCTGAGGGGAAGGAGGAGGGAGAAGTGTGTGAGAGGGAGCCAAGCCGGGAGCCAAGCGGGCCGTCTCGAGGCTCACCCTGCGCCCCTTTTTCTTTTTTTACAAATTTTGACATCCCAGGAGCCCCCGCTCCACTTTCTTGGGGAAACCTACTACTGAAAAGTTGGGAGATATGGAGTGTGCCTGGTGCCTGGGGTGGGACAAAACCAGCGGAACTAATCCTGTAAGTGGGAGGAGGGACTGAGGGACTCCCAGCAGCTGCTGAAGCCCTTTTGCTTTGGGGAACTTCCTCCTTCCTTCCCTGCACTGTAAGGAATACTCCATCTCTGTCTAGTTAAAAAGGGGGAAATAGGGGGGCATTGAATGCAGTAATGTGTTGATATTATAGTTTGTTTCTTGGGAATGACCTTGGCTGAATGTGAGTCTACAGGATGATGTTTTATTGTAACAATCTGGTATCTGAATGGGTTTTTGAAACTTTGCACAATCTTGCAGTTAAAAGTTAGGTTTATATAATTGTCTAGTATATGATTTCAGATAATTCATGCCAGAGAACTTAAATACTTAGGATGGGAAACTAAAGAACTGTACTTCCAAGTTGGCGGGTAACTCCCAATCATTCAGTTTTTTCATCAATTTTTGAATTAGGTAGCCTGGGAAGATTTCATTAGGTGTACCAGTGCATTATTAATTTGGGCAAGGATAGTAACCTGTTCCCCTCAGTGTGTAGGATTTAGGAAAGGAAAGTGTTGGATTGGGATGTTGGTCTGGCTTATTGAAATGACATTGAATAACAACTGTCTTGGAAATTTTTAAAGTTTAATTTTGGATATACATGGTAGTGTGTGGTTCTCTTTTGGAATTTTTCAGGTGATGTAATGTAAGTTAATACTACTTTAGGAACTTCAGAACAAAGGAATGGCTTAATGATCCTGAAGGGATTTCTTCAATAGTAGCTTTTATATTATCAAGTAAGATCCTATTTTCAGTTTTATGTGAGCAAGTTTTTTCGAGTGTAGGAAATTTTTTTTTCTTTGGCAAAACAAGATGTAAAGATATGAAATTTTGTGAATTGTATCTTAAACTTGTATCATAATTTTCAACATCCAAACCTGGGAATTATGACTTAAGGTTAAAATGCCTTGGGCATGAGGCTTCTGCTCAGAATAGCAGTTTTCTCTGCTCCTTCCACACCTGAGCCAGGACTTAAGTTGAAATGCAAATGGAAGAAGCCTGTGAGCTCAGTAGAAGACTGATCTGGGGATCAAAAAAAAAAAAGGAGGGGGGAAAGGTGTCTTTCTTTTACCTGAACTCAAACTAGACTAAACCAAAAAGTAAATTGTATGGTGCTTTCTAATTACCGGCTGGTCATTTTTTCTAGGACCCTTGCTTTTTCTTAGATTCTGTATTTTTTGAGCTCATGATTTTGATCTTACAGACCTAGGTTAATGTTTTTCTGATCAGTTCTATTAAAAACTGGAGTTTTTAAACATTGCAATGGAGATTTCACATGAAAAAAGCTACAAGGCCTTGTGTTATGTGTGCACACTTGTGTTATGTGTTGTATGTCTGTGTGTGCATATATCCATATGTCATGCACATGGTATGAAGATTGGCAGATATATGAGGAGCGCTCATGAAAAATTAAAAAAAAATGGATCCAAATATCTTTTATTCACGTGATTTAAACAGTTCAATTTAAATTGGGTAAACAGATGAAAGTAAAGATGTCTTTACTTTCATCTGTTTAACATATCAGTCATATGTTAAAAGGACAAAGATTCCTTAAAACATTAGTTTACCCATAACATTGTGTTTTATTAAGTTTTGTTTCTTGTTTCTAGAGCAAGTAATCTTAAAGAAATTAATAAACAGCTGGTTAAACAAGAACTGTTATTTTAGAGAATTGTGCTATGTTAATTCTTTAAAAGCTAAATTTAGTTAATATAAAAACATCAATGTATCAATCTGGTGTTCTAAAGTTGTATGGTAATTTTAGGCGTAAAAGAAAAACAGGTTGGAGATTTGTTTGTATCTTTGATGTTCTATGGCTGGACCTGTTGTCGATGGGGTATGTGGGGTTTTCTGTTGAGGTATGATTCTTTAATTGTAAGAATGAAGGACCATTCTGGACACTTTGCCTGGTTGTGGCCGGACTCCTCGTTGTCTCCCTTGTGGCATTTGTTGTGGCCACGGGGATGGGAACTGGACTTGCTAGCCTCAGTGCACCATGTTGTCAGCACTACCTCCAATCTCAATTCCTTGGCTGTGGTAGTCCTCCAAACCTGCTTACCTCCCGAGAAGGAGGACTAGGTCTGTTCCTACAGGAGGAGTGCTGTTTCTATTGGGCTCCTCCAGTTTCTCAAGGATCGAGCCAGAACTGTTCAACTGATGGTGGTCGGGCAGCAATACGCCGTCTTACAAGATACTGACTGTGAACCCTATGAGGTTGGCCACCGCCCCTACTGGGATGTGCAGATGTAAGCCAGGAGCAGAGCCATCTCTCTTCCTTAAGGCTTCCCATTGGGCCTGCAGGCCCTGCAGGTAGGATTGCCCAAAGAGCTAGAGTGGTAGTCAATGACGGGTAAGATCCCCAGAGGGGGACAACCTAAGACAGGCACACTCTCGAGTAAGGCAAACACCTGCTAATAAAACGAAAAGGGGGAGATGTAGGGTGTGGCTGCCTGCTTCCTGGTCTTGAGGCCACACCTGTGACTGGGATGTCTCCTGGGGATCAGCCAGGAGGCGGTGCTGTGGGTGGTGATGGAGGAGGCATACCACCTCAGGATAGGTCCAGGACTCTTCTGCTCTCGTGGACAGCTCGTGCCTTTCCTTACAGACTATGAGATGGGTGTACACGTGAACTTGCTCCACCCCTCTGACCTTTATTCTGATTGGCTCCTGTGCAGTTTTACATAAGCTGTGTGTACTTCGTCATTAAACGAGATCCTACTTTGACTGTTCCCCCTGGCACATCTGATTGTCCTCCCAGGAGAGAGGGCTGTATGTGGTCAGCCAGTTGACCTTTACCTCTCTTGGTTCATCTTGATCGGGGCATGCTTCTCCCATTGGTCAGGAGGAGACTGGGGCTAAAAATCCGGACATTTTGCAGAGACTCTTTTGCTGACAGTCCTAAAATCAGCCATGGTGAAGCAGGCTTTTCTGTGGAGAAAGGGGGTGCCACTTCAATTCCCCCCTTTAATGATGCTCCCCATAATTTAATCCTTTAAATTTAAGAGCATCACTACCATTATCTTGGCTTAAAGCCTTATATATTGCCAAAATCTTAGTTGTTGTCATACTTTCAACAGAAGCTTCTATAGTGGACCCGATAGTTTAATGCACAGTGGAGCCAAACATGGGAGCAATAAACAGGTTAACAGCAGAATTCCCACTACACCAATTAAGCTTTTAAATCTACCAAGAGTTGAAAACCATCTTCTCAAAGCATGTTTGGGATCCAAACTTTAATGCCCTTCTAGGTATGAACTAACACATGTGCTAGTTCTCTTGTGTTGTTGGCTATATTCTTAACTGTTTATCTATTGTCATCCTTTTGGATGCAACAATCTGAGCTGTTGAACTCTCCACATATATTCTTTCCTCAGCCAGTAAGTAATCTAATGCCAAGTGGTTCTGATAGTTAGCCACTCGCATCTGGTCTGTTGTATGGCTAGGAAGTCAAAGGCTGTGGCAGTCTGATTAATAATAATTTCTAGTACAGCTTGTAAGTGAATAATTCTGTTTAACATGTAAATAGGAGTTCTATAGCACCAACTGCCATTTTGTTTCCAGGTAGCAAGACCATAAGTGGCAATAATCCTCTGGGGTGGCCAGTTACCTTCACCCCAAGATCGGTGACCTCCTAAATCAAGTTTCTTTCCAATGGACCTCTTTTTCCTTTCCAGTCATCCATCTGTAGCATTCCTCTGGTGGGACAGGTCCTAAATATATGTTTTACCACCTCTTAGTTATAGTGGATTGTCTTGACACATGGTTCACATGATCTCCATGGTTGGAATAGGAGTAGGACAGACTCCCTTAAGGTTATCAAAGGAAACCAAACTAAATAATAGAGTAATGTTTTGGTTAGCATAGGTTAAACAGCATAAATTAACAAAGCCAAACTAAAACACCAAACAAATCCTAGAAAACTTATATAAGCAAGACAAAAAGTATAAGTGAAATTTTGTTACCCAGAGTCCAATCAGAAGGAGTTACTGTTATCAAACCAGTAGCAAAAACCAAACAGAGAACTGTGTATATATCTAGAAGCAAGGGGTGGCAATGCATTACAGTATAAGAACTATCTCAGAGGTTGAAAGAGTCCATTAGTCCTGGTGGGAAGTTTATCTTTCACAGGGCATTGATCAGCTAGTCCCTCCTGTGTGGCTGAAACAGGGCTGTAGTCTCCTCAAGCTTTTGCCGTGCATAGACTAGTCAGCTTCAGGAGTGACTGGAGCAGGGCTGTTGTCCTTCTGATCCTCAAGCTTCTCCGGTGCTCCTTTTTCTTCAGGATGGTCAGCTTCAATGGTGTAGCAGCATCTGGAGAGCACTCCCAGTCCGCAGCTGCAGGCATGAGTCTGGTGTAGTGAATCCAGGGACCTGTCTCTGCAAACTTGACTGCAGCTGGGGGGGATAAAATAACAGGGAAAGGGCCCTTCCAAACAAGTTCAGGGGTTGAATATTTCATTCTTTGACCCAGACTCCATCTCCAGGCTTGAAGGAGTGTGCACTGGGTCAAACTTACTGGCTCTCTTTCTCTAACCCATTGGTTGAGAACCTAAGACCTGAAGCTGTCATCTCAGGGTTAATTTTCCTGTCTCTCTTAAGTCTCCCTGTAGTCTCCTAATAAGAGGGGGGGTCCTCCCATATATTATCTCAAAAGAAAAGAATCCACTCCTCAGAGTAGGAGTGGATCTAATCCTCAACAGTGTAAGAGGGAGAAGTTCATCACAATGTAAATGAGTCTCCTGACACAGCTTACCTAATTGAGCCTTAAAGTCCTGTTCATCCTTTGAACTTTATTAGAACTCTGCAGCCTATAGGCAGTATGTAACTTTCATCTGATATTTACACTCTTGGTCAGTAATCATATCACCTGTGCCCAAAAGCTGGCCCATTGTCTGAGCCAATAATTATTGGGACACCAAATCTGGGAATTATTTCCCAGAGAAGCATCCTAGTATCTCCCTAGCCTTTTCAGTGTGGATGGGAAAGGCTTCCACCTAGTCAGAGTGGGAGTACACAAAAACCAAAAGTTACTTATAGCCCCGTGAGCGTGGAAGTTCAGTGAAGTTTACTTCCAAGTCTTCAAAAGGTGTTCCTCCTATAGTTTGGATTCCTGGTGGGAGCTCTGGGCACTGACAAGAACTGTTGTGAGCACAAACCTCACATTGTTTGCAGATCATCCAGGTGTTGCTTGTGAGCCGGGGGACATAGAAATGTCGACTCGGAACTGTCTCAAGTGCTGTATGTCCAACATGTTTTCCTGCAAAACTGTTTGATAAAGGCTGGGGTTGGAATCTCTGGGATGGCTATGTGGCCATCAGAAAATCTCCACCATCCACCTGGGAGAAAATGTCGTTTTTCAGTCTTAAATCACTTACTTTCATGTTGGGAGTATGTTGGCTCCCTTTCTGTTAGCTAGTCGGCCAGGCAGAAGGGCAGCATTTAAACCTGGGACTGGATTTTCTTCCTGTTTCTTGCAGACAGCTAACCTGGCCTCTCTGTCAGCTCTCCGGTTGCCCTGAGAAACCACAGTGTTTCCCTTTTGATGACCTTGGCAATATATAATCACAACCTTCATGGGAGCCCATAGCGCATCCAAAAGTTTAAGAATTTCTTGCCTGTACATCATGCCCCCCCTTTTTTTTCCTCCTGAGTTAATTAGGCTACATAAGGCCTTATGAACATCAAGGGGTAGCAAACGCAAATTTTGAGTCTATGTAAATATCCACACAGAGTCCTGCTGTCAACTGAGGTGCTCGAATCAAATCAATAAGTTTTACTTTTTGTGCTGAAGTTCCCTGAGGCAGAGGTTTTGCCTCGACAGTAAAGTCCAGAGTGACCACTGCATATCCAGCAAAACATACCCCATCTTTTATAAAACTGCTTCCATCTGTGAAGTAATCTGCATCAGCATCCCCGAGGGCTGGTCTGCCAGATCTGGTCTGCTGGAGAACACTTCATCCATGACCTCAACACCTTAGTGATCAGGTTTTCCAGGTCCAATGGGCAGCAAAGTTGCTGGGTTTAGAGTTCTGACGACCTCAACATGAATATGTGGGTTTTCACATAACATGCCCTGATATTTGACCATTCCTTCGTTAGTCAACCAATAGTGTCCTTTTTATTCTAACAGTGTCAAAATTGAATGAGGAACTCTAACAACCAGTTCTTGTCCTATGGCCAGTTTATCATCTTCCAACACCAGAAGAGCTGTGGCCACAAGGGCCCATAAACAAGGTGGCCAGCCCTGGGCTACAGAGTCCAGCTGTTTGGACAAATAGGCCACTGGACGGTGCCATGTCCTCAGCATCTGAGTCGAAGCTCCCACAGCCACTCCAGACAGATCATGGACATACAGAAAGAAAGGCTTCATGAGATCAGGGAGCCCTAATCCAGGTGCACTGGTGAGTGCTTGTTTAATGTCCTCAAAGGCCTTTTGCTTAGTTGGCCCCAACATCAGAGGATCTCCTTCTCCCCACTTTGTGGCTTCATAGAGGGGTTTTGCCATGACTGAAAAGTTAGAGATCCATATATGGCCGAACCTAGTAGCCCCCAAGAATTCTCTAGTCTGATGGCAGGTTGAAGGGACTGGAATTGAGCAGATCTCCTGTTTCTTTTAAGGCTCATTGGTTGTTCTGTTCTGTTGTTAAATCAGGTGGTAACCAAGGTATTTGACTTTTTCTTGATAGATGTAGACTTCTAAGTTAGAGTCCAGTGCTGTCGCAAAGATGGTGTACTCCAGCCCCTGGGAGGAACTGTCATTTAGGGAAGGGAGGTGTACATAGAGCCTCTGGTGCTTTAATATGCAGGAATTTTTTTGTTATCTCCCTGTGCAGGATCTTGGCTGCTGGGATTCTCCAACTCTTAAATCTAATGTAAATCTTAGCAGAGACTGATGACCTGGGATATCACTTGTGTAAAAGGCACCTATGTCAATCTCGCCGGGGGCCATCTGCCAAGGTTGGAGGACAGCAGTGTGGTCCCGTGCAGGTCCCAGCATGGCAGCCACATTGTGCCCACCTAGGTGTTGCTCTTTGACTGTGTGGTTTTCTCCTCTTGCCAGGTGGGAGCTGCTCTAATTGTATATAGGAGCTGCCCCGCTTGTGTTTTTGTTCAGTATGCCTGGGTGCATGGGGCTCTGTGGCCCTTCCTGCTGGTGGTTCACAGCATGTGGCTTGGAGCCAGGTGACATGTCCTTTTGGAATGAGCACCCTATGGCCCACTACTGGCTGTTAACATGAACATATTCCGGGTTCATTTGGGGCTTGCAGCAGCTGAGCCCTCCGGCGCTGGGTCTCGAGCATCAGATGCAATTGTGTGTGTCTATCGGACTCCTGTCATATTCACCAATCATCGACTTCCAAGCAAGTGGGAACCAACTGAAAGGAGGGGCAAAACAAATGGATCCTGGGGGCCAAAGGCTTGGGGAAAGCATTCCTTCCTTCTCTGTTCAAGTCTCAGCTTTTGAGCATGGCAGTGGGTGCTTGTCTGCCGGGGCCACTGGAGGCTTCCCCTTTTGTCTGGCCACACTTTTTTTCCTTATAAACATTTGGACCATTGGCTTTGTTCTAGTGAGACCCCCCTTTGAGTGACCTCTGGGTTTGTAAGGAGATCCATCCTCCTCTTTATCTTTCTGGTCTGCCTGTCTTTGAGTCTCTGGGTCTCGACTGATGAAAACTGTGGTGCCCACCTTAATCAGCTCACTGTCACACTTTTCAGAAAAGTCCTCTAGGATTGTAATTTTTGGCAAATGGCTCTCTGAGCCTGTCCCACAAAGGCTGCACTGATCATCTGTTGCTTGCGCCTGTGCATTTTCTCACTGACAAACCTGCACCATGGCTGCAATGTTTGTATGATGCCCCTCCTCCCTTGGGCACCTCTGGGCAGGGAGAGGGGTGGCAGCGGCGGTGGCCTGGACACTTAGCTCTGAGTCAGTTGGGTACATCTCTTTTGATCATTGCTGCCAGGTTCATAGGGGAGAGGGGCCTTAGGCAGATGTGGGGCCCAGTTCAGGGCTATCAAGGGTTCGAGAGGGAGATGCTGGAGCAGCAGGAGGCTTATCTGGGCTCTGTTTGTCTGCAGATACCTTTGGCTTAGGCCAGGGCTCAGGGCTGGCTCCGATTCCTTCTAACTCTTGGGAACAGTGTGTTTTATTATTTTTTAATATTCTTTTAGACTTCCTATGAGGGCTTCTTGACATCTCTTTACCTTTAGACCTTCTTCTTGGTTGGGCCCCATCCCTGGTCTGGATAATGGGCTGCACCAGATCAGTCCTGGCCCAGGGTTTCTCCGTGTAGGAGGGAGCATGATTTTTCCAGCTTATGAGCTCTGGGGTGGAGAAAGGCTGGCACACAAAACGGCCTTGTCTCCCTCAGGCGTTTCCCTTCTGGACAACATGGGCAGGTCCTTTAGTCCCTTGCAGGGGCATCTGGAGAGTTCTCATCTGAATTGTGGCTCTGGTCTAGGGACAAATCTCCCACCTTATTCTTGGGAGGTGAAGAGTCTTTGGTCCTACGAAGCCTTTGGCTCTGAGGACATCACAGAGGAAGGAATGGCCAGGATTGGGGGCCATCATTTGTTGCCTCTGAGGATGAGGGGGCTAGGGAACAGTCTGCTGTCCCAGTGGTCTTGGCAAAGTTGCGTAGAGTGGCACATAGGTCCTGGGTCCTCTTCTGGCTCACGGGGAATACTGTTCCCTTCCTGTCTTTCCTAGTCAGGTTTTCTGTTTAGCTGCTTTCCGCTGGGTCTTAGAGACCACCATGCTCCTGGCTAACATCAGTTTGGACTGTCCATCTAGACAGGCTCTCAACAAAGGGGACTGTTTCTGTACTATCTCTTGCCAGCAATCAATGTAAGAGAAATGGTTCAGAGAAAGTTCCAACAACAATCAAAGGACCTCAGCAATGACTCATCTAAAGATCCTTCTGGTGGCCAGCCCACGTCTTGGGTGGGCCACTCTAATTCACAGAGTATGCCACCTTTGTGGAGTGAGTCTCACCCACAGTCACCAGGAAAACCTTCCTAAAGGTCTCTAACACATATTTCAGAAGGCTCAGTTTCCTTAGTGTGCCTCCCATGGTCCACCCTGCATCGGTGTCACACACTTAGAACAAAACACACTTAGGACAAGACTTGCTTCGTCCATCTCTGGCCGCTCCCCTCGCGGGGACTTAGGGCCCTCTTAGCCTTGCGGGTCGGTATCAACCCCGACCTGGAGCTTTCACCTGGACGTTGGTTGGTGAAATTCCGCCATAGACTGTATGAGGGGCCATGGAACCGCGGATCATGACTCTGCATTCGCTTCGACCCTCGGGTTGGATCCCTTTGTCCGTCTCATTCACACAGTTTCCCACAGACATGGCCAGGACAGAATTTCTATACTGACCAAATTCCAACAATTCCAAACCAAACAGAAAAGGGAGTCACGGTGGGTGTCCCCTCTGCTTGCTGACCCCGAACAGAGACTACTCGGGTGACCCCCCCCCCCAGGTCCCTTTCAGCTCCAACCACTTTGGAGGGTACTTGGGGTACCCAAGCTTCCTTCTTCTACATGTAGATAATCAGTTTTCCAGTCACCATTTATTAAATTGGCAGTGTTATCTCCAAGATTTGCTCTTGGTGTCTTTGTTAAGAATCACATGACTCGGAGCTTCCAATCACTCCTGCAAGGTAGGCGGGCCTGCGACCCACCAGCAGAAGAGGAGCAGCGGCCTGCTGAGTGGCAGAGCCGCCCCCCACCCCCCGTGCCTGCCAGGTAGGCGGAACTGTGACCACCGACAGAAAAGGCCCAGTGGCCCCCGGCGGGACAGAGCTTCCAATCACTCCTGCAAGGTAGGCGGGCCTGCGACCCACC
>NW_026000205.1:2733408-2743123 GCF_001458135.2 Marmota marmota marmota
TTCACAATAGCAAGACTGTGGAACCAACCTAGATGCCCTTCAATAGACGAATGGATAAAAAAAATGTGGCATTTATACACAATGGAGTATTACTCTGCATTAAAAAATGACAAAATCATAGAATTTACAGGGAAATGGATGGCATTAGAGCAGATTATGCTAAGTGAAGCTAGCCAATCCCTAAAAAACAAATGCCAAATGTCTTCTTTGATATAAGGAGAGTAACTAAGAACAGAGTAGGGTCGAAGAGCATGAGAAGAAGATTAACATTAAATAGGGATGAGAGATGGGAGGGAAAGGGAGAGAGAAGGGAAATTGCATGGAAATGGAAGGAGACCCTCAGAGTTATACAAAAGTAGATACAAGAGGAAGTGAGGGGAAAGGGAAAAATAATACAAGGGGGAGAAATGAATGACAGTAGAGGGGGCAGAGAGAGAAGAGGCGAGGGGAGGGGAGGGGAGGGGGGATAGTAGAGGATAGGAAAGGCAGCAGAACACAACAGACACTAGTATGGCAATATGTAAATCAATGGATGTGTAACTGATGTGATTCTGCAATCTGTATTTGGGGTAAAAATGGGAGCTCATAACCCACTTGAATCAAAGTGTGAAGTATGATATATCAAGAATTATGTAATGTTTTGAACAGCCAACAATAAAAAATTAAAAAAAAAAAAAAGAATCACATGACTCTATGTATGGGTTTGTCTCTTTGTCTTCTATTTTACTCAGTTGATCTATGCATCTATTTTCATATTAGTACAATGTTTTGTTGCTACATACCTTTGCTATGATTTTTCTACCAATGACATAATTTCATTCTTCTTTATGGCTGAATAAAGCCCCTGGTACATATACATACCCCATTTTTAAATCCATTCATCGGTGGAAGGTTGATTCCTTAACTTGGTTAGGTGACTCTCACTGGCATAAACAGGGGTGTGCATGTGGTGCTATACAGGATGTTGACTTGAATTCCTTTGAACAAATGCCCAGGGGTGTTGGACTTGGGTCACGTGGTGGCTCCATTCCTAAGCTTTGGAAGAACCTCCCTCCCTATCTCCATAGTGGCTGTGCTAAGTTCTCTTTCCACCAACAGCACATGGGTGCTCTTTCCTCCATGCCCTCACCAAAATTTGTTAATATCCTTGATACTTGACACTCTAACTAGAGATGAAATCTTACTGTAGTTTTAATTTGCATTTCACTGATTGCTAAGAATATTGAACATTGTTTTATATATTTGTTGGCCATCTGTATTTCTTCTTGTGGAAAATGTATGTTAAATCTATTTGCATATTTAGACATTGAAGTAGTTTTGGTGTTAATGGGTTTTTTAATTTTTTTTTTAGTTTCTTTTAATTTTACATTCTGTAAGAGTAGCCAGCAAAGATCATCTCCCATCATTTAGCATCTTTCTTTGCATACCTCTTTCATTGCTGTGCAAAACTCTTTTAATTTGGTGTCTTTCTATTTGTTAATTCATTGTTTTATTTCCTACATTTTAGGAGTCTTATTGAGGAAGTCAGTGTCTGCAACTCTATGTTGGAGAGTTGACCCTATGTCTTCTTCTAGCAGTTAATAAGTTTCTGGTCTGACTCTAGGTCTTGACCCATGAAGTTTTGACTTTTATATGAAGATGAAGTACAGGATCTACTTCATGAATTTCTTGTGGAATCCCTCTGGGTGACATCTTTAGGAACACCCCAGTTAAAGAATGAGACAGGAAGAACAGATTGTAACAGTACAGTGAGAGCCTCCTGTGCCACCAGGGATAAATGCAGACCGTATACAGCAGGCACTCACGGACACTGGGGATATCTGTTGCCAGTGTAGCACTGATGCAGGAGTCACCCACGGTTTTCCATGTACGGCGTGAACTTGGTTATCACTGAGAACAAGCATACGGCAGCACAGAGCTGGACTCAGGGTCACTCAGAGATTGCTCTAGTCCAGTGGACTATGGACTCTGCTGTCCCTCAGACATAAGAGTGGTCCAGGACAGGGCATGGATACAAGTTCAGTACTGAGCTTGGACTCTGGTGACACTGTGGGATCCAGCAGAAAGCATAACTCAGATCACACCTGGTGACAAATGTAGGCCAGCAGGTGATTCAAATGAACTATATGTAAGTGTCACCACACTCTACACACAGGGACTCTTTCCAATAAATTTAACCATTTTACCAAAAAAAAAAAAAAAAAAGAACTAAACAGTCAATTCTAAGAAGAAAGAAGAAATACAAATGACCAACAAATATATAAAAGAAGTTCCACATCCCTAGGTGTCACAGAAATGCAAATGAAAACTACACTGGGACATCTACTCACCCTAGTCAGAGTGATGAGCATCAAGAACACAAATAACGAATGCTGAGGGGAGGAGGGGGAAGGGGCCTCATCCACTGTGGGTGGAACTGGAAATTAGCCCAGCCACTCTGGAAAGTGTGAGAAGATTCCTCAAAAGACGAATGGAACCCAAGGTGACCCAGCTATTCCATTCCTTGATATTTATCCTTCTCTAAAGTCAGAATACTGTAGGGACACAGCCACATCAAGGTTTATAACAGTGTAACTCACAAGAGCCACATTTTGGCACTAGCCCAGGAACACATCAGCAGGTGGATGGATTAAGAAAATGTAGGATATAACTGTGATTGCTATAACTTTTAGAATTATCTGGCAATACTAGGAATAAAACAAAAGTCATGAAAAAGTGTCTCCTTTTTAGAAAGGTAGCTCTTGTGGCTGGGCTTTTGAATCAGGGGTAGAGCACTTGTCTAACATGTGTGAGGCCCTGTGATTGATCCTGAGCACCACCAAAAAAATAAATAAATAAATAAGAAAAACAAAGTTTTAAAGAAAATATATCCTTAAATTAAAAAATTAGTGCTCTTTCTTCGTGTACATATCTTTCTCTCTGTCAGAGAACTGGTATCCCCCTCCAATTTTTCCTATTGGACCAGCTTTTTCCTTCAGCCAGAATACTACTCATGCCCAATTGTTGATCATTCTCCCCAATATACACACAAGAGTCTGTGGCCACATCATATTTAGGGTCAGTATCAACAGCTCCTAGTGTCATACACAAGTGCTCAGTCTATTGATACACCCAAGGATTAACAGGAAGCGTGGAAAATGTTTTTTCTCCTGATTTTCATACCTTCTACATGAAACTCTGTTGCCTTCTACGTGGGGTCTACGTCAGGCATTAGGATTCCACTGGTTTCCCTTTTAGCTGACAGAAGCCCATGGGGACTGATGAAAATGTCATTGTTTCTTTAAGCAATTCTAGGATCAGTAGGTCCCTATTTATGGGCCCCGGGGATGAGCATGTTGCTGGAGCATGTGAAGCTGTAGGCCTCGCAAGTCCCCTGGCACTGAGAGTGCTGGACCAAGGACGAGGTAGAGCTTTGATGGATCCTTGATGTGGTAGACATGAAAATTCTCTAAATCGGCCCCTAACTCCTGACAGCAAGAAATCCACTCCCACAGGTTAATCAGAAGGTAATGGAGGACTGGACCCAGGAGTCAGTGACAGTCCACCCTCATATCTGCTGCCTCTGAAGCAGGTTCCTGCCCTTTACCTGAGAGTCTTCAGTCCACTGTCCTTCTGTCTGCTTCCAGGCTATTATTTATACACTGTATCAGTCGGTTGCATGTAAAAATTCTACTTTGAAAACTCTTCAAATGCAAATAAATGAGAAAGAGTGGCTTTCTCAGGTCTCAGGGATTCATCAGTGGGATTATTTTGCAGCACTTGCCATGGCGTCCTGTCATGAGATCATGTTGAGGTCACAGGGCTCATGTTCTCTGTATGAGTCTAAAATTGATCAATACAGTGAAACTTTGGACTAACAGTCACTATTTGTTTTTAGATCCAGTTGAGCTGATAACAAAAAAAAGTTAATGATTCTTTCAAATCATTAATGATTCTTTTTGAATTTTGTTAAAGTAAGACTGGATTTAAAGTCCAATTTCACTATCTCCCATAAGGTCCAATGGTGTGAACCTCAGCACCGGGCACAGAGATATCATCATCATGACAGATGGCTACCTGTGGTTTGAAGGGTTACCTTTCCCTTCTATTGATTACAGCTATGAAGGTCTAAAAGAAGCATGTACTAAATTTGTGATAAAGGACGAAGACACAGTAATGGTGTCATACCCTAAGTCAGGTAAGGAAACTAGAAAGGAACTGTCCAGGAGAACGGCGAGGGCTGTGTTCCTCCCCTGCTCAGCAGATGGAGTTCATGACCTCTATAGCCAGTGAGCCCTGCTTGGAGGAGGAAGGGGCAGTGCCCCAGGCCACTTCCACTCAGACTAGGACACAGTGACATAAGTGCTCAGCAGGGGTCAGCTAAGCTACTGTAGGAAGATATAGGAGTGAATCCTAATGTCACCCAGGCATCTGTGTGGTGGCCTGGGAGGGGGGTGGCAGAGAATGACCAGTGAGCACTTAAGGGTGAAATACCAGCTCCATAGAAATGAAAGAGGGAGTGGGAGGCCATGGGGTGAGGAGGGGGATTTTAGAGCAGGAGGGTCAGCATGGACAAGGGCTGGGAATCAGACAGGAGCCTGAGAAATTCAAGGGACTGAAAGGACATGCATCATAAATCTATGTGGTGGGCCTGGGGGCAGGGGCATTGCAAACAGGGCGAGGATTGAGGCCAGTGTCCTTGGAAGGGGCACTGTGCTGGGAAGTCAAGGGAAAGGGGAACATATAAAACTGACCTCAGCAAACAGCCAAGAGGTGGAGCAACCTAAAATCCTTTCATAGATGAATGCATAACAAAATGTGGCATGTTGATACAATGGGATACGATTCAGCCTTCACAAGGAAGAATAGTCTCACACCTTCTACAACATAGAGCAATCTTGAGGGAGTCATGCTAGATGCAACATTTTGGGCACAAAGGGACAAATACTATAGAATTCTACTCTTGTAAAATACCTAGTGTTCATAAAAAAAGCATCATGGGTTCCAGAGACCAAATATGGAGTAACAAGGAAAATGTTGTTAATAAGCTGGGAGTTTGAGTTTTTCAAAGATAAAAGTATCTGGACATTGTAAGAGCAAAATTAGGAATGTGCTTAACACTGCTTAGCAGTACCTGACTGCATGCTTAAAATGGGTAAAGTTTATGTTATGGTAAAGTTTATATTATGCATTTTACCATAATTTTTTGTTCGCAAGTCATGTTGAAATGAGTGACCATCATTTTCACTTTCTTATCTAGGAACCCACTGGTTGATTGAAATTCTCTGCCTGATTCACTCCAAAGGCGATACCACGTGGATTCGATCTGTGTCCATCTGGGATCGTGCACCCTGGTTAGAGATAGATACAGGATACAAATTGTTAAAGGAGAGAGAGGGCCCACGGTTCCTGACCTCTCACCTCCCCTTCTATCTCTTCCCCAAATCTTTTTTCACTTCCAAGGCCAAGGTGAGTGCCTAATGTTTGATCAATGCTTTTCCCCTTCCATGTCCTAGGTAACCCCTGCAGATGTTGCTGGGGTGTGTGCTCACTGGGTAGGCTGGGTGAGACCTGGGATAATAGTTTAGGTTGATGTGGCCATAACCAGACCACACTTGAGTGCAAGAATGTGGGACATTGCATAGATTATTCTAGCCTGAATTCAGGTGTGAAGGGACTGGCTAATGCCAGAATCTTAGAAAAACCACTCTCCTGTGCAAGCAGAATTTACAATCTACACCGGATTATCCCAGCCTTGCAGCTCTTTAAGACGTCAGCCTGTATTAATTCAATAAAAGCCTCCTGCCAGGTAGGTGGAAGCAGAGAGGTCAGTGGTGCCCACATGGGAGCGGAGCACGCACACATTGATAAAGCATGAATCCAGGGGCGGCTCAGGAGTGGTGGCCAGCTATGTCTCCATGGCAGCCCAGGGCACGCCACTGTGTCTTGTGATTAGCAGCCACTGCAGCCTCCCTCTGGCTGACAGATGATCAGCACAGACCAGGGATATCCCAGATCTCTTGGTCAACAGACTCTTTTTTAGAAAAATACCTTTGAAAAGTGTTTGTTGACTTCTGAACTTTTTCATGTCTTTGTTCAAACATTACCAAGAAATCTGGAATACTAATCTCCACTCTTGGAAATGTCATAAAGTATGTAACAGTGAGCCTGCTCCAACAAGACCCACTTCCATGTCTCCTGTTGGGTTGCTTTAACCCCTGCCCAATTAAACTGAGGTCTAAGGAGACACAAGACCTCCAATAATAACACCAGGAAAGTTGGTGCAAATACAAAGTCAATTGTGATGTTCAAGTACAAAATAGTGAGTGTGTTTGTTTGTGTGTGTGTTCACTAATCTTGAACACCAGCCTCTTAATATGTACATATGTACACAGTTAGGCAACTATCCCCCAGACCAGACTAGAACATTCCTGCTGTCCAGAAAGTCCCCCAGGTTCCTTGTGCCCATCAGTGCCCACCACCTGAGGGAAACTCCCCCTGCACTTCAGCTACAGATTGTTTTGGTGTATATCTGTATTTTGAATAAGGAATTCGTGCTGCATGGATGTCCTATCTGTGAGCCTCCTCCATGGCCTTGAGTGTGAGAATGACTGTGTGTTGCTATGAAGGTGAATATACCATCATTGATCAATTCATTCTGCTGTTAGTGATCATTATGGCAAAGCACACAAGTGCCTCACCAACACCATCTAGAACTTTCCTGAAGGCTCCCATGTTGGGTAACCTAATGTCCTAGAATGAAGAGGCAAGGTCTTCCTCTTCTATTCCTATAATGGGAAACTAAAATGTATATTTGATGAATGAATGCTATAAATAATTAATTAAATGAATCCCTTGATGTTCAGCAGATGTTTAGTAAGAACTTCCTGGGAAAAGATGAAAATCAAGGTGGGAAAGGACTGATTATTACTGTTTTTTTTTTTTCTTTCTCTCATTTTCCTTCATTTAAGGTAATATATATCATGAGAAATCCCAAAGATGTCCTTGTGTCAGGTTACTATTTTTGGACTACGACAAAATTTTCTAAGAAACCAGAGTCACTGGATCAATATTTTCAGTGGTTCCTCCAAGGCCACGGTGAGTCTCTGTGACCTACAGATCTGCGTCCACACTGCTCTCCTAATTGTGTGGCATGACTTTTGTGCTCTTTTCTGTGTACGTCCCATGTATGAGAGAAAGCAGACAACCCTTGATTCTGTGAGCCTGGCTTCCTTCAATGAGCATGCTGGTCTCCAGTTCCATCCATTTTCACACCAATTTGTGTCTTCACACATGTACTTTGGATAATAATGTCCATCACATTCCACCATCATTTCTAACCCCGAGCACCCTCCCCTCCCCTCTCACCCCTCTTCCCTATCTGGAGTTTGTCTGTTCTTCCCATGCTCCCCCTCCTACCCCACTATGAATCAGCCTCCTTATATCAGAGACAGCATTCTGCATTTGATTTTGGGAACTGGCTAAATTCACTTAGCATTATCTTCTCTAACTCTATCCATTTATCTGCAAATGAAATGATTTTCTCTTTTATTGATGAGTAATATTCCACTGTGAGGTGTTAAGATTTTTGAGTTCTTTATACATTCTGGATATTAATCATCTGTCAGAAGAGTAGCTGACAAAGATTTTCTCCCCATATTTCAGCCCTCTCTTGTCTCCCTACCATTGCTGTAAAAAAGCTTTTTAGATGGATGACATTCCTTTATCTATTCTTGGTTTTGTTTCCTGAACACAAGGAGTCTTATGGATGAAGTTGTGCCTGCACCTGTATGTCATAGTGTAACCATTGTTTTCTACTAGTACTTAAGGGGTTTAGGGTCAAATTCCTATTTGCTGATCCACTTTGAGTGGAATTTGTTGCAGCATTTAGCTTCATTCTTCTACATGTTTTCTTAGTACCATTTATTTAACAGACTGTGTTCTCTCCAATATTAGCTTTTGGTGTCTTTGTTATGAATCAGATGATTGTATCTGGGTGATTTGTCTCTCTCTGTGTTTTCTATTCTAATAAATTGATCTTTTTGTCTGTTTTATACAGCACAATTTTTTTGTTATTGCACCACTTTCGTATGATTTGAGACCATGAAGAATTTAAAATGTGATACATTCAGCGCTGTTCATTGTGTGTGTGTGTGTGTGTGTGTGTCTGTGTGTGTGTGTGTTGGGATTAGACCCAGTGCTTTGCAACACCAGTCAAGTGCTTTACCACTGAGCATCATTCTCGGCCCTTGATCATTATTTTTATTGCTGATAATGGCTTTGCATTTTTGTTTTTCATGAAAATTGTGGGACTATTTCTTCTATTTCTGTGAAGAATCTCATTGGTATTTGACGGAGATTGCACTGAATTTGTAGATTTCTTTTGGAAATGTGGCATTGTTTAAATTCTGGTTATCCATGAACATGGAAGGGATTTTCACATTCTAGTGTCTTCTTCAATTTCTTTCTTCAGTGTTCTATAATTTTCATTCTAAGAGGTGTATCTGCTCTTTGGGTGGAGTAGTATGCCAAGGGTTGGTTTGTTTGTTGTTGTTGTTGTTATTGTTTTTCTGTTTCTTTGAATTGGTACCAGGTATTGATCTCAAACCAAATAATTACTGAGCAATTTCCATTTTTATATTTTATATATAAATAAGGTAGTCTCGCTGAGGTCCTTAACTTTGCTAAGTTGCACAGGCTGATTTGAACTTGCCATCCTCCTGCCTCAGCCTCCCTAGCACCTGGGATTACAGGTGTGCCCCACCACACCTGGCTACCTAAGTATTTTTTGAGACCATTGTGAGTGGAATTGTATTTTTGGTTTCTTCCTCAGCAGATTCATTATTATTATGGATTTTTTCTATGATGATCTTGTATCCTCCTACTCTGCTGAATGTGGTATCAGTTCTACAAGGGTTTTGGGGCAGCTTTAGGGGTCTTCAAACATTGCATCCATCATCTGCAAACACTGATATTTTGGCTTCATTCTTTCCAACTTGTATTATCTTGATCCCCTTCTCTTGCCTGACTTGTCTGATTAGAGTTCCCAAACTTCTGTTTAATGAGTGGTGAGAGTGCACATCCTTGCCTTGTTCCTGGTTTTAGGAGAAATGCTTCCAGTTTTCCCAGGTTAGCATGATGTTGGCTTTGGGTTTGTCACATGTAACCTTTAGGATGCTCAGCCATGTTCTTCTCTCAAGGTAAAATCTACTGACGTGGTGAAATACATTTATGAATTTGCATATGGTAAACCAGACTTACATCCCTGGAATGGAATCAACGTGTCTTAAAGTATAATCCTAAAGTGTCAACACACCATGCCCTGTGTATAATCTTAATAGAATGTGCTAACATTTTAATAAGGTTTTTGTATCTGTGTTCATAAGGAATATTGGGCTGTTGTTTACTTACATGATATCTTGTCTGCCTTGGGTAAATATGCTACTGCTTTCATAGAATGAATTCAGAAATGTTCCCGTCTCTATTTCATCACCTTGTTTAAGGAGTATTTGTCAATTATACATGAGTCAAGCTGTCAGGGTGTTAGAGTGACACGGATGGCACAGCCCTGTTTCAGCAGTGTGTAACCTGCACCCCTGTGCCTGCCCCACAGTGCCCTATGGATCATGGTTTGAGCACATTCGTGGCTGGATGTCCATGAGAGACAGGGAGAACGTCCTGCTGCTGAGTTATGAAGAACTGCAGAAGGTGAGCACCTGTCAGATCCAGTGCCCGC
>NW_026000205.1:2743350-2745563 GCF_001458135.2 Marmota marmota marmota
ACATATCATTTTGGTCATTGCTGTGAATTCAGCAAGGATGGATTTGTATGGTTAGAACTGAGAGCCCCACTGAGTCACTGCACTGGAGTCAACAGTTGAATTAGGCTAACGGACATGACATCATGTGTCTGCTAGGACAGCACTCTGGGTCAGGAGCAGGAAAGGTAAACACCCTGAGGAGGGGGCAGCCTGGCAAGCTTGAGGCTGAATCAGAAGACTGTGTCATGGAGCCCAGAGAGCCAATGGGCAGTCCCAGGATGGAGTGTGAATCAACAAGGACCCTACACCTGGAGCCTCAACATCACCAGGGAACTTGGCTGATGGAGACTGGAAGTCCTGGGGAGTCTCTGAGCCAGAAGTGACGGGAGCCACTGGCTCTGCCAATGGATCCACATGGTGCCATGTGCAGAAGAACTTCTCACAGAGAAAGCCCAAAAGCACAAAGACTAGTTGTGACCTGCTCTGATCATCTAGGTCAGAAATTTTGTTGTCTTGCATCAAAGTGCTCAAACCCAAGTGGTCAGAATTAGTTATAGTCCAGATCTTCTGATTTACACCCAGCCTCACTGTGTATGGATTCTGAACAGCTTTATTTGAAAAGGGAGGAAAGTCGGGACACACTTTCCAGGCAGATAGAAGTGGAAATGGGTGTGGTGGCCAGGCAGGAGAAGGCCTCACCAATGACCCAGGGGTCACTCTGCTGTCTTGACAGAGCAGGGAGGAGGTCTCCATCTTAAGACCTATGCCTAGATCTGATCTGCGTCTACTTCATCTTTTCCAGGCATCTGTGGGGACTGGAAGAATCACCTCACAGTGGCCCAAGCTGAAGCCTTGGATAAATTATACCAGGAGAAGATGGCGGGTTTCCCCAAAGAGCTGTTCCCATGGGAGTAGTGTCCAAAAATTCTGGATCTTTTATGGATACTGACATTGTTTCCTGTCTTGGGATATTTACAGGATTGGGAGGTTCTTAATATAAAAACCATTTCTGTGAGAAAAGGAAGGAAAAGATAGGATAACATAAAGAACCAATGAAATGTAAAATAATAAATGAGTAAAAGGAAGTCTAGTCGGTCAGAGGAAGGAAAATGGGTAAGAGGGTGCACAGGAGAGAAAGATGGATTGTGATCTAAAATTGATTGCATGGATAACTTTTTACGGAAGATCTCAACACTATGTATAACAATACAGCTGTGTCAAAAAAAAATCAATTACCTGTTGAAAATTACTAGAATTTTCCTGTTCACTTCACCACATCCTAGCTTTTAAATAATCTAACTAATATTTCAAACACATAGAGGCCTACAAAAATAAAATGAATATCCCACCATTGTGTCTCATTTTTAAAACAAGAAATAAAATTTATAACCAGTTGAGGTTCCTTTCTATTACTTGTGTCTCCTGAATTTATTATGATGATGACGATCTGGAAGAGTGAAATTTCCAACGTAGATTTATTTTCATTCCCAGTGGTTTTTACAGCATAAAAAAAACAAGTGCTATGTTTAGAACTTTTAAAACATATGTAAATGGACCTGAAATAAAAGGATAATTTGACCTCAATGTACCCAAGTTATCTCATCCTGAATACAGCAAAATAAATACAGCAAAATAAAGTGAAGTAAGACAATGGGCCAAGCAGGCCTCGGGAGCGCCACCTACAGGTCTGCCGTTATGGTGCCTTCTGCCCACTCCCAGCCCAGTCCTGCTTCCTTCCCTCTCTTCCTTCAGCACCTGGGCTCCCTCTCATGGCTTTGTGGTGAGAGCCTCCCATCTTCCTTGGCTCCTAGCTGAAGAACGTCAATCCTTCTCATTCCCCAAGAGCTTGGCCTCAAATTCTGGGCCTTTTTGAGAGTGAAGTAAATGAATTTATTCCAGTGACTGTTGTGTTTTCAAGTAGTGATGAGTTTCCTTCTTTAAGAACTTTCTAATGTGCTGATTATCTGGGCTTTGTGTAGCTTTTTCCTTTGTCTTGTACCTGTGTGGTCCAGGATGTGATCAGAGGCCTGATGGCAGTTTTCATTGTTAATTCAGGCTCCTCTTACAGCCACTCACTATATCCAAGCTCTGAATATGGAGAACTAAAAGGTAGCACCATGGAGAATGTCTTGCTTTATACAATTTGCCTGCTGTTTCTTCCATGGCATTTATTTTTGGTAAAATTAAACAAGCAGTAAACCCTTTCCTTCATGATGTTGATAGGTCAGTACTTT
>NW_026000205.1:2750200-2757449 GCF_001458135.2 Marmota marmota marmota
TCTCTCCCTCCCTCCCTCCCTCCCACCATGTCCCCATCTCTCCCATCTCTAGCCCCTCTCCCCCCTCCCTACCTCCCTCCATCCTCTCTCTCCGTTCCCTTTTCCCCTCTCTCTGGATTTACATATCCACAATCCGAATAAGTTCCCCTCACTGTTGAGAACAAAGGCAAGTATTACCCCAATTACCTCAAACTCTGACCCTTTCAACCGAAGGATAGTATGCAGAAACCTATAGAATTAAAGTTAGAAACAGGTAAAAGCACTAAAATTCATCATAAATGAAGATGTGATTCAAAGGACTGCCACCATATTCACAATCATCAAATTTAAGAAGGAATATAGACATAGTGATGCAAGAAGAAAAGAAAACTATGTTTAAAAATAAACACCCTTTTAGAAAATGATTATATATAGAAGACAGACATAGAAATAATTGCAATTTCTAAAAAAAGAACCCAAAGTTTCTCAACAAGAGAAAATTCATACGATAACAAAGATGAAGCATTCCACTATTGTCATGTATGAAATAAGTAAAAAAAAAGAAAGATCTTATACTGATATATCCATAGAGCAAACGTTAAAGGGAAACATTTACCCTGAATAGTCAATGCTAATTCATATCCAAGTAAAAGTATGTAGCTTGAAGCACCTGATAACTCTTTAAGTTTTCACAAAGGACAAAGGGTTATTTATAACCCTTACTTCTAACTGCTAATTCGACACATATGGTGCATTATTGTTGACCATATGGCACACTGTGCCATGGAACACCAGGACATATTTCTCCAATCTACCTGTAAAACTGTACCTATTGACCAAACTCCCTCGTCCTCTGCTCCTTACCATCCCTGTGTCTGTTATGCACCACTCTGCTGTTCCGATGTCATCTTTTCTATATGCCATTACAAGTGTAGTATGGGCTTTTCTGAGACTGATTGTTGTCACTTATAATGTCCTGCATGTCCATCCATGCTGCCATAAGAAATAGCATTGTGTGCCTGCCTTACTTAGACTGACTAGATTGCATTACTTATATGTGCCACTCTCTATTTTTCCATTCAACACTTAACAGACATTTAGCTACCAATTTTATCAGATTTCAAATATGTCATACTAAGATTTAGTGGCAGAAAACAGTGCGGAAAATGCTATGAAACTATTCATATAAGTGTGTACACCAATAAGTTTTTAAAATTTATTTTTTAGTTGAAGTTGGACACAATACCTTTGTTTTATTTATTGATTTTTATGTGGTGCTGAGGATTAAGCCCAGGGCCTCACACATGCTCCATGAGTGCTCTATCACTGAGCCAACCCTACCTCTGCACCAACAACTCTATACCCAGCCAAGCTGTCCATCCAGTATAAAGGGTCCAGACAAAATTATGCACAATATAAATCTCAGTAGTTGTTCTCACATGCTTTTCTGGAGGAATCCACTAGGCATCAACAAACTGTTCACTCTCCATAAATAAAATACAGCTTTACCTGGATGGATCCCAAGGCCCACAAACAGTGTAGTTGGTTAACAAAATCAGTAAATTCTGTCCACACAACTACAATGTCATAAGACTTAGCTCATGCCAGAATAAGATGACTTGAAGTTTTGATCCCCAACACATATTTACCAGCAGGAAGAACTTAGAATGGTTGATTAACTTTTTAGGGCAAAGTTTCTCCATCAATAAAGTGGGTTCAAACATTTGCAGACCGTATAAAGTTTGGGGATTTTGATTTATAGTAGAAGAATTGTTTTACAATGTTCATTTTATTGTTATTAGTTGTAGTTTTAGGAGCAAAATTGCCAACAATGCTAAATAAAACACTTTCTTAGCACTCAATATGTGCTAGATATTTTTTTTTATTGCTTGCCACATTATATCACGGATAGTACAACCAATTTATGAGTAAGTTTCTATTGTAATTGCTTTATGAAAAGTGAAGTAGGGCACAAAGCAGTGTACACTGCACAGTAAATATAGAAGCTAACCGTTGAACCCTAAGAGACTGACCACAGAGAGAGCATCTGAAAAATTAGTAATTACTTAAGATGGTGATATTACTCAGTGGCAGAAGTGACAATCAAATTCTGTTTTATTGAAACAGCATCACAGGGATTTCTATCAAACTAAATATAATATAAACAAAATATGTGTATTTTTTTAAAGTTTTTCCATGACCAAATGGAAAACCCTCCCACATCACAAAAATAAAGGCATTGGAAAGAGTTATCCAAGCAGCCCACACAGAGGGCTGTATTGTGCATTAGGATTGCACACAATACTTGGGCTTGTGGTGATGTATTCATGCATGCACAGAGCGTAATGAGGTTTGCTTCACTTCTGGACCAAGCTTTCCCCTTCCACCCACTCCTCCCTTCCGTGATTCATTTCCAAGACTCTCCTGTCTCTTTCATTTACCTTTGTACTGTCTCTGCTATTTTCTCTTTTCCTTCAACCTTCTACATATGTTATGAAATATATGACCATTGTCTTTCTAAGTCTGTCTTATTATACTTAAAAAATGTTTTCCATTTTTATCCATTTTCCTGCAAATGGCATAAGTTTGTTCCTCTTTATGGCTGAACAAAGCTTCCTGATGAATGTATACCACATTTATTATGCACTCATCAGTTGACAAATTGATTCCCTTAACTTACTTATTGCGAATCTCACTGGTATAAACTTGGGTGTGCATGTATTGTGGTATAGTACGATGACTGGAATTCTTTTGAATAATACCACAGACAGAGCTGGGTAATGTGGTGGTATGGTACCCTTCCTAGTGTTTGATGAATCTCCATTCCTATCCTCATACTGGTTGTGCTAACTTCTAATTGCACCAACAGTGCCTAAGTTTCCCTTCTCCCATGCCTTCACCAGAATTTATTATTATTCTTGATACTTAACATTCTAAGTGAAGATGAATTCTTATTGGTTTTTATAGAATATTGAATATTGTTTCATATATTTGTGGGCCATCTTCTTGTGAGAAACATATTTGCCCATGTATTGACTGGCATAATTGTGTTTTTTAAATATTTAATTGATTATTAGAATTGTAATGCATTCCACTGCCATGTATTTAAAAAATAATCATGTTTTTGGTGTTAAGTTTTTTTTGAGTTCTTATTACATTCTGTCAGAAGTATAGCTGGCAAAGATTTTCTCCCATTCTTTAGCATCTTACTTCACATACTTGCTTCCACTGCTGTGCAGACTCTTTTAATTTGGTATATTTCTGTTAATCTTTGTTCTATTTTCTAAATTTTAGGTGTGTAATTGAGGAAGTCAATACCTGCCACTATATGTCAGAGACATGACCCCATGCCTTCTTCTGGTGGTTAAAGAGTTTCTGCTCAAATTCGAGGTCTTCAGCCAATTTTGTGTTGACTTTTATATTAAGATGAAATCCAGGGATCTATTTCATCCCTGTACTGTGGAATCTCCCTGGTTCATATGGTTGAACAGCCCCCAGTAGATGGACTCCTTGTAGAACAAATTGTAAACCGTACAGTTAGACCCTCATCAGCCACCAAGGATAACTGCAGACCATATGCAGCATGCACACGAGGGGCACTAGAGATAACTGTAGCCAGTGGAGTCACCCAGGACCACTGTAGTCCCATGGATCCTGGATTCTGCTGTCACTCAGACATAACAGTTGTTCAAGGACAGGGCATGGAACAAAGTTGAGTCTATGGAATCTGGCAACACTGTGTGATCAAGCTCTTGGGTCACAAATGGGGACAAGTTTAGGCAATAGTGTGCTTCAAAGGAACTTTATATAAAAGGGTCAACACAATCCTGACACATGAACTTATTCCAGCAAATTGACAATTTTACCAGGAAAACTGAAAAATACTTCTCAAAAGAAGAAATATATATAAATAGCCAAGAAGTGTGTGAAAAAATGTTCAACATCCCTAGTTATCACAGAATGCATCATAGTATCTCTGTTCATTGTGGCCCTAAAACGTTGGTCAGGTTTCTGTTTAACTCTGGAGCTGAACATATTCATCATTTCTTAAGTGACTCATCTGGAACTAAAATACAAGATTGATTTGACCTAAATTTACCCAAATTATCTGCTTCCATGATGGTTGAATACAGCAAGATTAAGTTAACAAACACAATGTCCCAACAGAGCTTGGGAGTGACATTTAGAGATTCCAGGAATCAGATCAATCCTGCCCACTCCTTCACCTGCTCCACTCCATGGAACAACACAATATATTCCTCAACATGCAGGTAAAACTGTCCACATTGACCAAGCTCCCTCCTTCTGTCTCCCCTGTAACCCCTGGTCTCTGGTCAGCACTATTCTACTGTTCTGGGGTCCTCTTTTCCACTGAGAGTGTAGTATTGCTGTTCCTGTGGCTGGCTTCTTTCACTGATAGTGTCATGCAAGTCCCTCTGTGTGGCCATGAATAATAGGACTTCATACTTTTTTTTTTTTTTTGTAGATGGAACACATTCCATTGCTTACATGTGCCACACACTTTCTGTCCATTCATCAGTTAACAGACATTTAGCTAGAAGAGAATTTTATCAGATTAGTGGGATATGTCAAAAGCCAACATTCAGTGGCAGAAAAATGTGAGGGAGGTTCTATAAAACTACTCAAAATCATGTGCACGAACACATTCATACTCAACCGAACTGTCCATCCAAGACACACAAGCAGGTTGAACACCTGCTTTCTTTCTGTGCTGTGCATCTGTGAAACATGGGTATGAAACACCCCCAGTCACAGACACAAGTGAAGCATTTAGCTCATGTGCCCACTAATATGGGGAAACCCCAGGATTGCAGGTTAGTCTACCTCATGATGATGCTCACAAATTCTCCACTGGATTGAGAGCTGCATTGTAAGATGTTCTACATAAAAACTGGCAGAAATATCTTCACTTTTGTAGAAGATAAAAACTGAACCACTGCCCCCTCTCACCTCTGTCCCAATCAATGGCAATTTTGATTGACCTGTGATTGGTTATTTTGTACAGAAGACTTGGAAAACAATGGACCTCTGCCCCTTGTAAGGGTTATGACCTTCAGTAAGATTCTGTCTTCTTTCACATTAATATGGTATTGGCCCATGATAATACACAGAATATTTGGGTTCATGGTGATATATTCATACATGCACACAGAAAAATGTGGTCTCTTTCATTGCTTGACCCACACTCTCCCCTTCCCTCCTCTCCTTCCTTCCCCAATTCATTTCAAAGACTCTACTGTCTCTTCTATTTTTTTATTACTCTTTTCTTTTTCCTTTTTTCTTTCTGTCTTCTGCATATAAGATAAAATATACAACCACTGACCTTCCGAGTCTTAGTTATCTAACTTAACAAATTGTTCTCCACATTGATCCATTTTCCTGCAAATGACATAATTTCATTCTTCTTTATGGCCAAATAATGTTTTCTGCTATATATACATACCCCATCTTTAAAATCCATTCATTGATTGAGAGGTTGATTCCTTAACTTGGTTATTGTAAATCTCACTGGCATAAACAGGGTTATGCATTTATTGCTATACAGGATGCTGACTTCAATTCCTTTGAATACATGCCAAGGTGTGTTGGAGTTGGGTCACGTGGTGGCTCCATTCTTACTTGCTAAGTTATCTTTCCACCAAGAGTTCATGGATGCTCTTTCCTCCATGCTCTCACCAAAATTTATTATTATATTTGATACTTGACCTTCTAACTAAAGATGAAATCTTGTATTTTTGATTTGCATTTCCCTGATTGCTAAGAATATTAAACATTGTTTTATATATTTGTTGACCATCTGTATTTCTTCTTGTGGGAAATGTATGTTAAATCTATTTGCATATTTACAGATTGAAGTATTTTATTTTTTGGTGTTAATGGGTTTTTAATTTTTTTTTTTTTAGTTTTTTTTCACATTCTGTAAGAGTAGCCAGCAAAGATATTTTCCCATCATTTAGCATCTTTCTTCACATACTTCTTCCATTGCTGTGCAAAACTCTAAATTTGGTGCCTTTCTATTTGTTAATTCATTGCTTTATTTCCTACATTTTAGGAGTCTTATTGAGGAAGTCAGTGTCTACAACTCTATGTTGGAGAGTTGACCCTATGTCATCTTCTAGCAATTATTAAGTTTCTGGTCTAATTGTAGGTCTTTGACCCACTAAGTTTTGACTTTTATATTAAGAAGAAGTACATGGATCTATTTCATCGATTTCTTGTGGAATCTCCCTGGGCGACATGTTTGGAACACCCCAGCTAAAGAATGAGACAGGAAGGACAGACTGTAGCAGTACAGTGAGAGCCTCCTGTGCCACCAGGGATAACTGCAGACTGTACACGGCAGGCTCTCAAGGGCACTAGGGATAACTGTGGCCAGTGGAACATTAACTCAGTAGTCAAACAGAATTTTCCATTTACAGAGCATGAACTTGGTTATCACAGTGAACAAGTGTGTTGCAGCACAGAGCTGGACTCAGGGTCACAGAGAGACTACTGTAGTCCAGTGGATCCTGGACTCTGTCATCCCTCAGACATAACAGTTGTCCAAGGACAGGGCATAGACTAAAGTTGAGTACTGAGCATGGCATCTGGCAACACTGTGTGATCAAGCAAAGAGCTTGAATATGGGTCACAAATGGGGACAAATTTAGACTAGAGGGTGCTTCGAAGGAAGTGCATATAAGGGTCAACACAATCCTGACACATGAACTTATTCCAGCAAATTGACAATTTTACCAGGAGAACTGAACACATACTTCTCAGAAGAAGAAATACAAATGGCCAAGAAATACATGAAAAAATGTTCAACAACATCCCTAGTTATCACAGAAATGCAAATCAAAACTACATAGAGATTTCCTTTCACTCCAGTCAGAACGACAATCATCAAGAACACAAATAGTACATGCTGGGGAGGATGTGGGGGAAAGGGGACACTCATCCATTATGGGTGGACATGCAAATTAGTACAAACACTCTGGAAATTGGTATGGGTGTATCCCCAAAAACTTCGAAAAGAAACTTCATGTGACCCAGCTATCCCACTCCTTGGTATTTATCCATTTCTAAAGTCAAATATTATAGTGATGCAGCCATATCAATGAATATAATAGCATAACTCACAATAACAAATATTGGAACTAGCACAGCTACCCATCAATAGGTGCATGGATTAAAAATACTATATATATATATATATTATATATATATATATATATTATATATATATATATATTATATATATATATAT
>NW_026000205.1:2757468-2778185 GCF_001458135.2 Marmota marmota marmota
ATATAATATATATATATATATATATATACACACACACACACACACACACACACACACACATACAGTGGATAGTTGCTAATTTATAAGGAAGAATGAAATTATGGCATTTGGCAGTAAAACTATGGAACTGGTGAAAATCGTGCTGACTGAAACATGATATATATATATATAAATGAAAGAAAACGAGAGAATGGAAAATCAGTCTCAATCAGTCATTTCCCACCTTGAACTTGATATAGGCAATTGTAACTTAATTTCTATTAAACATCAATGGGTTCCTTTAATGAATTAGCTAGAGCATTCATTAATCAAATCTACATTTACAAGATCCTATTACATATTCATTCACCTAGGAATAGAAGAAGAAGACTTTGTCTCTTCTTCCTGTGGTATTACTCTACTCAACATGGGGGCTGCTGGAAAGGTTTATTTGGTAAGTGGTGAGGGATTTGTGTGCTTTCCCAAAATGAGGACTAAGAGTAGAACAGATGAATAAAGTATGGTATATTCAGATTCAAGGCAACATGCAGTTATTCACACACTCAGGACCATCGAGGAATCTCACAGGTATGGCATGAACACAGCATGAATGAATCTATTCAAAACCCAAGAATGGGCAAGAGTAAGCTGAAGTCCAGGGAGTGTTTCCCTCCAGTGGTGGGCACTGATTGGTAGGAGGGGCCTGGGGGCACTTTCTGGATGGTAAAATGTCTAACTCTGGACCTGGGCTTCTCCTGGTAGGTAGACTTTTGATGGCATCTGCTATTTTGTCACTTGAAATTGATCTCTTTAAATTGTAGATCATCCTGATTCAATTTGGGCAAACTACATGACTCTAGAAATTTGTTGATGCCTTCAATATTTTCTGTTTTATTGGAGTACAAGTTTTCAAAATAATTTCTAATTATCTTCTGTAGTGTCTGTTGTGATATTTCCTTTTTCATCACGTATGTTAGTGATTTGAGTTTTCTCTCTCCTTCTCTTCATTAGCATGGTCTGTCAATTTCATTTATTTTTTCCAAAGGACCAACTTTTGGTTCTGTCAATTTTTCAATTGTTTCTTTTGTTTTGATTTCATTAATTTTAGCTCTGATTTTAATTATTTCCTGTCTTCTGCTGCTTTTGGTGTTAATTTGTTCTTTTTTTCCCTAGGGCTTTGGGATGTGGTGTTAAGTCATTTATTTGTTGACTTTTTCTTCTTTTAAGGAATGAACTCCATGCAATGAGTTTTCCTCTTAGAACTGCTTTCATAGTGTCCCAGAGATTTCAGTATGTTGTTTTTGTGTTCTCATTCACCTCTAAAAATTTTCAATCTCATCCTTGATGTCTTCTGTAACCCATTGTTCATTCAGTAGCATATTATTTAGTTCCCAGGAGTGGATCGGATTTTATTTCTTATTTTATTGTTGATTTCTAATTTCATTCCATTATGATATCATAGAATGCAGAATAGTATCTCTACTTTTTATATTTGCTAAGAGTTGCTTTGTGGCATAGTATATAGTCTATTTAAGAGAAGGATCCATGTGCAGCTGAGAAGAATGTGTATTCACTTGTTGAACGGTGAAATATCCTATAGATGTCAGTTACTTCTAACTATTGATTGTATTATTGAGTTCTATAGTTTCTTTGTTCAGCTTTTGTTTGGAAGATCTATCTAGTGATGAAAGAGGTGTGTTAAATTCACCCAAAATTAATGTGTTGTGGCCTATTTGACTCTTGAACTTGAGAAGAGTTTGTTTGATGAACACAGCTGCTCCATTCTTTGGGGCATATATATTTATAATTGTTAAGTTTTGTTGTTGTATGGTTCCCTTGAGCAGTGTGTAGTGTCCTTCTTTATCCTTTTTGATTGACTTTAGTTTGAAGTCTACTTTATTTGATATGAGGATGGAAACCCCTGCTTACTTCCAAGTCCATGTGAGTGGTATGATTTTTCCCAGCCCTTTACCTTCAGTCTGTGAATGTCTTTTTCTATAAGATGAGTCTCTTGGAGGCAGCAGATTGTTGGGTCTTTTTTATCCAATCTTCTAGTCTATGTCTTTTTATTGGTGAGTTTAGGCCATTAACATTCCAGGATTATTATTGAGACATGATTTGTATTCCCAGCCATTTTTGTTTATTTTTGATATTTAACGTGACTTGTTTCTCTTATGATTAGATTTATTTTTAGTGTAATCCCTCTTTCTGCTGATTTTCATCATTGTTTTTCATTTCTTCTTCTTGGAATAGTTTTCTGAGGATGTTCTGTAGTGCAGGATTTCTAGTTGTAAATTCTTTTAACTTTTGTTTATCATGGAAGGGTTTTATTTCATCATCAAATCTAAAACTTAGTTTTGCTGGATATTAGATTCTTGGTTAGCATCCATTTTCTTTCAGGGATTGGTATATGTTGTTCTATGATCTCCTGGCTTTGAGGATCTAAGTTGAAAATCTGCTGAGATACGAATTGGTCTCCCCTATATGTGATCTGATTCCTCTTGAGGCTTTTAAGATTCTATCCTTATTCTGTATGCTAGGCATTTTCATTATAATGTGCCTTGGTGTAGGTCTGTTGTAATTTTGTATATTTGGTGTTCTGTAAGCCTCTTGTATTTGGTCCAATTCATTCTTCATGTTTGGGAAATTTTCTGGTATTATCTCATTGAAGAGATTGTGCATCTCTTTAGTTTGAAACTCTGAATCTTCCTCTATCCCAATAACTCTTAGGTTTGGTCTTTTGATGCTGTCCCATAATTCTTGGATGTTCTATTCATGGTTTCTAACTTTCTTCACTGTGTGATCAACTTTATTTTTCAGATTGTATACTTTGTCTTCATTATCTGACGTTTTTTCTTCCAAGTGATCTAGTCTGTTGTTATGCTTTTTATTGAGTTTTTTATTTGATTTATTGCATCGTTCATTTCAAGGATTTCTGACTGTTTTTTTTCATGGTCTCTCTCTCTCTCATGAAGTAATCTTTTGCTACCTGTATTTGCTCTCTTATGTCATTGTTGGAGTGACCAATTTTTGCCTGTATTTGCTCATTTAGGTCATTCTTTAATTCACGAATCATTTTAATTATGAGCCTCCTGAACTCCTTGTCTGACATTTCATCAACTCCACTGCCCATGGGTTCTTTATTATAGTGTCCTGGTTTGTTTGGGGCACTTTCCTCCCTTGTTTTTCCATGTTATTTATGTGTCTTCCTTTCTTGCAGTGCGGATCTGAGATATTACCAGGAATGCTATGTGCCTGGGCCCCACAGAGGCCACTGTGGGGGGATCTAGGCCCCTGGGCTTGACCTCCTTCCGTAGTCTTCTGTCAGAAGGGGTGGTCCTACACCAAAGGCTAGGCTCTAGTGGTGTCTGCCCTGCCCGGAGAGGGGTGAACTGGGCCTACTGAGATCCTGGATCCCGCATGAGTGGTTTGAGCAGTCTGGGCTGAATCTTGGCCCCCGCAGTAGTCCACTGGTCAGAAAGGGTGGTCCTGCACCAGAGGCTTGGCTCTGGCGAGTGTCTGCCCCACCAGAAAAGGGGTGGACTTGGCCAACTGTGTGCCTGGGCCCTGCAGAGGCCGGTGTGGGTGGATCTAGCTGAATAAACATATTTTGTGTATATATACCACATTTTTTATCCATTCAGTTGACAGTTGTCAGGTTTATTCTCTTAACTTGGTAATTGTGAATCTCAACGGTATAGACATGGGTGTGCATGAATTTCTATACAGTATGCTGACTGCATTCTCTTGAATAAATGTCAAGGTGTGATAAACCTGGGTCACATGGTTGCTCCATTCTTAACCTTTTGAAAAATCTCCATTTCTAAATCCATAGTGGTTGTACTAACTATATTTCCACCAACAGTGCATACATGCTTCTTTCTCCCATGCCTTCAACTACATTTATCATCATTCATCATACTTGACATTCCAGCAAGAGCAAGATAAAACCTAATTGTGGTTTTGATTTACATTTCCCTGATTCCTAAGAATATTGAACATTAGTTCATATTTTTTTTTGCTGGCCCACTGTATGTAATCTTTTGGGTAATATCTGTTGATTTTATTTTCCCATTTATAGATTAGAGTATTTGGGTTTTTGGTGATAATTTTTTTTGAGTTCTTTCTACATTCTGTCAGAAGGGTAGCTGGCAAAGACTTTCTCCACATTTATCATTGTCTATCTTCACATACTTGCTTCCATTTCTGTGCAGATCTCTTTTAATTTGATGCCTTTCTATTTGTTATTTTTTATTTCCTAAATTTTAGGAGTCCTATTGAGGAATTCAGTGCCTGCAACTCTATGTTGGAGAGTGGATCCTATGTCTTCTTCTAGCAGTTACAAAGTTTCTGGTTTGATTCTAGGTCTTTCACCCACTTTGTGTTGACTTTTATATAAGATGAATTACAGAGATCTACTTTATCACTTTCTTGTGGAATCTCTCTGGTTGACATGTTTGGAACACCACAACAGTGGGATGAACAGGAAGAACAGATTGTAAACAGTACAATTAGAGCCTCATGTGTCACCAAGAATAACTGCAGACCATTACACAACATGCAGCTGAGGGGCAGTAAGTATAACTGTAGCCAGTGCAGCTCTGACTCCAGAGTCACTCAGAGTTTTCCATTTACAGAGGATTAACTTTATTATCACTAGAAACAAGTCTACTGCAGCAGAGAGCTGGATTCCAGGGTCATCAAGAGATCACTGTAATCCAGTGGATCCTGGGTTTGGCTGTCCCTCAGACATGGCAGTTGTCCAGGACAGGGCATGGACTGAAGTTCAGTACTGAGCACGGACTCTGGTGACACTGTGGGATCCAGCAGAGAGCATGAACGTGGGTCACCACTTGGTGACAAATGTAGGCAGAGGGTGCTTCAGAGGAACTATATGTAAAGATCACCACACTCCTGACAAATGGACTCATTCCAATAAAGTTATCCATTTTACCAAAAGAACTGAACAGACATTTCTCAGAAGAAGAAATACAAATGGCCAACAAATATAAGAAAAAATATTCAACATCCCTAGCAATTAGGGAAATGCAAATCAAAAATATATTGAGATATCTTCTCACTGCAGTTAGAATGACAATTATCAAGAACACAAATAATAAATGCTGTGGAAAGGGTACACTCATACATTGTGAGTGGAACTGCATATTAGTACCACCACTTTGGAAAGTTGCATGGAGATTCCTCAAAAGACTAATGGAACCCTAAGATTACCCAGCTATTCCACTCCTTGGTATTTATCCATCTCTAATTTCAGAAGATATAGTGGTACAGCCACACCAATGTATATAACAGCATAACTCACAAGAGCCAAGTTTGGAACTAGTACAGGCACCTATCAACAGGTGGACAGATTAAGAAAATGTGGTGTATATATACACAGTGGAGTATTACTAAATCATAACAAAGATTGGAATTATAGCATTTGTCAGTTAATGGATGGAACTAGAGAACATCATGCTCAGTGAAACAAGCCAAAGCCAGAAAGAGAAGAGTTAATGTTTTGGCTCATATGTGGAAGCTAGAGCTGAGTAATGGAAAAATGTATGTGTATGAGCAGGGGCTCTGATATCATAAAGATAGAGGGAAGATCTATAAGGAAAAAAAAGAGACACAGAGACAAGATGCAGAGACAGGAAAGATGGCTGCTTGTCCAAGCAGCCCCATTTATTTATACCAATAGGTTCCATTAGGTCATTAGTGCGATAACTACATTATTGTTTATTGTGTCATTAGGTAGGTTTCAGAGTTAGCAATATTGTGCAGCTTATTCCTCAGTTACACACTATACTTGCAATGTGCAATGTTAGGAGCTTTGTGTAGCTCTCAAGAAAGTCATTGTTTAAAGTTACTGTTAGTGGGCAGGCCCAGGAGCACCAGAGCTTGGTTAAGCATTGTAGTTATCTAGCAAGTGAGTTCCTTTATTCCCAGGAGCTATGTGGCTGGGATCAAGGTTGAGGCTGATAAGATTCTAGCACAGAGCCTCCTGATGTGGGGCATTGCTACCGCAGCTAGGCATCCTGTGTCTTTGCACAGGAGTTTCCCTAGCAGTGAAGTATTTCGTGTCTGCACAGAAACTCCCCTAGCCACCAAGCATTTTCCATAGTCATGAAGCTATCAGAGACCTTAATCCTAAATACAGAATCCTTACAAAGATCAGTGGAGTAGAAGAAGGAAAATGCAAGTGTAGGGACAGATGGGAAAGGGAAGAAAATGTAGAATGAAACTGACAAAATTATGCTGTGTGCATGTATAAATACTCCACAGTGGATTCCACCTTAATTCACATCTATAAAGCATAAATTAATTGATATGTAAATAAATAAATAAACAAATAAATACTAGTAGGTGGGGGGGAAGTAAAGGAGAGAAATCAGAGTCACAGGGACTGAAGTGGGGCAAATCACACTTCATGCAATATGAATATATGAATATTACCCCAACTATTCCTGTAAAACAATAGTGCACTCTTAAACCATAAGAAAATTAACAAGTTTACTCTGTCATAACTTCCTCATTCATGGGATTGGTGGGATGATGTAATGGATGACATTTATTACCTGTTCAGAAAGCTGCAGAGAAATGTCAGCCTCCCATAATTATGGGACATTGGCACTGTCACTGTGATTGCCATAACTCTCTAGAATTATTTGGCAATACTAAGAATGAAATGAAATTCATGAAACAGTTTCCCCTTTTATAAAAGTTAGCTCTTTCATCTTTTTTGGGGTATGTATAAATTTATTTTTATTTTAAAAATTGACACATAAAGTTGTACATATTTACAGGTACTCTCTTGTTTCTTTTTTGTATATATTAGTTCCTTGTTCACAGTGTTACTTCTCTCCAGAGCACATATATCCCCCTGAATATTTTCCTGATTCAATTCCTCTTTTCTTTCACCCAGAATAGTACTCATGCACTAATTTTTGGTGATTCTCCCCAAAATGCACACAACAGTCTGTGGATATGTCAGATTTATACTCAGTGACAACAGCTACTAATTTAATACACATGTGCTCTGTCTATTAACACAATCAAGAATTAACAGGAAATGTGGAAAGTGTTGTTGCTCCTGATTATCAAATATTCTAGATGTAACACCATTGCCTATAATGCCTTTAATGTGGGGTTTACATCATTCATTAGATAGTTTTAATTTTAGCTGACAGAAGCCCATGGGGAACTGATAAGAATGTAGGTGTTTCTTTAAGCATTCCTGGAATCATTAGATTGCTATTTATGGGCCCCCCTGAGTGGGCACGTTGATTGAACATGGGAAGATTTTGACTCCCAGAATCCACTGAAAACTGAAAGTGCTAGACCAAGAATAAAACAGAGCTTTGATATACTTTTGATGTGGTAGATATGAAAATTCTCTTATCTCAGTCTCTAAATCCTGAATCTTGAAACCCATTCCCACATGTTAATCAGAAGGTAAGGGAGGACAGGACCCTGGAGTTCAGATAGAGCCCACCCCAATATCTGCTGACTCCAAAACAGGTTCTTATCCTTTAGACCCAAAGGGTTTTCAGTCCACGGTTCCTCAATGTCCCTCCAGGCTACTATTTGAACACTGTATCTATTGGTCGCATGTAAACTCCTCTTTTGAAAATTGCTCAAAATGCAAATAAAAATAAAATTATGGATTTCTTTAGGTCCCATGGATTCATCAGTGGCTTTTTTTTTTTTTTTTGCAGCATGTGCTGTGGAGTCCTGCTGTGAACTGTTGCTCAGATCCTGATCTTCATGTTTTATGAATGAGTCCAAAATTGCTGAATACAATGAAACTTTGGACCACCAGTCACAATTTGTTTTTAAAACCAGTTAATTTGATAACTCAAAAAAGTTAATAATTTATTTGACTTTACTTCAAAGTCCAGTCTCCCAGTACCTCCCCCAACATCCAATGGTGGATACAGCTTGAACCCCTGCACCTCACACAGAGAGCTCATCACCATGACAGATGGCTACTTGTGGTTTGAAGGGTTACCTTTCCCTGTGGTTGGTTACAGCTATGAAGTTTTGAAAGAAGCATGTGCTCAGTTTGTGATAAAGGATGAAGACACAGTATTGGTGACCTACCCCAAATCAGGTAAGGAAACAGGACAGGGACCATCAATGGGAAAGGCAATGGCTGCGTTCTTCGCTTACTCAGCAGAGGGGTGGCATGTGCTGTACCTGCCAGTGAGCCCTGCTTGGGGAGGAAGGGTAGTGTCCCAGGCCACTTCAATTCAGACTAGTGCAGAGTGGTGTAATGCTGAGCAAGGATCATCTAAGTTATTAGAGGGAGATATGGGAGTGAATCCTAAGCAGATTGAGGCATTTGTGTGTGGTTGCCTGGCAGAAGTGGGTGGAAAAGCATGACCCATGAACATCTAATAGCAAAATAGTAGCTAAATAGAGATAAAAAAGACTGAAATCGAGGTCATGAGGTGAAGAGGGATAATTTAGAGTAGGATAAGAAGCATGGGTGATGGCTGGAAATCAGAAATGAGCCTGGAAATTTCAAGGGACTATGAGGACTATAGGAGTAGGGACAGGAGCATTGCAGGGGTGAGGATTGAGGCCAATGTCATTGGAAGAGGCATGGGGCTGAAGAGTCAAGGGGAATTTCATGGGGTCTCTCTCTCATCCAGCAAGGAGGTCCATGGAACAGGGTAGAGAAGAGTGTGGTTGCAGAGTCAATAATCAGAACCTCTGGAGACCAAGCAGGAAGCAGGTCTGATTTTATTGTGCAGTTACCAAGTATATATACTCAGGCAGTAGCTAAGCAGATTACAGGCAGCCACCAATGCAATGTCTGCTAACTGCCCTTGCAGCAACCAATTGAGGAGTGGACTATGGAGCAAGCACAGGGACTGCAACACATGGCCTCATGCCCAGGGCTGTGCCTACAGGGTAAGCAGCCTGCCGCTCACACACCCAGCACAGGGGAGTGGCCTGCCACTCAGATGCGCAATGCAATTTCCGCTAACTGATCTTGCAGCAACCAATCAAGGAGTCAGCCATGGAGCAAGCACAGGGACTACAACACATGGCCTCACGCCCAGGGCTGTGCCTACAGAGCAAGAGGCCTGACGCTCACATGCCAAACAGAAGGGGAGTGGCCTGCCACTCAGACACCCTTAATGTATGCCGTGTGTGCAGTACTCCATGCACTTGCCCCACAGGGAGTGATAACATATTAAAAGGATACCAGCAAAGAGCCAAGAGGAGGAAGCAAGCTAAAATCCATTCATAGATGAATGCATAAACAAAATGTGACATGTTGACACAATGTAATATGATTCAGCCTTAAGAAGGAAGAATAGTCTGACACCTTCTACACATAGATTAATATTGAGAGCATCAAGCTAAATGCAATAAGTTGAACACAAAAGGACAAATACTATATGATTCCATTGGTGCAAAATATCTAGTATAGTGAAGTTCATATAAACAGAAATTCCAATGGTGAGTTCCAAGAACCGAGTGATGGAATAAGTAGGGATATGTAGTTAATAAGCAGAGAGTTCCAGTTTTTCAAGAAGAAATGATTCTTGACATTGGCTGAGCAACAATAAGAATGTGCTTAATGCTGCTTAGCATACTTGAGTGCATGCTTTAAATGGGTATAATGGTAAAGTGTATGTTAGGTATTTTATCATAATTTTTTGTTCACAAGTCATGTTGAAATGAGTGACCATCAGTTTTTCCTTCCTTATCTAGGAAGTCACTGGGTGATTGAAATTCTCTGCCTGATTCACTCCAAAGGGGACACCAAGTGGATTCAGTCTGTGCCAATCTGGGAACGATCACCCTGGTTAGAGTCAAATAGGGGTTCTAAATTGTTAAAGGAGAGAGAGGGCCCAAGACTCCTAGCCTCTCACCTCCCCTTCCATCTCTTCCCTACATCTTTGTTCACGTCCAAGGCCAAGGTCAGTTCCTAAAGTTTTATCAATGTTTTTGCCCTTCCATGTGCCCAGATAATTCCTGTATCTTTCTGGGTGTCTACTCATTGGGTAGGTTGGGTGAGACCTGAGGTTATTAGACATTAGGTGAGGTAATGTGGCCACAACTCAGACCACACTTGAGTACAAGGATGTGGACCATTCCACAAATTAGCCTACCCTGAATTCAGGGTAAAGTGACTGGCTAATGTCGGAAACTTAGAAAACCACTTCTTATGTTCAACCTGAATTTATAACTGCATTTACTCTAGAGTTTCCCATCTTGGAAGCTCCTGTATATGTTTACCCATATTAATTCAATAAAACTCTCCTGCCAGGTAGGTGGAAGCACCCAATCAGTGTTGCCCATATAGGGAGGAGAGTGCGCATACATTGATAACTGCATAAATCCAGGGGACTGCTCAGGGGTTGTGGCCAGCTGTCTAACCACAGCAGCCCACTACACATCACTGTGTGTGCTCTGTGATCAGCAGTCACTCCAGCCTCCCCATGGCTGATGGATGATCAGCACAGACAGTGGATATCCAAGATCTAACATGCCAAAGACTAAATTTAGAAACATCCTTTCTTAAGGTGTGTGTTGACTTCTGAATGTTTCATGTTTTTATTTTAAAAACACCAGGAAACCTAGATAATATTCTCCTGCCTTGGAAATGTAATAAAGTTCCAGATGGTGAGGTTGTCCAAATAGACCTATTTCCATGTCTTCTGTTGGGTTTATTAACCTCAGCTTGAGTAAACTCAGGCCTAAGGTGATACGAGACCTCTAGTAACAACACAAAGAGAGTCAGTGCAAATACAAAGTCAAATTCTGATGTTCCAGTACCAAGTGGTGCCTGTGTGTGTGTGCGTGTGTGTGTGTGTGATCTCTAATCTTAAACACCAGCCTCTTATGCACCTAAGTACACAGTTGGGCAACTATCATCCGGACCAGACATTTCTACCATCCAGAAAGTCTTCCAGGCCCCTTCTACCAAACAGGGTCCATCCCCTGAGGGAAACACTCCCTGTACTTTAACTACAGATTACTTTTGCTTATTCTTGAATTTTGCACAAATACATTCCTGGTATATGAATGTAATATCGGTGAGATTCCTATAGGGTCTTGACTGTGTGAATGACTGTGTATTGTCATAAATCTGAATATACTATAATTTATTAATCCATTCTGCTGTTGATGATTATGGGAAAGCATACACATACCTCACCACTTACCATTTAAAGCTATCCAGCAGCTTCCCATGTTAAGTAGACTAATATCCCAGAATGAAGAGAAAAGCTATTCTTCTTCTATTCCTAGCACATGAATATAGAAAAAGGAATGTTAAAGTATTTGATTAATGAATGCTATAACTAATTCATGAAAGGAACCCACTGATTTTTTTAAAGAGAGAGAGAGAGAATTTTTTAATATTTATTTTTTAGTTTTTGGCGGACACAACATCTTTGTTTGTATGTGGTGCTGAGGATCGAACCCAGGCTTCACGCATGCCACTCGAGCGCGCTACCGCTTGAGCCACATCCCCAGCCCACCCATTGATTTTTAATCAAGACTAAGTAAGAACTGCCTGGGTGAAGATTAATATCAAGGTGGGAAATGACTGATTCAGACTAATTTTTCTTTCTCTCATTTTTCCTTAATTTAAGGTGATATATATCATGAGAAATCCCAAAGATGTTCTTGTGTCAGGTTATTATTTTTGGACTATGACACATGTTTCTACGAAACCAGAGTCAGTGGAACAGTATTTTCAGTGGTTCATGGAAGGAAACGGTGAGTGTTCTGTGACATATAATTCTGCTTCCTCTACTCTACTGTTCTTTCTCCTAATTTTGTGGTAACCCTATTTTATTCTTTTTCCACATATGAGAGAAAACAGACAACCCATGACTCTGTGAGTCTGGCTTCTTTCAATTAACATTCTGATCTCCAGTTCCACCCATTTTCCTGCAAATGGCATAATTTAGCTCTTCTTTATGACTGAGTAAAATCCATCGTGTACATGGACCTCATGTTCTTCATCCATTCATCAGTCAGGGGACACCTAGGCTGGTTCCCTAACTTAGCTGCTGTGGGTTGAACTGGCATCAACATAGGTGTGCTGTACTGCGATAGTGTGCAGACTTTCATTCTTTTGGATAAATACCAAGGAGTTCTATGACTGGGTCATATGGTGGTTCCATTCCTACTCTTTTGAGGAAACTCCACACTGATTTCCATGATGGTTGTTCTAATTTCCAATCCCAAGACTGTGTAAGTGTTCCTTTTCATTCACATTCCCACCAGCACTTATTAGTATTTGTGTTCTTGATGATTGCCATTCTAACTGGAGTGAGATGCAATCTCATGTAGCTTGGATTTGCTTTTCTCTCATTGTTAAAGATGTTGAAATTTTTGTCATTCTAATTATTGGCCATTGTATTCCTCCATTTGTGAAATGATTATTCAGTTATTCATCTATTGATTGGGTTATTTGGTTTGGGGTGTTGTGATTTTTTGAGTTCTTTATAGATGCTGGATGTTAATCTCTGTCAAAGAGGCAGAAATTTTCTCCCAACCTGTAGGCCACCTCTTCTTTGCTGGGTGGAAGCTTTTTAACTTGATGTCATTCCATTCATCAATTCTTGGTTTCCTTTCCTGAACACTAGGAGTCTTATAGGAAGTCACGCCTGCACCTATATGCTGGAGTGTAGGCTCCATATCTTCTACAATAGTTACCGTGTTTATGGTCTAATTTCTATAAATTTTAGCCCACTTTGACTTGACTCTTGTGCAGGATTTAGCTTCATCTTCCACATGTAGATATTCAGTTTTCCAAGCCCCGTTTATTAAACAGGCTGTGTTTTCCCAATATTTACTTTTGGTGTCTTTGTTAAGGATCAAATGACTCTGTCCTTAAGTATTTGCCTCTGTGTCTTCTATTGTATTCAATTGATCTAGGTGTCTGTTTTGATATTAGTGCCTTTCTGGATACTGTACCCCTGTAGCGTGATCTGATAGTGGGAGATGGGATGACTTCAGCATTACTCCTGTTACTATTCGGCATTGGGAACACACCGGGGCTCTCAGGTGCCAGTTAAGTGCCACATCCCCAGCACTTCATCATGGCTCAGAACGACTTTGGCTAAGCTTAGTCTTTTATTTATCATTCAAATTTGAGAACTGTTTCTTATATTTTTTTGAAGAATATCATTGGAATATGACGGAGATTACACTGAGTCTGTAGATTTTTTGGTAATGTGGCCACTCTGGTTCTGCCTATATAAGAACATGGAAGGACTTTTTACGTTACACTGTCTTCAAGTGTTTTCCTTCAGTCTTCTATGATTTTCATTGTAAGAGGTCTTTCACCTCTTTGGAGAGATTATTCCTAGGATTTTGTGGTTGTTGTTTGTATTTGTTTGTGTGTGTGTTACCCATGATGTAACCCACTGAGCCACATCCCTAACCCTTTGTTTTTATATTTTATTTAGAGACAGAGTTTCACTGAGTTACACAGGGACTCATTAAATTGTTGAGACTATCTTTTGAACTCACAATCCTCCTGCCTCAGCCTCACAAGCTGCTGGGATTACAGGAGTGCACCACCACATCCAGCTACCTAGGTTTATTTTGAGGCCCTTCTGAATGGAATTGTGGTCCTGATTTCTTCCTCAGTAGGTTCATCATTGATACAAACAAAAGTTCTGAATTTTTGTATATGAATGTTGCATCCTGCAACTTTGCTGAATTTTGTTATCAGTTCTAGAACTGTTTTTGTAGAGAACTTTTTGGGTCTTCAAAGCATAACATCATATCATTTGCAAACACTGATAATTTGGCTTCTTTCTTTTCTACCTATGAATATTTGATTTCCCTTCTCTTGCCTGACTTATCTGGCCTGAGTTTCAAGAACTCCATTGAATGGGAGTGGTGTGAGTGGACATCCTTGCCTTGTATTTGATTTTAATAGAAATGCTTCCAGTTTTTTTTCCGATTTAGTATGATATTGGCTTTGGGTTTGTCACATATAGCCTTTATTATGCTCAGTCAAGTTCCTCTGTCAAGGCAAATATTATTGATATGGGGAAATATATTTATAGATTTGCATATGTTACCCAACTTTACATCCCTGGAATGAAATCAACATGTTGTGATGTATAATCTTAAAGTGTGAACACAATGTGTTGTGTTATAATCTTCATGTAGAATATGATTTGCTGATATTTAATACATCTTTTTGTGTCTGTGTTCATGTTGTTTTCTTACTCGATGTGTCTTTGTCTGGGTTGGGTAACAGTATGATATGGTTTCATAGAATGAATTCAGGAATGGTCCCTCTCTCTATTTCACTACCTAGTTTGAGGAGGATTGTTCGATTGTACATGAATCCAGCTGTCAGGGAGTGAAGAGTGACAGGGACAGCCCAGCCCCTGGTAGTATGTAACCTGCACCCCCTGTGCCTGCCCCGCAGTGGCCTATGGATCATGGTTCGAGCACATTCGTGGCTGGATGTCCATGAGAGACAGGGAGAACGTCCTGCTGCTGAGTTATGAAGAGCTGCAGAAGGTGAGCCCCCTCTCATAGTCAGTGCCTGTCAGCTCCACACCATCCTTCTCCCTCCGACATCCCAGGTCCTCATTGTCTCCACTCCACCAAGAGGCTGTCAAAGTGCAGCCTCTTGGAGGTCACCAAAAATATATGAAAGCTTGGTCTCCCTTGCTGTGCTTCTGCTTCACCATCCCCAAGCTTTCTTCATGTCTTCCAGTTTATTGCATTTGACGAGTCTATAGAACCCTTCTACACACAAAAGCTGAGGGCCACGGCTTATGCTATCACCTGGGGCTGCCAAGGTTTCTGCATTCAGGACTTATGATGGTCACCAAACCTAGTCATCAGAAGAGACTGGGCAGAAAGCATTAAATCCCAGAGTTGTGTTCTCCTCTCTGGCTTCTCCCCTTGACTGATGAGGTGAGGTGAATGTGAGAAGTCACTACTGCGTGGCTATTGTGGGGGGTCAGCGGCTGGAGTAACAAGAAAGGCCTGCAGATGGTACTCAGCCCTGGTGGGTGGGTACAGGGTACAGCTGGGTAACGCAATGACTTCCGATGATCTGTAGCACAGTGTGGTGACTGTGGAGAACAGTGATCAATCATACATTTCAAAACAGCAAATGGAGAGGATTTTGAATGTTCCAAACTAAGTAAATAATGTCTACCTGAGTTTGTAGATATGCCACTTATACTGATTGGATTGTTACACATTAAATAGGTACTTATTCTAACTTTATTTTTCTGCTAGAGCAGAAAAATGTCACATAAACTGCACAAAAATGCCCAGTGCTCTGTGTGAGTTTAATAGGTCCATATGTAACTGAAAGCTTTAACATTTCTAGAAGCTTTTTCAGAAGTGGTAAAAAATGAAAAACAAAAAAAAAAGTAGAAGAGTGAACAGACCTTTAGAAAACACTTAGCCTCTGAGTGTGTCTTGGGGACAGAGAAGGTGCCACAGGCTCAGGCATCTGCTTCGCCTGGAGAAAGGACCCTGCTCACCTTCCTGCAGCTGCTTCCTGTTCTGCTGGGTTCTCAGCATGAAGTCATTTCTCACCAAGGGCCTTGATGCCACCTTCAGCCACCTCAGCAGCAAGCTCCCACATGTCCCTGTAATTTTCCTCTCAAATCACTCAACACTCTTTGTAAATTATTGACACAGTTGTGTGTCTTTTTTATATAATGCCTGAGGCTCATGGGGAAAAAAACTAATAAAAAGCACTATCATCCTAGGAGGAAGGTCTAGGATTTCAAGCAAATTGTTTCTTCTTATGAAGACCTATTTCCTTGGTGTGATCTTCCAGGAATATACATCAATAATCCTGGGGTCAAGTTTAGGGAGATATTTTAAAGCCCTATGTGTTATCCAAGTGTCAGTTAAGAAACACAGTATCATTGGGTGTAAGGATTAATCTTTGGGAGATTTATCTCCTTGCCTTATCTTGAAATCCCAACGCCTGCCTTTGGGGTGTCCTAAACTCAACCTCTCTAGGAAATGCACCCCAATCTTCACGTCACACACACACTTCACACCCCTCTTCTTGGCCCCTTTCTCTTTCTCCCTCCATCCGGCATCCATTTCAGTCTTTTCTTATTTTGATATCACTCCACTCCTCTTTCTCCCCCACACCCCTCCTAACACTTCTGTTCCAATTTCCCATGTCTGCTTTCTTTCCCTTAAGAGCCTCACTCTTGATTGTTCACATTGTAGGACCCAAGAAGCACCATAGAGAGGATCTGTCAGTTCCTGGGAAAGAAGCTAAATCCAGAAGAACTGGACTCAGTCCTCAAGAACAGCTCCTTCCAAGTCATGAAGGAAAACAAGATGTGCAATCTTGAAATGTTGCTTGAAGAATTCTCTTAAGGATTTCAAAATTACAAGAAAAGGTAACTTCTCTGTTTTCAGAATGTATGGAAACACGTGGAAGGCCTTCTATGTTTACCACCCTACACCCAGAGTGAAGGTATTTGAATACATCAACTTGAAATGATTCATAGCCCAGAAAGCTTTGCATGTGCCTTTTATGGCAAAAAAAAAAATGTTTTCATGGTCCTGGGATGGGCTGTAGGCACTTGGAGAAAGTTGATTCAGTCTTGGAGAGGAGGGTTATTTTGAAGATGGTTGTTTTGGGGCTACTCCACTGGTGACTTAACATAGAGAACTGCCCTAAATAAAGAGATCTACAAAGACCAACCAGCAGAAAGTAAGGAGTGGGTCATTTGCTATGAGATAGGGTAAGGCCTCCTTACTGTGCAGACCGATGAATCATATCTCCACCCTTGGATTCAAGTCTATTGAAAATGTCTACTCACAGAACCTACTTTTCTAAAATTTCTCCAGTTCACAGGTATCTGTAATGATAAATTATGGAATAAATATACTAAATGCTTCAAAAGATATTTAAGAGGTCAGGATTTCTGCCACACATTGAACTTGGAGCACAGACAGAGAAAATAGAGCACTGGGCTGGGGATGGGACTCAGTGGAAGAGCCCAGGCCTAGCAGAAGAAATCAGTAAAGATGGTGCCACTAATGAAAATAGGGTACGGATAAGTGGTTATAGGATAACAATTACATATTACACATTCTGCTACTTTATATTCATTTGAGTGTATTGTTTACATGCATATGACAGTTTAGAGATTGTTATAAATTTTATTAATGAATGAAATTGGTCTCAAAAGTGAAAACTAATTTATATGACACATAAAATAATGCTATAATCAAGTGAATAAAGTGTTTGACTTATGCCCATATCTTTAGCTTTCATTCCACCACAACCACTTTCCCACAGGGTAACCCTACCAGTGCATTTCTAAAAAATTCTTCTCTGGAAAACAGGCTATTATGCTAGTATATTACTCATTCTGTACTTTATCCTTTCAAACATTATTTACTGAACTTATATGTCATCATGTCATTACTTTAAGCAGTAATTCTTAGGAAATTTGTAAAAATGATTTCATACCCTAATATGTTAGAAGTGCATACCTTATGCACATTCAAAAAGGAAGTACACAGAACATCTCAGGTTTGATCATTGCTATGAACGAGGATGGAGATGTAGGGTTCTGAGCTGAGAGCCCACTGAGTCACTGCAATGGAGTAAACATTTGAGTGAGGCCAATGGACAGAGGTGAAGGTGTCTGCTAGGACAGCACTCTGGGGTCAGGAGCAGGAAAGGTAAACACCCTGAGGAGGGGGCAGCCTGGCAAGTCTGAAGCTGAATCAGAAGACTGTGTCATGGAGCCGAGAGAGCAAATGGGCAGTCCCAGGATGGAGTCCCAACCAACAAGGACCCTACACCTAGAGCCTCAAAGCACCAGGGAACTTGGCTGAAGGCGAGTGGATGTCCTGGGAGACTCTGAGCCACAAGGGACTGGAGCCACTGGATCTGGCAATGGACCCACATGGTGCCAAATGCAGAAGAACTTCTCACAGAGAATGGCCAAAAGCAGAGGGACTAGTTGTGATCTGGTCTGATAAGTTAGGTCAGAAATTTTGATAGCTTGGGCAAGGTTCTGAAACAGGAAGTGGTCAGTTAGTTATAGTGCAGGTGTTCTTATTTGATAGACAGCATCACTGCCTAGGGATTCTGTGCAGGATGGTTTGGGAGAGAAGGGAAATCAGGACACACTTTCCAGGCAGGTAGATGAAAAGGGTCTGACTTATGTTCATAACTTTAGTTTCCATTTGACCCCCACCACTTACCCACAGGGTCATCCTGCCAGGGCATTTTGTAAAACCTTTTCTGTAAAACAGGGTATTGTGCTAGTATATTACTCATTCTTTATTGATTCTTTCAACAATTATTTATTAAACATATACTATGTCATTCCTTGAAGGGTTAAATCATGCAGTTTATAAAATTTTTTGGTGTCCTAATATTTGAGACATGCATTCCGTATGGACATTCAAAAAGGAAATACATAGAACATATCATTTTGGTCATTGCTGTGAATTCAGCAAGGATGGATTTGTATGGTTAGAACTGAGAGCCCCACTGAGTCACTGCACTGGAGTCAACAGTTGAATTAGGCTAACGGACATGACATCATGTGTCTGCTAGGACAGCACTCTGGGTCAGGAGCAGGAAAGGTAAACACCCTGAGGAGGGGGCAGCCTGGCAAGCTTGAGGCTGAATCAGAAGACTGTGTCATGGAGCCCAGAGAGCCAATGGGCAGTCCCAGGATGGAGTGTGAATCAACAAGGACCCTACACCTGGAGCCTCAACATCACCAGGGAACTTGGCTGATGGAGACTGGAAGTCCTGGGGAGTCTCTGAGCCAGAAGTGACGGGAGCCACTGGCTCTGCCAATGGATCCACATGGTGCCATGTGCAGAAGAACTTCTCACAGAGAAAGCCCAAAAGCACAAAGACTAGTTGTGACCTGCTCTGATCATCTAGGTCAGAAATTTTGTTGTCTTGCATCAAAGTGCTCAAACCCAAGTGGTCAGAATTAGTTATAGTCCAGATCTTCTGATTTACACCCAGCCTCACTGTGTATGGATTCTGAACAGCTTTATTTGAAAAGGGAGGAAAGTCGGGACACACTTTCCAGGCAGATAGAAGTGGAAATGGGTGTGGTGGCCAGGCAGGAGAAGGCCTCACCAATGACCCAGGGGTCACTCTGCTGTCTTGACAGAGCAGGGAGGAGGTCTCCATCTTAAGACCTATGCCTAGATCTGATCTGCGTCTACTTCATCTTTTCCAGGCATCTGTGGGGACTGGAAGAATCACCTCACAGTGGCCCAAGCTGAAGCCTTGGATAAATTATACCAGGAGAAGATGGCGGGTTTCCCCAAAGAGCTATTCCCATGGGAGTAATGTCCAAAAATTCTGGATCTTTTATGGATACTGACATTGTTTCCTGTCCTGAGATATGTACATAACAGAGGGATTCTTAGCATTAAAACTATTTCTACAGGAAAGTGGAAGGGAAGGAAAGAATAACATAAAGAACCAATGAAATAAACATTAACAGATGAGCAAAGGAAATCTAGTCACACAGAGGAAGGCAAATGGGAGGGGGAAGGAGAATGGGAGGAGGGAGGGGGAACAGCAGGGAAAAGGCATCATGAACTGAAATCAGTTTCCGTGCATGGATGAGTTTTTCTGTATGAACTTAACTCCTATGTATAATTACAAATATCTGAAAAAAAAGACTTCGTGGGTCATGGTGGCATATGCTTGTACTTCCAGTGGCTCAGGAGGCTGAAGCAGGAGGATCCCGACTTCAAAGCCAGCCTCAGCAACTGAGCAAGACACTTTGCAACTCAGCGAGATCATATCTCTAAATAAAATATTTAAAAGGACTGGGGATATGGCTAAGTGGCTAAATACCCCTGGGTTAAAATCTCAACACCAAAATAATATTAATAATAATTATAAAAGACATTTTCTTCATTTTGAAGCCTTCAATTATCCCTTTTGTGTCTCTGAACACTTGCTTCTGAAAAATGACTGGGATTTCCCTATTCACTTCATCACATTCTACCCTTTAAAAAGTCTTTTTAATATTTTAAACACATAGAAGCCTACAAAAATAACATGATTATCATCCACAGTTATGTCTCATTTTTAAAACAAGAAATAAAATGTAGAAGCACTTAAGATTCTTTTTTCTATTACATATCTCTCCAGAATTTATTATGATGATGATCTGGTGGAGTATAATTTTCAACATAGTTTTTTTTTTCATTCGCAGTGGTGTTTATAGCATAATTAATAAGTGGTATGTATGGAAATTTTAAAACTTATATAAATGCTGAGTGGTAAGATATATTCATAGACTCTTATTTCTCCTCAGCATTTGAAATAGAGTTTTATCTGAGCTGACAGGTATAGAGGAGTTCAGGATTGAATTGAGACATGGGACACAGTTTATTTATTTATTTTTTTTATTGGTTGTTCAAAACATTACAAAGATTGCAGAATCACATCGGTTACACATCCACATTTTTACATAATGCCATATTAGTAACTGTTGTATTCTGCTACCTTTCCTATCCTCTACTATCCCCCCTCCCCTCCCCTCCCATCTTCTCTCTCTACCCCATCTACTGTAATTCATTTCTCTCCTTGTTTTTTTTCCCATTCCCCTCACAACCTCTTATATGTAATTTTGTATAACAATGAGGGTCTCCCTCCATTACCATGCAATTTCCCTTTTCTCTCCCTTTCCCTCCCACCTCATGTCTCTGTTTAATGTTAATCTTTTCCTCCTGCTCTTCCT
>NW_026000205.1:2779356-2780483 GCF_001458135.2 Marmota marmota marmota
TCCATATGAGTGATATGATTTTTCCCAACCTTTCACCTTCAGCCTATGTATGTCTTTTCCTATCAAATGCGTCTCCTGTAGGCAGCATATTGTTGGATCTTTTTTTTTTAATCCATTCTACTAGCCTATGTCTTTTGATTGGTGCATTTAAGCCATTAACATTTAGGGTTACTATTGAGATATGGTTTGTATTTCCAGCCATATTTGATTATGTATGTTACTTAACATGATTTGTTTTTCCTCTATGCTTAGTTTTTCCTTTACTGTACTACCTCCCGCTGTTGGTTTTTATTGTTATTTTTCATTTCCTCTTCCTGTAATGTTTTGCCAAGGATGTTTTGAAGAGCTGGTTTTCTAGCTGCAAATTCTTTTAACTTTTGTTTATCGTGGAAGATTTTTATTTCATCTTCAATCCTGAAGCTTAATTTCGCTGGATACATTGTTGCAGTAATTCACTTGCAGGTCAGCATGGGAAAAGAAAGAAGAAGCAGAGCAAGCAAAGCAGCAGCAGAAAAAAAGTCCTTTGTTGTGTACAAGCAATCTTTTTATAGTATTGTGAACAAAGAAGGCAGCCTTCCAACATCAATAAATCAGGTCTTTCAGCTAATTAAACATAGCACACAGAAGTCTTACTTTCTAATCAGAAGTGACCCACTTCTCATGGCTAATCTACTCTCGGCCTGGAGCATGCCGAGCTCTGCTCTTTGTTAAGAACAGATAATAAAATTTTTCTCAGTGCCCTCCTAGCCCACTTGGCAGAACATCCCGTTTGCAGGCAAGTCCTCCCAAGGAAAGCAGACACCTCGTTTTCAAGCATGTCCTCTGTTACCTTATCTAAACCTTGAAGGAACCTCTCATTTGCGAGCAGGCCCTTCCAAGGACAGCAGACATCTCATTTTCAAGCATGTCTGCTTTGCCTTTCTATACCTCGACAGAATATCCTGTTTGCAGGCAAACTCCATCAAGGACAGGAATAGTAACGCAGTCACATCTGATTCTCTACATACATGATTCTTGGTTGGAACCCTTTTTCTTTCATTGTTTGAAATATGTTGTTCCACGATCTTCTAGCTTTCAGAGTCTGTGTTGAAAGATCAGCTGTTATCCTGATTGGTTTACCGCTAAAT
>NW_026000205.1:2781939-2811212 GCF_001458135.2 Marmota marmota marmota
TCTATGTTCTTTTCAAGTTGAAAAACTTTGTCTTTGTTGTCTAAAGTTCTATCTTCTAAGTGTTCTACTCTGCTGGTAATACTCTCATTTCAGTTTTTAATTTGGTTTATTGTTTCCTGCATTTCCAGGATTTCTGTTTGTTTGTTCTTTATATTCTCTATCTCCCTATAGAGTTGATCTTTTGCTTCTTGGATTTGTTTATGTAATTTGTTGTCAAAGTGATTTTTCATTGTCTGAATTTGCTGTATAATGTCTTCCTTGAGACTCCAGATCATCTGAAGCATGTATATCCTGAACTCTTTGTCTGACATTCCATCAGCTGCAGATATTACCTCATCTAATGTTGAATTGACCTGTATTGTTTGTGGTCCTTTCTTTCCTTGTCTTTTCATACTGCTCATGATTCTTTCTAGCTTTGTGAAACTGTTGTGCTAATGTTTTTCCCCTTATATATTTGTATTGTTCTTGTATAGCTCCAAAATCCCTCTTTTACAGAGAAAGACAATGTTAACAGTTCCCCATATCAACAGTACATTATCTAAGCACAAGTTTTCATTATTAATACATTTATAGTTAGATTCTAAGACTATAGATATTGGTTTTAATTATTACTTTAGAATATATTCATTAGTTTCATAAAAGGCGTACCATATCTGGTGGCATATAGAAAACAATTTCAGACGAAGGATGTTATACTTAGAGGGAAAGGAGTGAGGGTATGAGGTTAAACTAACTTAGCACCTTTGGAGAACTCTAACCAATAGACTGTTAATTTATGGAAGAATGTATAGACTCAACCTCCTATCTGTATTTAAATAGTTACCCTATGTATAGATAGCAAAAGTTAGGAGATTGAAAGTGGGATAGAGAGAATATGAATGAAAAAAAAAAGAAAAAAAAATAACAAGGAAGAAAAGAGAAATAAGAGAAGGAAAAGGAAAGTAAGATAGAAATAAAGAAAAAAATGGGGGGAAGGTGGGGTATATGCAATTCCTCTATATTATATTACTTTGGTAATTTGGTTGTTCATGCACAGTTCTTGGTTTCAGATATGCTGAAGTTGTGGAAGAGAGAGAAGAAAAGAGAGAAAGAAAGAGAAAAAAAAAGTCTCTCAGAACACTGTTTTCCTTGCTTCCAGTAGGTGGCGTTGTCTATTCCTAGCTTGAGCCTCTGTGTTCAGGGTGGTGGGTATAGCCAGTGTGAAAGGAAATGAGCTTCCACCTGTATCTTCCCTACCTAATCTCTGAGGTAGAAACCAGGTGCCTGTACAGTTGTTGTTTTGCATTGATAGCTACAACCCCCAAAAGCTTGTGGGAAATATTTTGAGTTATTGCAGCTAAGGGTGGGGGAGTTGGAAACCGGGTACCTGGATCAGCCGCAGAACCATGCTGGTAGCCACACCCCCTTTGATGGGTTTTAAGGGTTGATGGGCTTCCTCCGGACTAGCACACGGGGCAGGGCCGGACTTCCTCCTCTGGTCTGGCTTGGCACCGGGCCGGGACACCGTTTAGTTACCTATTCTCCTGTAAATGACTATGGGTTCCACCTCACTAATATTCCCCTATTTAAAGCAGAAATTGGGTAAGCATGACAAAAACAAAGGTAAGATTTTCCTTGGGTGTACCTCTAGTACTGAACTTGACTGTTCACTCATTCACCTTTTGTAGGTATTAGAAACGTTTCTCCAATAATCTAGTAATGAAGGTAAAATCCAAATAAATACCTCTACCTCTGCCTGCTTTGAGATGAATTTAAAATTCACTAATTTTGGAGGTCATGCTGCTGAGCTATATAGTATTTGTCTCCCAGTACTTTGATGTGCAAAACACTTCTTATATGATGCAATGATGATAAGATTTGCTGAGGAGTCTTTAAAGGAATTTGAAGACCATTTTGGTAAAGGCCATGACTGTTCACTTGGTCCTGCAGATTTGTAATGGTTAGCTAAAAAAGCGGAATTGAGAAGCTTGCCATCTTGGCCTTCTTGTAGGGTCTCTCTTCTGTGATGCTCTAAAAGCTTGGGTCAGGTTTCTGTTCAACTCTCCAGCTGAACCTATTCGTCCTTTCTCAAGTGGCTCATAAAATACAAGGTTAATTTCACCTAAATGTGTCTAACTTATCTCCTCCCATGAAGGCTGAGTACAGTAAGACAAAGTGAACTAAAACAATGTCCCATCCAGGCCTTGGGAGTGGCCCTAGATGTCTCCAGTCATCAGTCCTTCCTGCCCACTCCCCACCTGCTCCTTCTTCCCCCCCCCCCCACTGTGTGGCCCTTCTGCACACTAGGCTCCCTGTCGTGGCTTTGCTGGTCAGAGCCTCCCACCTTCTTTGGCTTCCTAGCTGTCCAAACCAATCTTTCTCCTTCCCCAAAGCTTGGCCTCAAAATCTTAGTCTTTTTCAGTTTTTTCAGGGTGAAGTAAATGAATTCGGTTCTGTTTTCAATTAGTGATGACTTTCCTCTTTAAGAACTTTCTAATGTTCTTAATTATTATCTGGGCTTTGTGTAGTTTTCTTTATTTTTTCTTTCTGGCTTTTATGTGGGTTGTCAAGGATATGAGCAGAGGTTCTTTTTTACTGCTAATTTTGGCTTCTCTTATACCCATTATCTCGCTCCCAATATGGAGAACTAAGAGATGGCATCATACAGAATGACTTGGTTTATGCAGTTTGCTGGCAGTGTCTCCCATGAAATTTCTTTTAGCTAAAATTGAACAAGCAGTAAAATGTTTTTCTCAGTGACATGGATAGGTCGGTACTTTGGACTGCCTACAACAAAGAATGAATTCAAGTATGATCATAGTCATATCCTCTCTCTCTCTCTCTCTCTCTCTCTCTCCACCGCCCCCCCCCTTTCCTCTTCCCATCTCTGGATTTACTTCTCCTCAAACTGAATAATTCACACCACAGTGTTCAGAAAAACAACAAACATTATCCCAAGCAACTCAAATTCTGACCCTTTCAACAGAGAGATATTATTCATAAACCTATAAAACTAAAGTTAAAAACAGATAAAAACAATAAAAATTATCATAAATAAAGTTGAACTTCAAAGAAGTGCCAGCAACATTACAATCTTCCAATTCAAGAAGGCATATAAACACAGTGGTGGAAGAGAAGAAAAACAATGTTGAAATGATAAAGACCCTCTCTGAAAATGATTTTTTAAACAACAGACAAAGATTTACAGACTCAGAAAAAATTGCCATTTCAAGGAAAGGATCCGATATTTTTAATCAAGAGAACATTCATAAAATATGATGAGTATTGGGCTGGGGAGGTAGCCCAGTTGGTAGAGTACTTGCCTTGCATGTATAAGGCCCTGGGTTCAATCCCCAGTACCACCAAAAAAAAAATCTTAACATAAAGTATGATGAGTATTAAGCTGACATATCTATAGGGCAAACCAGTAAGTGGAAACATTAACTCTGAATAGCCAATGCTGATTCATATCCATGTAAACTATGTAGCTAGAAGCACCCTGGTAACTTCAAGCTTCCACAAAGGACAAAGTAATTAAAAATCCTTACTTCTAACTTCTAACTAATTCAAGATATATGATGCATTATTGTTAACATAGTGGCACACTGTGCCATGGAACACCAGGACATATTCCTCCAATCTACCTATAAAACTGTTTCCATTGAACAAATTCCCTCCTTGTCTCCTCCCGACCCTCCCTGGTCTCTGGTCAGCACTATTCTGCTGTTCTGATGTAATCTTTCCTATATTCCACACAAGTGTAGTATTGCTGTTCCTGTGGCTGGCTTCCTTCACTGATAATGTCATGCAGGTCCATCTATGTGGCTGTAAGTAATAGGACTGCATTTTTTTAGACTGAACAGATTCCATTGCTTCTATGTATCACACTCTTATTAGCCATACATCAGTTAACAAATATTTAGCTACCAGAGAATTTCTTCATATTGACCTGATATGTCACAATACTCACATTCAGTGGCAGTAAAGAATGAGGGAGCCTGGCACAGTGGTACATGCCTATAATCACAGCAGCTCAGGAGGCTGAGGCAGGAGCCTCAAGAGGAGGATCATGAGTTCAAAGCCAGCTTCAGCAAAAGTGAGGTGCTAAGCAACTCAGTGAGACCCTGTCTCTAAATAAAATACAAAATAGGGCTGGGGACGTGGCTCAGTGCTCAAGTGCCCCTGAGTTCAATTTCCAGTACCCAAAACAAAACAAAACAAAACAAAAAAGAGTGCAGGAAATTCTATAGAAATATTCCTGTAAGTATGTGTCCCAATAATTATATATAGCCAGCTGAACTTCACATTGACTATAATTTTGTATGCACAATGAAGAAGATCTTGGTCACTGTTCTCACCTGCTATTCTGCAGGAATCCACTAGGCATCAGCACTGTTCCCTCTCCATATATATAATACAGTTTTGGACACCAAGGACACCATGGACACCAAGGCCCATGAACTTGGAGAGTGTTGAACTAGTGAACTTAGTAAATGCTGTCCACACAGGAAAAATGGCAGGGTGACTTTACTTGTGCAAGAATCAGATGACATAAATTTGGATTTGCACCTCATATTTTATCAGTGGTAAGAACTTAGAAAGTTTGCTTAACATTTTAGGGCACATACTTTCTCCATTAATAAATTGGATTCATAACTTTGTATGCCATCTGGAGTGGGAGGTTTGTTTTATAATAGAATAATCACTTTAAATGGTCATTTAATTATTATTAGTAGTAGTACTAGAAGCAAGAATAGCAGTAGCAATTTTGCTTAAATAAAACACTTCCTTAGCACTTACCCTGTGCTAAGTATTGCTTGCCACATAATATTATGTATAGTAAAGCAAATTTATGTGTAGAGTGCAATTGTTAACTGCATTTTCATGAAAGGAAAATGGTGCAGAAAGCAGTATGCACCACACAGTGAATGTAAAAGCCTGCAGTTGAATCTAGAGACTGACAACAGAGACAGCATTTATAAAATTACTAATTACTTAAGATGATAATTTTACTCAGTGGAAGAAATGACAATCAAATTCTATTTTATTCAAACACAGGTGGCTAACTGGACATTTCAGGCATCATTTCCAGCAAGGCCTAAATGTGGCTCTTGGGTTTCAGAACCAGAAGTACTAATTGGAAGTACTCACCGGGGAAAACACACAGTCATGAAGATTAGCAATAGAAAAGAGTTTGGAAATCATTCTCACCTACTCTCTAGCAGGTGTGAACATCAGATATTACTTTTCAGGATCACAAAGCAGGTCATGGACACTAGACTCATGAACAACAACAATCATTCTTCTCCATAGCTCAGAAGCTGCCCTGTTTGGGCCTGAATGCTCTCTCCACATTAAGGCACAAATTCATCATACAAAATCTATGAAGAAGGCCTGGTCTGTTAATTCAACCAATGGTGGTTGATCATGTGCTCATTTTCAAGCAATGTTTATCTTAGTGGGGTAAATTGTTAAAGCGAAGTTTCCACCATCTTAGAGTATGGAATGTAGCTGAAGAGAAAGATAATAAACCCACACATTCACAGAAATGAATGTAAGTGTACGCAAGGATGCAAATGTATGAAATCAGGCAGAGATACCCACTGTGGAATATTAAGTCATGGTAAGGGAAAGATGGAGGTATCCCATTCGCCATCTTAGAGAATGAGTAAGAAGGCCTCTCTCAAGCCAGTGAAATAGATTTTCTAAGATATGAGAAATGGAGGAATGGAGAAAGAATTACCTGCCATCTTTCAGGAATACTTTTGGCAGACAGAGCCAAAATGTAAATGACCTGAATTCAAATTGTGTTTAGCTGTTTGAGGAATGGCAGGAAGGCTGCCTGGTTTGCATGGCTGTGACTTCTACTCAGTTCTAGAGGTATATTGAGAGGATGGCCCAATCAAAAACTCTGATATGCAGAGTTTCAGGAAGATTTGTGTGTCAGATGCACAGTTGTTCAACCCTCTAAGTCAATCAGTCCTCATCGAAGCATTGTGGTTCAGGCCTGTATCTTAGCTACTATATGACTGAGGCAGGTGGATTGCATGTAAAACATTACTCTGGGCAACTTAGTAAGACTCTGTCTCAAAATACAGAATACTAAGTGCTGCAGATGTGAGTCAGGGGGAGAGCTCTTGCCTACTTCACATGAGACACAAATCAAACAGAATAAATATCAAAACAAAAATCAAGACAAATCCATGAAAGCTGAATACATGCTTTCTTCTGGTGCTGTGCTCCTATGAAATACGGGTATTAAACAACCCCTGTCACAGGTACAGATTGAATCATTCAACTAACGTACTCATAATATGGGGGAAAATTCAGGATTTGAACCTTAGTCTACCTGATAATAATATTAAATATTCTACACTGTATTTACAGCTGCATTGCAAAGCATTCTAAAATGCAAACTGGCAAAAATATCTTCACTTTTGTAGAAGGTGAAAACTGATCCACTGCACCTTCTCATCTCTATCAGAATCAATGGAAATTTTCATTTCCTGAGATTGGTGGTTCCATATGAAAGATATGAAACCCAAGCACAGCTCTGCCATTTAGTAGGGTTATGACTTTCAGTAAAATTGCTTCCTTTTTACATTAATGTGTTATTGGTGCATTAGGATGACACAGAATAGTTGGGCTCATGGTGATATGTCCACACATGCACACAGCATAATTAGGTCTGTTTCATTGCTGCACACACACTTTCCCCTTCCCTCCTTTCCTCCCTTTTCTAATTAATTTCCAAGACTCTACTGTCTCTTCTATTATTTATTTATTATCTTTATTCTTTCCAGCTTCTGCATATGAGATAAATATATGACCATTAATGTTTTGAATCTTACTTATCTCACTTAAAAAGATGTTTTCCATTTTCATTCATTTTCCTGCAAATGAGATAATTTTGTTCTTCTTTATGGTTGAATAAATCTTCCTGGTGTATATATACCACATTTTTTATCCATTCATCAATTGACTGGTTGATTCTCTGAACTTGGTTATTAGGAATCTCACTGGTATAAACATGGGTGTGCATGTATTGCTATATAGTATGTTGACTGGAATTCTTTTGAATAAATACCAAGCTATGATAAAGCTGGGTCATGTGGTGACTTCATTCCTAGTCTTTTGAAAAATCTCTATTTCTATCTCCATAGTGGTTGTGCTGATTTATAATTCTACCAACAGTGCACAGGTGCCCCTTTCTCCTGTACCCTCCCCAGAATGTATTATTATTCTTCATACTTGACATTCTAACTGGATTGAGATGAAACCTAATAGTCGTTTTGATTTGCATTTCCCTGATTGCTAAGTATATTGAACATTGTTTTATATACTTTTTGGCTACCTATATTTCTTCTTTTGGAAATGTCCATTTAGTTCATTTGCCCATTTATTGATGGGCATATTTGGGTTTTTGTGTTAATTGGGTTTTTTGGGGTTCTTTTTACATTCTGTCAAAACGGGAGCTGGCAAATAATTTGTCCTGTTCTTTAGCACTTTTCTTCACATTCTTTCTTCCATTGCCATACAGAACTCTTAATTTGATGACTTTCCAATTGTTAATTCTTTGTTTTATTTCATAAATTTTAGGAATTTTTTTGGAGGAAGTCAATGCCTGTAACTGTATGTTGGAGAGTTGATGATACGTCTTCTTCTAGAAGTTATAAAGTTTCAGGTCTGATTCTCGGTCTTTGAATGCTTTGTATTGACTTTTTATAAAGATGAAGTTCAGAGATCTACTTCATCACGTTCCTGTGGAACCTCTCTGGGTGACATGTTTGGACAGCCCCATCAGAGGGACTAGACAGGAACAACAGATTGAAAACAGGACAGTCAGAGCCTGCTGTGCCACCAGGGATAACTGCAGACCATACAGAGCAGGCGCTCGAGGGGCACTGGGGATAACTGCAGCCAGTGGAGCACTGACCCAGGAGTCACCCAGAGTTTTCCATTTACACAGCATGACCCTGGTTATCACAGGGAACAAGCATACTGCAGCACAGAGCTAGTTGTCGTTCAATGGATCCTGGACCCTGCTGTCCCTCAGACATAACACTTGTCCAAGACAGGGCATGGCCTGAAGTTCAATATTGAGCATGGACTCTGGCAACAGTGTATAATCCAGTAGAGAACATGAACTTGGGTGACCCCTGGTCACAACTGTAGGCCAGAGAGTGCTTCAGAAAAGCTATATGTGTAGTGTCACCACACTCCTAACACATGGACTCATTCCAATAAAGAACCATTTTACAAAAAGAGCTGGGTAGGACACTTATCTAAAGAACAAATACAAATAGCCAACAATATATGAAAAAAATGTTCAAAATCTCCAGCTATCACAGAAATGCAAATGAAAAATATATTGAGATTTCATTTCACTCCAGTCAGAAAGACAATCATCAAGAACACAAATAATAAATGATGGGGAGGATGTGGGAGAAAGGATATACTCACTCATACATTGTGGTTGGAACTGCAAATTAGTACAACCACTCAGGAAAGAACTATGGAGATTCTTCCAAAGACTAGGAATGAAACCCCCATGTGACCCAGCAATCCCACTCCTTGGCATTTATTCATCTCTAAAATCAGAATACTGTAGTAATATAGCTGCATCAATGTATATAACAACATAAGTCACAAGAGAAAAGTTTGGAACTAGCCCAGGCACCCACAGCAGGTGAGTGGATTAAGAAAATGTGGTATATATACACAGTGGAAAGTTACCAAGTCATAACAAAGAATAAAATTATGGCTTTTGCCAGTAAATGGATGGAACTGAAGAACATGTAGGCACATGGAAGGCCAAAAGTCATTGATTTTCCATTTACACAGCATGACCTTGGTTATTAGGCACTGACAAACATTAGGCACTGACTTTGGCCTTGGAAGTAAATAAAGACTTGGGGAAGAGTTGCAAGGGGAGGTGAGAGATCATGGGCCATGGGCCCTCGCTCTCATTTAACAATTTGTAACCCAAATCTGTGTCTGACAAGGGTGAGCATTCCCAGATGGGCACAAATCAAATCTATCTGGGATCCCCTTTGGAGTGAATTAGCCAAAAAGGAAGAAAAAGTTATGGTTACTCATTTACACCTGACTTGTGACAAAAAATCATGATAAAATACATAACATAAACTTCACAATTATAAGTATTTTAAGCATCCAGTCAGGTAGTGCTGAACAGTGTTAAGCACCTTTCTGCTGTTGCTCAACCAATGTCCAGTAGCTTTTCATCCTCAAAAACTGAAACACTCTGCTTATTAATAACATTTCCCTATTTATTCCATCTTTCAGACCCTGGAACCCATCATGGGGCTTTCTGTTCCTATGAACTTGACTACACAAGGTATTTTGCACCCATGGAATCATATAGAATTTATCCTTTAGTGTTCAACTTATTGCATTTGGCAAGATGCCCTCCAGATTGATCTATGTTGTAGAAGGCGTCAGAATCTCCTTCCTTGTTAAGGCTGAATCATATTTTGTTTGTTTTTTTGCATTCATGTGTCAATGGATTTGTGGTTGCTTCCACCTCTTGGCTCTTTGCTGACATCCTTTTAATATGTTCCCACTTTCCTTGACTTTCCAGCACCGTGCCCCTTCCAATGACATTGGCCTCAATCCTTGCCCAGTTTGCAATTCTCCTGCCCCCCATCCCACTTCATAGATGCATGATGTATGTCCTTTCACTCCCTTGAATTTTCTAGGTTTGTTTCTGATGCCCAGCCATTGTCCATGCTGAGTCTCCTACTCTGCAATGCCCCTCTTCACCACATGACCTCCCATTCAGTCTTTCATCTCTATAGAGCTGCTATTTTACTATTAGTTTTCACTGGTCACCCTCTTCCACTCCTTCTCCCACCTCAAAAATGCCTGAATCTGTTTAGAATTCACTCCTATATTTTCCTCGAATACCTTAGATGATCCCTGATGAGCACTTACGCCACTCAGCACTACTCTGAGTGAAATTGGCCTTGGCTACTGCCCCTTCATCCTCAAAGCAGGGCTCATTGGCCTGGAGAGCACAGGCCTTCTATCTGCTGAGCAAACAAGGAATGTAGCCATCACTTTTCTCATGGACAGTTCCTGTTATCTTTCTTTACCTGACTTGGGGTAAGACAGCATTGCTGTGTCAACATCCTTTATCACAAACTTAGTACCTGCTTAAAGCTAACCCTTCAAACCACATGTAGGCATCTCTTCCGATGATGGATTCTGTGTGTACAGTACAGGGGTTCTAGTCATAGTTATCTGTGGACGTTGTATGTGATACTGGGAGACTGAACTTTAAAGTGAAGTCAAAACAATCATTAACATTTTCTTGCTGCCAAGTTAACTTTTTGATAAAAACAAATTGTGATGTGATCCAAAGTTTCATTGTATTGAGCAATTTTGGCATCATTCAGAGAACATGATGATCTTTATCTGAGCTTGAGGTTATGGGCAGGACCCCATAAGAAGTAGTGCAAAATGACCCCATGATGAATCTGTGGAAATGAAGAATGCCCTTCTTTTTTGTTTACATGCATTTTGAAGAATTTTCAAAAGAGACCTTTTACATGAAACCAATAGATACAGTGTAAAAATAGTAGCCTGGAAGGACATTGAGGAACCGTGAACTGAAGACTCTTTGAGACTAAAGGATAAGAACCTGCTTTAGAGTCAGCAGATATGGGGGTGGACTGTCACTGGACTCCGGGGTTCAGTCCTCTATTATCCTCTGATTCACATGTGGAAATGGGTTGCACACTATCAGGATTTAGGGACTAAGATAAGAGAATTTTCATATCTACCACATCAAAGATCCATCAAAACTCTGTTTCATACTCGGTTGAGCACTTTTAGTTCTCAGCAGATTCAGGGGCCAAAAGCTTCACATATTTAAGCAACATACCCACTCCAGGGAGCCATAAATAGGGATCTACTGTTTCCAGAAGTGCTAAAAGAAACACTAACATTTTTATCAGTTTCCTATGGGTTTCTGTAACCTAAAATGAAAATCATCTGTGAATGATGTAAACCTCACATTGAAGGCAAATGGTGTCACATACAGAATATTTGACAATCAGGAGCTGTGGTGAGCCGTTCTTATAGACCGTGGCCGCCATTAGAAGATGGCGCCGGCTTCCACTGTGGCCTGTTATAAACAACTCCTAATATGGAGAGTTTGGCGCGCAATCCCTTATCACCCTATGAGAGAGATCCACGTGGCAGCTTGGGATTGGTATGCGGGAGGCTTTATTAGGCTGTGCTTGGGCGCTCGGCGGGGGGTCACTAGAAGATGATACATGAATCAAGGCCTGAATAAACTGCTGAAAGAAGAATCCTGTGTCGTGTTTTCCCTTGCCGGCGAGGGGTCGCGACAAGGAGCAAAAATGCTTTCCACATTTCCTGTTAATTTCTGGGTTTATTAATAGACTGAGCACTTGTGTACTAAACTAGTAGCTGTTGATACTGGATCTCAATGATGTGACCACAGACTGTTGTGTACATCTTGTGGAAAGTGAGTATTATTCTGAAAGAAGAGTGGAATTGAATCAGGCACGTTGCAGGGGATACATGTGCTCTGAAAAGACAGAATACTATGCACATCAAGATAAAAGAGCTACTTTTTATGAAAGAAGAATCTGTTTCATAAATTTGTTTCTTTGTTAGTATTTCCAGGTAATTCTAGACAGTTAAGGCAATCACAGTGACACTGTCAATGTCCAATAATTATGGGGCTGACATGTCTCTAAAGCATTTCAAACACTTAATACATGTCATCTATTACATCATCTCCCCAATCCCAAGAATGGAATGAGAAAGTTATAAATCCCACCCACTCAACAGATAAATGGTAAACTTTCTTATGGTTTCATTAGTGCGCTGTGATTATACATAATTTGGGGGCTCATTTTAACACAATCATCCATGATTGGATGGTAATTTGCTCCTCTTCAGTCCCCAGTGACTCTGCTTTCACTCACTCCCTTTTCCCTTCTCTGTCTACTAGTGTTTATTTATTTATTGATGCTTTATTGATATGCATGAAGGTGGAGTCCACTGTGCTGTTTACACATGCACACAGCATACTTTTGTCCATTTCATTCTGCATTTCTTTACCTTTCCCATCCATCCCCTTACCCCCTCAGTCTACTTCTACTCCACTGACCTTCTTTCTATCTTTTTTTTTATATAAGAGACTACCCGCTGTTTCTGCATGCAGGACCTATGATGCTGGGAGGAACTTAGTCATTAGAAGAGAATGGGCAGAAAAAATTAACCCCAGAATTGTGTCCACCTTTCTGGCTTCTCCCCTTGACTGATGAGGTGATATGAAGGAGAGAAGTCACTTTGTGTAATTATTCTGAGAAGTCAGGGTCCAGAGTAACAGGAAAGGCCCGCAGATGATGCTCAGCACACATGTGGTGTAACCGAGGTGCAGCTAGTTAACAGGAATGACTTCTAATGATCTGTAGTACAGTGTGGTGACTACGGAAAGCAATATTTTTAAAAATATTTTTCTTATATGATGGACCTTTATTTTATTTATTTATATGTGGTGCTGAGAATCGAATCCAGTGCCTCACACATGCTTGCAAGAGCTGTACCACTGAGCCACAACCCCAGCCTAGAAAGCAATATTAATTATACATTTCAAAATAGCAAATGGAGAGGATTTTGAATGTTCCCACCTAAGTACATGATGTATGTCTGAGTGTATAGATATGCCACTTACACAGAATGGATCATCACCCATTGAATAGGTACTTATTCTTACTTTATTTTTCTATTGGTGTAGAAAAATGCCACACTGGACTGCACATACATGTACAGGTCCTTGGCCTCATGTGGGATTAGGCCCCAACTTCCTTAATAAGATTCCTATAGCGCAAGAATTATAACCAAGAATCAATAAATGGGATGGAATCAAACTAAAAAGATTCTTCTCAGCAAAAAACAAACAAACAAACAAACAAAAAAACAATCTATGAGGTGAACAGAGAGCCTACATCCTGGGAGGAAATTTTTACCCCTCACACATCAGATAGAACACTAATCTCTAGGGTATATAAAGAACTCAAAAAGCTAAGCACCAAAAAAAAAAAAAAAACAAATAACCCAATCAACAAATGGGCCAAGTCCCTGAACACACACTTCTCAGAAGAGGATATACAATCAATCAACAAATACATGAAAAAATGCTCATCATCTCTAGCAATCAGAGAAATGCAAATCAAAACTACTCTAAGATATCATCTCCCTCCAGTCAGAATGGCAGCTATTATGAAGACAAACAATTGTAAGTGTTGGAGAGGATGTGGGGAAAAAGGAACACTCATACATTGCTGGTAGGACTGAAAATTGGTGCAGCCAATATGGAAAACAATATGGAGATTCCTTGGAAATCTGGGAATGGAACCACCATTTGACCCAGCTATCCCTCTCCTCGGTCTATACCCAAAAGACTTAAAAGCAGCACACTACAGGGACACAGCCACATCAATGTTTATAGCAGCACAATTCATAATAGCTAAACTATGGAGCCAGCCCAGATGCCCTTCAGTGGATGAATGAATAAAAAAAAATGTGGCATACATACACAATGGAATTTTTTACTCAGCAATAAAAGAGAATAAAGTCATGGAATTTGCAGATAAATGGATAGAATTGGAGAAGATAATGCTAAGTGAAGTTAGCCAATCCCCAAAAAACAAATGCCAAATAAGGAGGCTGATTCATAGTGGGGTAGGGAGGGGGAGCATGGGAGGAATAGACAAACTCTAGATAGGGCAGAGAGGTTGTCATAATGATGGGAAGGGAGGGGGCATGGGGTTAGAAATAATGGTGGAATGTGATGGTCATTATTATCCAAAGTACACGTATGAAGACATGAATTGGTGTCAACATACTTTATATATAAACAGAGATATGAAAAAATGTGCTGTATATGTGTAATAAGAATTGATGCATTCTTCTGTCATTTATTTTTTAAAAAATCAATAAAAATAAAATAAAATGGAGCAAATTACATTCAAAATATGAATAATTATGTTAAAATGAACCTAACTAGGGACTCAGGCTATAGCTCAGTTACAGAGTGCTTGCCTAGTATATGTGAGGCTCTGTATTCAATCCTCAGCAGCACCACATAAAAATAAACAAAATAAAAGTATTCTATCTACAAAAAAAAAACATTTTTTTAGGGGATGGGGATACATTTCAGTCGGTAGAGTGCTTGCGTCGCATGCACAAGGTCCTGGGTTCAATACCCAGTACCAAAAAAGATGAAACAGAAACCAAAGATGAAACAGAGCTTCGATGGATCCTTCATGTAGAAGATATGAAAATTCTCTCATCTCAGCCCCTAAACACTGATAGTAAGAAACCCAGTCCCACATATTAATCAGAAGGTAAGGCAGGACTGGACCCTGGAGTCTAGTTACAACACACCACCATATCTGGTGACTCTAAATCAGGTTCTTTTCAGTTAATCTCAAAGAGTTTTCAGCCCATGCTTCCTCAACATCCTTCCACCTATTATTTTTACACGGGTCCTATCGGTTTCATGTAAAACTTCTATTTTGAAAACTCTTCAAAATGCAAATAAATGGGAAAGGATGTCTTTCTTCAGGTCCAAGGACTCATCAGTGGGGTTATCTTGCAGCACTTGCTCTGGGTCCTGCCTGTGAAATCGTCCTCAGATCATGATCCACACATTCCCTGAATGAGGCCAAAATTGCTCAATACAAAGAAACTTTGGATCACCATCACAAGTTGTTCTTACCAATCAGTTAATTTGACCATGAGAAAAAGTTAATGATTCTTTTGACTTCAAAGTCTAGTCTCCGAGTATCTCCCACAATGTTCAATGGTGGTTACAGCTGGAACCTCTGCACCACACACAGATAGCTCATCACCATGACAGATGACTACTTGTGGTTTGAAGGGTTACCTTTCCATGTTCTTGGTTTCAGCTATGAAGTTATAAAAGAAGTATGTGCTCAGTTTGTGATAAAGGATGAAGATACAGTAATGGTGTCTTTCCCAAAGTCAGGTAAGAAAACAGAACAGGAACCCCCCATGAGAAAGGTGAGGGCTCCATTCCTCACTCACTCAGCAGAGGATGGAATGGGCTCTCCATGCCATGGAGCCCTGCTTGGTAGAGGAAGGGGCACTGCCCCAGGCCACTTCCATTCATATTAGTGCAGAGTGACTTAAGTGCTCAGCAAGGATCATCTAAGGTCTTGGAGGAATAAGATACAGCAGTGAATCCTAAGCAGATTCAGACATTTGTGTGGTGGCATGGGAGAAGGGGTGTAAGAGGTTGAAAGGAGAAACCATAATAGCAAAATAGCAGCTCAACAGAGATGAAAAGACTGAATGGGAGGTCAGGTGATGAAAGGAATATTTTAGAATAGGAGAGTCAGCATGGACAATGGCTGGGAATCAGAAACAAGCCTGGAAAATTGAAGGGACTGAAAGGACACGCATCATGCATCTACGGGAGTGGGACTGGGGGCAGGAAAATTGCAAGCTGGGCAAAGATTCAGGCCAATCTCATTGGAAGTGGAACAGCACTGGAGAGTTAAGGGAAGTGGGAGCATATTGAAAGGATCACAGCAAAGAGCCAAGAGGTGGAAGCAACCAAAAATCTGTTGACAGGTGAATACATAAACAAAATGTGGCATGGTGATACAATGGAATATGATTCAGCCTTGGAAGGAAGGAAATCCTGACACCTTCTACAACATCCACCAATATTGAGGGCATCATACTGGATGCAATAGTTTAACACAAAAGGACAAATACTATATTCTTCCACCAGTGCAAAATACCTAGAGTAGTCAAGTTCATAGAAAGAGAAAGCCCCATTTTGGATTCCAGGGCCTGAAAGATGGAATAAGTAAGACTTGTTCTTAATAAGTAAAGTTTCAGATTTTCAAGATGAAAAGGTTCTGGACATTGGCTGAGCAACAGTAGGAATGTACTTAACACTGCTCAGCCCTACACAACTGCATGCTTAAAATGCGTATGATGGTAAAGTTATGTTATTATTTTATCACAATATATTTTTTATGTCACAATTCAGATTGAAATGAGTGATCACCATTTTCCTTTCTCATCTAGGAACCCACTGGTTGGTTGAAATTCTCTGCCTGATTCACTCCAAAGGTGATACCAAGTGGATTCGATCTGTGTCCATCTGGGAACGGGCACCCTGGTTAGAGTCAGATGGGGGATACAAATTGTTAAAGGAGAGAGAGGGCCCACGGTTCCTGACCTCTCACCTCCCCTTCCATCTCTTCCCCAAGTCTTTATTCACTTCCAAGGCCAAGGTCAGTGCCTAATGTTTGATCAATGACTTTTGCCCTTCCATGTGCCTAGATAACCCCTGCTGATCTTGCTGGGGTGTGTGCTCATTGGATAGGTTGGGTGAGACCTGCGATTCTCGGAAATTAGGTGAGGTTGATATGGCCGCAACCAGACCACACTTGAGTACAAGGATGTGAATGATTCCATGGATTAGCTTACCATGAATTAAGGGGTAAAGTGACTGCTAGAATCTTAGGAAACTACATCTCATGTGCAACCAGAATTTATAATTGCTTCTACAATAGACTATCCCAACTTTGCAGGTCTTACCCAATATTCATTCAATAAAAGCCTCCTAACAGGTAGGTGCAAGCATCTAAGTCAGTGTTGCCCATATGGGGAGCAGAGCACGCATACATTAAGAAATGCATAAATCCAGGGGACTTCTCAGGAGTCACGACTAGCAATTCTAACCATGGAAGCCCACTGCAGGTCACTGTGATTTGTGATCAGCAGCCACTCCAGCCTCCCCATGGCTGACAGATGATCAGCACAGACCATGGATATCCAAGATCTAACATGCAACAGACTAATTTTAGAAACATGCTTTCTTAAAGTGTTTGTTGCTTTCTGAAATTTTTGTTTTTGTTTAAACAACACCAAGAAACCTAGAATAATAATCTCCTGTCTTGGAAATGTCATAAATTGTCTAACAGTGAGTCTTCCCCAGTAGACCCACTTCCATTCTCCTGCTGTGTTTCATTAACCCCTGCCTGATTAAACTGGGGTCTAAGGAGACACAAGACCTCCAATAATAACACCAAGAGAGTTGGGGCAAATAAAGCCAATTTCTGTTGTTCAAGCCCCAAGTGGTGTGTGTGCACGTGTGTGTTCACTAATCTTGAACACTAGCCTCTTAATATGCACATAAAGACATACACAGTTGGGAACCTTCATCTAGACCAGATGTGTAACATTTCTACCATCCAGAAAGTCCCCACACATTCCATCTTATCAATTGATGCCCACCACCTGAGGGGAACACTCCCTGGACTATTGCTACAGATTGTTTTTGTTTATTCCTGAATTTTGTATAAATGCATTCATGCTGTATGGATGCCATATCTTGGAGACTCCTCAGTGGTCTTGAGTGTGAGAATGACTGTGTGTTGCTATGAATCTGAATATACCATAATTGATTAATCAGTTCTGCTATTAGTGATCATTATGGTAAAGCGCACACACACACCTCAACACCTACCATATAAAACTATCCAGCAGCTTCCCATGTGGAGTAGACTAATAACCCAGGAAGAGGAGACAAGGTCTTCCTCTTCTATTCCTAGCACATGAATATGTAATAGGAACTTTAAAATCTGTATTTGATGAATGAATGCTATAACTAATTCATTAAAGGAATTCATTGATGTTTAACAGTGATTAAGTAAAAACTGCTGGGGTAAAGATCAAGAATGGGTGGAAAATGTGTGATTGAGACTGATTTTTCATTCTGTCATTTTTCCTTTATTTAAGGTGATATATATCATGAGAAATCCCAAAGATATTCTTGTGTCAGGTTATTATTTTTATACTATGACAAACATTTCTAAGAAACCAGAGTCACTGGAACAATATTTTCAATGGTTCATCCAAGGAAACGGTGAGTGTTCTGTGACATACAGATCTGTGTCCTCTACTTTGCTGGTCTTTCTTTTATTTTGTGGTATCCCTATTTTATTCTTCTTCTGCATATGTTCCACTCATGAGAGAAAACAGACAACTTTGACTTTGTGAGTCCGGCTTGTTACAATCTGCACGCTGATCTCCAGTTCTATTTTCCTGAAGATAACATAATAGAGTTCTTCTGTATAACTAAAACTCCATCTTGTGTATGTACCACATTCTCTTTATTCATGCATCAGTCAGTGGACACCAGGCTGGTTTCATAACTTAACTTTTGTACTGGCATCAACATGGGTGTGCTGTATTGCTATAGTGTGCTGACTTTAATTCTTTTGGGTAAATACCAAGGAGTCTATGACTGGGTCATATGGTGGTTCCGTTCCTAGTCTTTTGAAGAATCTCCATACTGATTTCCATGATGGTTGTACTAATTTCCAATCCCAGTAGTGTGTAGGTGTTCTTTTTCCCTCACATCCCTGCCAGCATTTATCATTATGTGTGTTCTTGATGATTGCCATTCTAACTGGAGTGAGATGCAATCTCAGTGCAGCTTAGATTTGCTTTTCTCATGTTTTTAAAAATGTTGAAATTTTTTTCATAAAATTGTTGGCCATTGTATTTCTCCTTTTGAGAAATGATTGTTCATTCAACCATCTATTGATTGGGCTATGAGGTTATTGATGTTAAGATTTTTGAGTTCTTTATATATTCTAGATGTTAATCCTCTGTCAGAAGAGTAGCTGGCAAAGATTTTCTCCCGTTCTGTAAGCCCTCTATCTCTGTCTCATTTCATTTGCTGTGCAGAAGTTTTTTAACTGGAAGCCATTCTATTTATCAACTCTTGGTTTTGTTTCCTGAGCAACAGGAGTCTTATGGAGGAAGTCATGCCTGAATCTATATGGTGGAGGGTAGGCGCTATGATTTCTACTAGTAGTCACAGTGTTTATGGTTTAATTCCTATGGTGTTTGTCCACTTTGAGTTGATATTTGTGCAGAATTTCGCTTCGTTCTTCACTTTTCCAAGCACCATTTATTAAACATGCTGTGTTTTCTCCAATATTTCCTTTTGGTGTCTTTGTTAAGGATCAGCTGTCTCTTTGTGAGTGTTTCTCTGTGTCTTCTATTGTAATCAATTAATCTATGCCTGTTTTGATATCAGCACAATTTTTTGTTACTTTACCTCTTTAGTATGATTTGACACTGGGAAATGTGATAATTTCAGCATTACTCTTTTTTATTTCTTTTTAGTTGTAGATGGACACAACATCTTTATTTATTTATTTATTTATTTTATGTGGTGTTGAGGATCAAACCCAGTGCCTCCACCACACATGTAAGGCTCTACCTCTGAGCCCCAGCCCCAGCCCAGCATTATCCTTTGTGTATTGTGTGTGTATTGGGGATTAGACCCAGGGCCTGGCACACCCTACTCCAGTGCTCTGTCACTAGCCACATCCCCAGCCCTTCATCATTGTTCATATTGCTCAGAATGGCTTTAGGTTTTATTTGTCATAAAAATTTGGGGACTGTTTCTTCTTTTTCTGTGAAGAATGTCATTGCTATTTGATGGGGATTGCATTGTTTCTTGAGATGCTTTTTATTCATTCCTCCAAGATTTATTAACTATTTCAACACCCTTTGCAGAGATTTACAAATGATTTGCCCCCAACATTTTAATGCTCACGAGTTAACCAAAATTTTAAATATCTTCCTCAAAGAACAGCCAAGTCACCTAACCTAGAAATTCTAAACATTGGTCATAAATAAACTTCTATTACTATAGCTGATCTCTCACTTGAGGAATGAAAGTCACAAATAAATTTTTCCTGTAACTGAAAACTAAATATCATTGTATTTTGGCCTCAACACATTTAAGAATTTCTGCAATTTGGCTAAATTGTGAGCAGGGCTGGCCCTGGTATTTTCCATACTAAGTACTTTAATTCTACGTGCAATAAACATTGCATTTGAAGTCTCGTGCATTTTTGATACAGGCCTGTATTGTTTCATTATATTCCAACTTGCTTATCAGCATGCTAGGTTTTTTAGTTTTTTATTTGTTTTAATTAGTTATACATGACATTATAATGCATATTATACTAAGCGAAATAAGCCAATCCTAATAAATCAAAAGTCGAATTTTTTTCTAATATGTGGATACTAATTCACAATAAGGGGGAACACTAGAGAAAAGAGTTTCCTTAAATTAGATAGAGGGAAGTGAAGGGAGGGGAGGGGAGGGGGTGTGGGGATAGGAAGGACAGTAGAATGAAACAGACATTATTACCTTTTATATATATATATATAATATATATAATTATATATATATATATATGACTGCATGACCAATGTGATTTTACAATATGTACACTCAGAAAAATGAGAAATTATATTCCATGTATGTATGATTTTGTAGATTTCTTTTGGTAATGTGGCATTTTTGTTTCTGGGTATACAAGAATATGGGAGGGCCTTTCACCTTAAACTGTCTTCTTCAATTTCTTTCTTCAGTGTTCTACAATTTTCATTGTCAGAGGTCTTTCTCCTTTTGGGGGATATTATACCTAAGGGTGTTTGTTTTGGTTTTTGGTTTTTGTGGGGGTTTTTTTGTTTGTTTTGGTACCAGGTATTTAACTGAGAGTTGCTTAACCACTGAGCCATATCCTCAACCTATTTTATATTTTTTGTAGAGACAGGGTCTCACTGAGTTGCTTAGGATCTTGCTAAGTTGCTCAGGCTGGCTTTGAACTCATGATCCTCCTGCGCCATCCTCCTAAACTGCTCAGATTACAGGCATGTACCCACAACTGGCTACGTAGGTATTTTTTGAGACCATTGTGATTAGAATTGAATATCTGATTTGCTTCTCAGCAGATTCATTGTTATTATGAAGAAAAGTTCTTAATTTTTATGGGCTGAACTTGGGTACCAGTTTATAAGTGTTTTGGGAGAGCTTTTTGGGAATTCAGGCCGCATCATATAATCTGCAAAAGATGATACTTTGGCTTCTTTCCTTCCTACTTGTGATTTTTTGATTCTCTTGTCTGACTTCGCTAGCTAGATTTTCAAGAACTCTATTGAATGGGAATGGAGAGAGTGGACATAGTTTCCTTCTTCCTAATTTTAGGACAAATGTTTCAAGATTTTCTCCATTTAGCATAATGTTGGCTTTTGGGTTTGTCACAAAAACCCAATTATATGTTTAGCACACATAGCCTTTATGATGCTCAGCCATGTTCCTCTGTCAAGGAAAATTCTATTGATGTGGTGAAATTCATTTATGGATTTGCATGTGTTGACCAAACTTGCATCCCAGGAATAAAATCAACATACTATGTGTATAATCTTAAAGTGTGAACACAATATATCCTGTGTATAATCTTAATGTTGAATAGCCTTTACTGATATTTTATTTATTTTATTTTTTTTATTATTAGTTGTTCAAAACATTACAAAGCTCTTGACATATCATATTTCATATATTTGATTCAAGCAGATTTAATAAGGTTTTCTGTATCTGTTGTTCATCAGAAATATTGGTCTGTTGTTTTCTTATTTGATGTGTTTTTGTCTGGGTTGGGTATCAGTATGATACTAGTTCCATAGAATGAGTTCAGGAATGGTCCCCCTCTCTACTTCAGTACCTAGTTTGAGGAGCACTTATCAACTGTACATGTATCAAGATGTCAGGATTTAGAGTGACAGGGATGGCAAAGCACCTGTTGTGCTAGTATGTAACCTGCACACCTGTGCCTGCCCCACAGTGTCCTATGGATCATGGTTCGAGCACATTCGTGGCTGGATGTCCATGAGAGACAGGGAGAACGTCCTGCTGCTGAGTTATGAAGAGCTGCAGAAGGTGAGATCCCTCTCATACTCAGCACCCACCAATTCCTGGCCATCCTTGATTCCTCTAATGCCCCTGGTCCTCAGGGTCTCCACTCCATATTCCCTGCCAAAGCATAGACTCTCAGAGGTCACTAAGAGTAGATGAACCCTTGGTCTCCACTTCCCTGCTTCTGCGTGACCCTCTCCAAGCTCCAAGATCTTTTTTTTTTTATTTGTTATATATGACAGCAGAATGAATTACAATTCACATTACACACATGGAGCACAATTTTTTGTATCTCTGGTTGTACACAAAGTAGAGTCACACCATTTGTGTCTGTATACATGTACTATGGTAATGAGCTCCATCTCATTCCACCATCTTTCCTACCCCCATGCCCCTGTATTCCCTCCCTCCCCTTTGCCCGTCTAGAGTTTACCTAATCCTCCCATTGCCCCACCCGAACCACATTATGAAGCAGCACAATTACATCAGAGAAAACTTTTGGCATTTGGTTTTGACAGATTGGTCCAAGCTTTTTCTTCATGTCTTCAAATTTATTTCATTTGACAACATCTAAAGGGCCCTTCCACACACTGAGGCAGAGTGACATGACTTACGCTAGCATCTGTGGCTGCCAAGGTTTCTGGGTGCAGGACCTATGATGTGGACAGAAACCTAGTGATGAGAAGGGATTGGCCAGAAAACATTGATCCCAGAGTTGTGTCCACCTCTCTGTCTTCTCCCCATGACTGATGCAGTGACATGAAGGGAAAATGTCACTTTATGAATCTATTCTGAGAGGTCAGGGGCTGGAGTAACAGAAAAGGCCTGCAGATGATGCTCAGCACTGGTGGGTGGGTGCAGGGTACAGCTGGGTAACAGCAATGACTGCTAATGACCTGTAGCACAGTGTGGCAACTGTATAGAACAGTAATTATACATTTATAATTAGCAAATGGAGAGGGTTTTGAATGTTCCCAACTAAATAAAGGATTCATGTCTGAGTTTGTAGATGTGCCACTTGTACAGACTGGATTGTCACATATTGAATAGGTACTTATTCTAACCTTATTTTTCTGTTGAGCACAAAAATGCCACACTGAACTGCACAAAGATGCACAGATCCCTTTGTGAGTTTCATAGGTCCAGAAGTAATTGAAAACTTTAAAATTTTTAGACTTTATTAGAATTGGAAACAATATCAGAAAAAGCAAAAGAGTGAACAGACCTTTAGGAAACATTTTGCCTTTGAGATTGTCTTGGGGACAGAGAAGATGCCACAGGGACAGGCTTCTGCTTCCTCTGGTGAAAGGACTTTGGTCACCTTCCTGCAGCTGCTTCCTGTCCTGCTGTGTTCTCACCAAGGACCTTGATGCCACCTTCAGCCACCTCAGCAGCAAGCTCCCACACGTCCCTGTGATTCTCCACTCAAATCACACAACACATTTTTAAATTATTGCCACAGTTGTGTGTCTTCTTGCTATATAGTGCCTGGGGCTCATGTAAAAAAAAAGCTGATAATAAACACTATAGTCTGAAGAGGAAGGTCTAGGATTCTAAGCAATCCTTTCTTCTTATAAAGATCTATTTCTTGGTGTGATCTCCCAGGAATATACATCAATAATCATGGAGCTCAAGTTTAGAAAGATATTATGAAGTCCTATGTATTATTCAAGTGTCATTTATGGGACGCACTATCATTCGGTGTAAGGATTAGTCTTTGGGGGTTTGTCTCCCTGCCTTTTCTTCCATTTTTTTTTTAAATTTTTTATCTGTGGTAATTAGTTGCACATGACAGTAGAATGCATTTATGCACTTTGATATACAGAGAAGAGATATAATTTCTCATTTTTCTGAGTGTACAAGTTGCAGAATCATATAGGTCATGCAGTCCCATACATACATAGAGTAATAATGTCTGTTTCATTCTACTATCTTTCCTATCTCCACATCCCTACCCCTCCCCTCCCATCACTTTTCTCTACCTAATCTAAGGTAAAGCTATTCTTCCCTAGTACCCTCTGCCTTATTGACATTTGGCCTTTGGTTTTGTGAGATTGGCTTCTTTCGTTAGCATGATATTCTCCAACTCCAACCATTTATTGGCAAATTCCATAATTTTACTCTTCTTTAAAGCTGAGCAATATTCCATTGAGTATATATACCACATTTTCTATATCCATTCATCTATTGAGGTTGGTTCCACAGTCTAGCTACTTTGAATTGAGCTGCTATAAACTTTGATGTGGCTGTGTCCCTGTAGTATGTTGATTTTAAGTCCTTTAGGTATAAACCAAGGAGTGGGATAGCTGGGTCAAATAGTGATTCCATTCTCAATTTTCTAAGGAATCTCATACTGCTCTCCATAGTTGTTGCACCAATTTGCATTCCCACCAGCAATGAATGAGTGTGCCGTTTCCCCCACATCCTCAACAACATTTATGATTGCCTGTATTCTTGATGATTGCCACTCTGACAGAAGTGAGATGGAATCAAATTAAAAAGCTTTTTCTCAGCAAAGGAAACAATTCATAAAGTGAGGAGAGAACCCACAGGCTGAGAGAAATTTTTTACCACATCCACCTCCAATAAAGCCTTAATCTCTAAGATATATAAAGAACTCAAAATGCTTAACACCACAAAAACAAATAACCCAATCAATAAATGGGCCAAGGAACTGAGTAGACACTTCACAGAAGAATAAATACAATTGATCAAAAAATATGTGAAAAGTGTTCAACGTCTCTAGCAATTAGAGAAATGCAAATCAAAACTACTCTAAGATTTCATCTCACTCCTGTCAGATGGCAATTATCTTCCATTCTTAAGAGTCCTTTTAGAAATCCCATCACCTGCCTTTGGGGTGTCCTGAACTCACTCTCACTGGGAAGCCCCTGTTGATTCTCATGTCACCACATCCTTCACTCCCTCTGCTGGCGCCTTGCCCTTTTTCTCCCTCCATCCAGCATCCATTTCAGTCTTTCCCCATTTTGAGATGTCGTCCTCTCCTCTTCCTCCCCTACACCCCTCCTTATACTTCTGTTCCCATTTCCCATGTCTCCTGTCCTTCCTGTTCAGAGCCTCACTCTTTATTATTCACATTGTAGGACCCAAGAAGCACCATAGAGAAGATCTGTCAATTCCTGGGAAAGAAGTTAAATCCAGAGGAACTGGACTCAGTCCTCAAGAATTGCTCCTTCCAAGTCATGAAACAAAACAAGATGTCCAATCTTGAAATATTGTCTGAAGAATTCTCTTCTAGGCATTTCAAAATTACAAGAAAAGGTAACTGCTCAGTTTTCAGAACGTGTGAGAATGCTTGGAGAGCATTCTGTGTTTACCACCCAACAATAAGAGTGACAGTGTTGAAAGGTATCAATTTGAATCATTCATAAACAAGAAAGCTTCTGTGTGCCCTAATGGAAAAAATGTTTTCATGGGATTCAGATGGACTGCAGGTACCAGAGAAAGTTGATTCAGTCTTGGAGAGAAGGGTGGGTTTTGGAGATGGTCATATCTAGGCTACTCCACTGGTGACTTACCATAGAGAACTGCCCTAAAGAGAGAGATACACAAAGAAAGACCAAATTGGAGAAATTAGGGAGTGGGTTATTTGCTATGAGACACTGTAAGTCCTCCTTTCTGTGAGGAGAGATGAATCGTAACTACACCCTTGGATTCAGGTCTATTGAAAATGTCTACTTCGAGTACACGCAGAACCTCTTTTACCAAAATTCCTCTTAGTCACATCTTTCTTCAAAAGATATTCAAAAGGTCAGGATTCCTGCCAACCAGTGCTTCTGGAGCACAGAGAGAGGAAACAGGACTGGGCTGGGGATGGGGCTGAGAGAGAGAGCACCTGCCCAGCAGAAGGAACCACATGAAGATTGTTCAGATAAGGAAGATATCAGTGAACATAGGAGGAAGGATGAATGGTTATAGGATAACAGTTACATATTAGACATTCTGCTACTTTACATTCATATGAGTGAATTGTCCAAATACATACATATATAAGTGTAACTATTATTCTATATTTAATAGATAATTTAATTAATATTTAAACTAATTAGATTGGCCTACTATGTGAAAATTGATTTATTATCCACAATACTGTAACCACATAGGTAAAATGTAATACTTATGTGTATATCTTTAGCTTCTTTTTCCTCTGCCACTTTCTCACGTGGTAACGCCTCCAGGGCTTTTTAAAAATCCTTGCCTATAAAATGGGATATTATGCTAGTATATTACTAATTCTTTGTTAAACCTTTCAACAATTATTTATTGAGCATATATGATGTGATTCTCTAAAGCTCTAAATCTTAGGCAATTTACAAAGTTTTGATTTTTTAATGTTAGAAGTGCATACCTTATGCACATTCAAAAAGGAAGTACACAGAACATCTCATGTTTGATCATTGCTATGAAGTGAACGAAGATGGACATGTATGGTTCTGAACTGAGAGCCCCACTGAGTCACTGCATTGGACAGCACTCTGGGGTCAGGAGCAGGAAAGGTAACTACCCTGAGGAGGGGGCAGCCTGGCAAGTCTGAAGCTGAATCAGAAGACTGTGTCATGGAGCTGAGAGAGCAAATGGGCAGTCCCAGGGATGGCGTCAACCAACAAGGACCCTACACCTAGAGCCTCAAAGCACTGGGGAACTTGGCTGAAGGAGAGTGGACGTCCTGGGAGACTCTGAGCCCCAAGGGACTGGAGCCACTGGATCTGGCAAGGGGTCAACATGGTGCCATGTGCAGAAGAACTTCTCACAGAGAATGGCCAAAAGCAGAGGGACTAGTTTGACCTACTCTGATCACCCAAGTTATAAATTGTTAGATTGAGCCAAAGTTCTCAAAAAAGAAGTGGTCAGAATTAGTTATGATCCAGATCTTCTGATTTATACCCAGCATTGCTGCTTATGGATTCTGTACAGGTTGCTTTGAAAAGGGAGGGAAGTCAGGACACACTTTCCCAGCAGGTAGACTTGTAAATAGGTGTGGTGGCCAGGCAGGAGAAGGCCTCACCAATGACCCAGGGGTCACTCTGCTGTCTTGACAGAGCAGGGAGGAGGTCGCCGTCTTAAGACCTCTCCCTAGATCTGATCTGCGTCTACTTCATCTTTTCCAGGCATCTGTGGGGACTGGAAGAATCACCTCACAGTGGCCCAAGCTGAAGCCTTGGATAAAGTTTACCAGGAGAAGATGGCGGGTTTCCCCAAAGAGCTGTTCCCATGGGAGTAACGTCTAAAAATTCTGGATATGGTCATTGTTTTTAATGTCCTGGGATGTGTACACGACTGGGCGTTCTTAGCATAAAATCCATTTCTACAGAAAAGAGGAAGTGAATGAAAATAACATAAAGAACCAATGAAATATAAATTATCAGACGAACAAAAGGAAGTCTAGTTGAGTAGGGAAAGGAAAATGGGAGAGGAGAGGGGTAACACAGGGAAAGGGGGATCATGAACTAAAGTTGATTTCCATGTATTGATGAGTTTTTCTGGATGAACCCAATCACTATGATAACTATAAAGCCCTGAGAAAAAATTAAAAACCGGTTTCTTCATTCTGGGACCTTGAAATATACATTTTGCTTCTCTAATAACTTGCTTGTTAAAAATTACTGGGATTTCCCTTTTCACTTCATCATATCCTAGCTTTAATAAAATCTTTGTAATACTTCAAGCCAGGTACAGTGATGCATGCCTGTAATTCCAGCAGCGGGGGTGGCAGTGAAAGGAGGATTACAAATTCAAAGCCAGCCTCAGCAATGACAAGACTCTAAAGCAATTCAGTGAGATTCTGTATCTAAGTAAAATACAAAATAGGGCTGGGGATGTGGCTCAGTGGTTGAGTGCCCCTGAATTCAATTCCCCGGGACCCAAAGAAAAAATCTTTGCAATATTTTAAATACATAGAAACCTACGAACATAATAAGAATATCACCCACAATTGTGTCTAGTATTTAAATCAAGAAATATAATTTGCAAGCCATTAATGTTCCTTTTCTATTACATGTATCTGTAGAATTTATGATGATGATGATCTGCAGGAGTATGATTTCCAACCCAGTGTTATTTTCATTCCCAGTACTGTGTAAAGCATAACTAACAAGTGATATGGATGGAACTTTTAAACCTCACATGAATGGTGGATGGTATGATATGTTCATAGACTTTCATTTCTACCCAGCATTTAACATGGTTTTGTCCGAGCTGACATGTTCAAAGTAATTCAGAGTTGAATTGAGACTTGGAACACAGTTGAGTTACCTGTTTTCTTGTAGATGACTCTGGGTTTCCCCCTCACCAATTTTCCCATATTTAAATCACTATTTGGCAAGAATGACAAAAACACAGGTAGGAGTTTTCCGAGGTCGTACTTGACTGAAGTTGACTGTTCTCTCATTGGCCTGTTGTAGGTGTTACTAAATGTTCCCCCAATAATCTTGTAATGAAGTTAAAATCTAAATAAACTCCTCTACCTCTACCTCTGCCTACTTTTAGTTGACTTTAAAATTTACGAATTTTGGAGAACAAGTAGTTGCGCTATATAGTATTAGTGTCTTTCTCTACCTTGCTGTAGAAAACACCTCTTACACGAGGATATGATGATAAAAGTCACTTAGGATTCTTTAAAGGGTTTTGAAGACCATTTTGGTAAAAGCCCTGACTGACTGTTCCCTCGATCCTGCAGATGTCCAATGGGTAACTAAAAAACAGAACTCAGAAGTTTGCCTTCTTGTTGTTTCTCTCTTTTTTGCCTCCCTAAAACTTTGGATCATAGTATCTGTAGATTTCTTTTGATACTATGGCCATTTCATGACATTATGACAAACTCTGCTTGCCCATGAACATTGGATTCTTTTCTTTTTGGAACTGTCAAGACCAAGGGGAATCAAGTTCAGCAGCATCCATCATACCATTCTGTGGTGAGCCGTTCTAATTAGACCGTGGCCGCCATTAGAAGATGGCGCCGGCTTCCACTGTGGCCTGTGATGAACAACTCCTAATATGGAGAATTGGCACGCAATCCCTTACCACCCTATGAGAAAGCTCCACGTGGCAGCTTTGCATTGGGGCTTGAGATGCTTTATTAAGGCTGGGAGGGGCATCCAGGAGAAAGAAGAAGAACTATCAAGGGCCTGAATAAACTGCTGAAAGAAGATTCCTGAGTTGCGTCTTCCTTGCGGGCAAGGGGTCGCAACAAGTGGTGCCGAAACCCGGGAACCAGAACTTTCAGCAGTCAGGGGTGTTGCACCGGTTAGTCCCAGGTAAATGGGATCCGCGACCAAAGCGGGGTTAGTCCCAAGTAAGTGGGATCCGCGACCAAAGCGGGGCAGCTCTCTCTGTAAATAAAGAGAGAGCGGAAAAAAGGACGCTCCCCTGTAAATAAGGAGAGAGCGGGGCTTTTGTACTTTCATTTTCTTTATAGCTCTAAAAACATTATGGGCGCTACCTCTTC
>NW_026000205.1:2812179-2816790 GCF_001458135.2 Marmota marmota marmota
CCACAAATCTGGCTTGCACATCTTAAACAGTGATTTCTGGGCATGGCCATTGCACCCCAAGTTAGTTTCACATTGCACTGAGATTGGCATGTCCTCTTCCTTATTCTCTTCCAGTGCTGAATAGCCCTTGCACTCTGCAGGTCTTGTTACCATTGCACACAGATGGGTTTCAGGACTGGTCTTTCTTCTCGGCTATAGACCTTTTACCTTCCTCTGGGGTTTAGGGATTGTGTTGCCAACTCAAATCTTGTCATTACTACCAGGCTACCTGTGTTATCCTACTTCTCGCCGTCGTCACGATGCAGGATGCGAGGCAAGGCACTGCACTTGAGTGATCCCTCAACGGACCTCAAGGAAAGCATGTCCTATTGCATGCGGGTTTGACGTCCACGCCCCGCCCTATGAAAAAAGGCATCGGCTGATATGGAGTCAGGTCTGGGAAAGGCGCCTCCTTAGGACTGAACCATACATTGCAGCCACTTCTGCACAGTGGGATAGGACCTCTACTTTCGCCTGCATTGTTTTATAAAACAGAAGGGGGAACTGTGGTGAGCCGTTCTAATTAGACCGTGGCCGCCATTAGAAGATGGCGCCGGCTTCCACTGTGGCCTGTGATAAACAACTCCTAATATGGAGAATTGGCACGCAATCCCTTACCACCCTATGAGAAAGCTCCACGTGGCAGCTTTGCATTGGGGCTTGAGATGCTTTATTAAGGCTGGGAGGGGCATCCAGGAGAAAGAAGAAGAACTATCAAGGGCCTGAATAAACTGCTGAAAGAAGATTCCTGAGTTGCGTCTTCCTTGCGGGCAAGGGGTCACGACACCATTCTCAGAGACTACCCCAGGGAAGACTCCATCTTGGCACAGAACCCTGCTTTTAACCCAATTCCTACCATCCTTGCAGTTGGGTACATACCAACTGTGGTTCTGAAAAATACTTTTTTGCAGATGGTCAAGTGCTCTTGTACACAAGGACTATTAAGTTGAACAACAAAGGAATCATGGGTTCTCTCTGGTGTCCACCCAGCACACACAGAGGGTAGGGTGTCCTGGATCCCACTCACAGTGTCTTCGACCTGCCCTCAGGGTACAGCATATGCAAATCTCTAGAACCAATGTTCACATATTTATCACAACTTCATAGATATTCAGGGATATAACTGCCCATTTTCCTTGGGAGATGTTGTGACTAGAATTAAAAACATTAAGAGTAGTCACCAAAAAGCAGAAAATAAAGAAATCAAATCAAAGATGGACTAGCTTAATAAATAACAAGAGTTCCACTACCTGCCACACGTACAGACTTCTGTTCCCTCTGATGTGTGTATCCTGGATTTGACGTTATGGTGTCAAATTAACTCGAAAAAGAAAAATGTAGGGTATCCATTGGGCTCTTGACTGGATTTCTTTAGAACAAATATTTTCGGCTCAGAAATCAAAAGAACTCTGCAAAGTTGCTCAGTTAGCTAATGAAAGTAACTGAGTAAGTTCTATCTTTCCCTTTATTCTGACTCACGGAGACTGATTTGATCCTAAACAGACTCTAAGCCAATGTTTTCAAATGGATGAAGGCATGCTCCCTGTGGCTCTGAAGAAGACACTTCCTAGGAACACAATCTGTGAGAGCTTGCTAACCATGGTGTGCTGAAGGATGTGAGGAACTGGACTTGGGATGTCTGTGTGGATTCTGCACCCCCCACCTCTGTAACACCCACTTAGACTTGACAAGTGATTTTGTCATTCTGAGCCTCGGTTTCCCCAGAGGAACTGGGAGTGCAATTCACATGGGAGGATATCATGCTGAGATTTTTAGGAGCACATGTGTGCAAAACAAGGATGCCACCCATGGGGCTCACGCATGACTGACAGGCATCTCCCTTTCACTGAGATCCTGGAGGTTTGGTGAAGACCATCAGTTCAGCAAAATGGTAAGAGCCTGTGGGATGGAAGTCTTGGTTCTCTGGGCTTCTTGCCTTTGTCAAAGTTCTCCACTTCTGTTCCACACATGGTGGGATATGGGGCAAAACTGAAATAACCAGATAGAACATGGAAGCAATGTTCCCTTCTGCAGCAAGATGGTTGGGAGAAAATGGAATTGGGGTATTCTCAAATTCATAATGTGGGAACCCTTTGGACCAATGGAGGGGAAAGTTTGAAGCATGCATTGTCTTGTAATAACTTAGATCAGGGCTCAGCAAAGGCTAGGAGGGGCCTGGTCTTAAACATTTCAGACCATGTAGTCTCTGATGCAAATATTCAACTTTGCCATTGTGGATCCAAATCAGCCACCAATAACACAAGAATGAATGATGTGGCTGAGTTCTGATACAATTATATTCATGTGTCCTGAAATTTGATTCTCATATAACTTTCAGGGGCCACAAAATGTTAGTCACCTATTGATTATTTTTCAAGGAGGGGAGTCAAACTTTTAAAATAAGAAAACCATTAGCTCATGGTCTTAAAGAGACAGGTAGAAGATTGGGTTTGGACTCTGTGCACTTTCAGACTGTACCTGGCTTGGATTATCTGTCCTTGACCACAGGCTAATGATTAAATAAGGTTAATACCATGGAAAAGATAAGAAAGAAAGGTCAGAGACCATGCTCTGGGATCACGACTTACCTAGAACTTTCTGCAGGTGGATGTCTGACCCTGCCACAGAGCAAACACAACAGTAAAGGGGATCACAAGAACTTACTGGTTGCCCAGTACATAAAAAACATTAAGTAGACTACATGTTCTACTAAGAATTTTGTCTAAAAGATGTACAAATCTTAACTAAAATGTACTTTATTGCAAAAAAACAATGCTAACATTCACGTGGGCTATTGGGTACCCAGCACTCACAAACTTGCTCAACCTGGGAGCACCACAAACCTCCAATTTGTAAAAAGTAGAAAATCTGACCTCAATAAAGCAAAGTGCACTAAAAGAAGTGATGCCTGTAAATACGGAGGGTTTCAGTGGGTGCTCAATTTGCACTGGACACCGTGCCATGTACTTCACACGCAGCATCTCGCAATGACTGAGGATGTGGCATTAGGCAACATTAAGCTATTAAGGAACAAGGGAAGTGAGGCTTAGGAAATTTGGGTCACAGCCGAACCCAAGTGTCACAGCCCATCACCTCATTGAGGCGTCACCAGAGGCCACTTAGCAACAGACAGCATCAAATGCGCCCCTCCTCGAGGCTCTCATGAACATCCCCTCCGCCCTCTCTGCCCATGGAACTGCCAATCCTAGGGACCCAAGACAGAGGCAGAGCCTGAGCACCTTAGCCTGTCAGAGCTCAGAGACAAGGCCCTCACCTAACACAGGCTCGGTGTGGCTGAGCTCAGTCTTCCCCGCCACCTCCCGGCTCAGTGCACACGGGAAACTCCTGCTGCCACTCTTTGGAAAGGTCCCTGCACACATCATCACAACACTGGTGAAGACACGAGGGGTCCTGTGGGGTGGTCATTCCACTCTAGGCTCAGTCACAGCCCTGCACTCACGGGGACCCTGGGGAGTGATGTGGCCCCCCTTTCTGTTGGGTCTCCAGAGACGTCCCAGGGCTCCCTGGGACACAGCCTCAGTGCTTGTGCTGTTTGTACATGCAGAGGGTCCCTGTTCCTCAAACTGGCTTCCTGGGGACTTATTCCTGGGCTCCAGCCAGTGCTAGTTCTTCCTGGGCTGCTCGGGAACTTGGCTTCTGGGAGAGACGCCCAAGCCCCTCTGGTTGTCACACTCAGCCTCAGGCCCCTCATCCACCAGGTGCTTATTCCTGGAAATAGGAGTCCGTGGTGCTGAGCAGAAGCCACCCAGTCCCATTGGACTGCTGTTTGCTGGGGGCTTCTCCTGTCCCTGAAGCACTGCATGAGCCAGTGCCAGCCCTGCCCCAGGACCCATCCCAGTGCCCCTCCAGAGAGAATTTTAACAGAACAACACCTGGGGGGGGGATGTCTGTCCCCCACCAGTGATGGGGTCCCTGTTGCCATCACAGGGTCAGATGATCCAGCTCCTGGTACTAAACATCATGGATGGATTCTCGGAGGCCTGTGGGTCATGTCTGCTTCCTCTCCTGGGTCCCTCCTTTCTTTCTGACTGCCTCAATCCAAAAAGATTTGAAAATGCTAATGAAAATAATTAGCTGTGCAATCATAAAATTAACAGATTCAGAAATCAAGGTATCTTCGGGGTGATGGGGAGAGTTGGCACTGTCCCAGCCCCTACTGAGGCTGTGTGTGGAGCTGAGCTTCTTACTGGCCCCGTGAAAGGAATCCATGCTTGGTTCCATCCACTGTGTCACCCATAATGTGACAACCCTCACATCGAGAGACATTCCAGGGGGATTATAACTCCCCTTAACAAGAGATATTCAATTTTATGTGATGAAATATATATATTCCATGGGGGCTAGAAAGATGGTGGAATGAGATGGACATCATTACTCTAGGTACAGGTATGACTGCACATATGGTATGAAGCTACATTGTATACAACCAGAGAAATGAACAGTTGTGCTATAATTGTGTACAATGAATCAAAATGCATTCTGTTGTCAAATATACCTAATTAGATTAAATAAATAAATAAAATTTTTAAAAAAATATGCTAGGAAAAAAAA